>NC_071388.1:27909907-28232791 GCF_022682495.2 Desmodus rotundus | reverse complement strand
TTAGCCTCTAAAATTAATCGAGTATTTGTTTTATTTTTATGAATATGTATAACTTTATTGTTAGTATAGTCAATAAAATGATGCTAGGACTTTTACTCAAGAAAGACTTTTTTTAAAGAGTTACTAATCTCGGTAATTGAATAAGCTTGGTCTAAATTAAATAGGACCTAATTATTTAATGTTTTCAAAAAAGTAAATAAAAATCTTAAAAACAGAGTTACATTGGATATGAAAGTAATCTATAAATCACAAGATTCTAGTGTAAAGACCCCTGGGTTTGGAATTAAATGGGGGAAGTAAAATGGTTACAGTGTTCAGTGTTTTTATGGATATCATTAAGAAGGGGTTTGGAATGAAGTTCTAAATAGGCTCAAGAAAAATTCACATAAGTTGTAAATAATGCACTAAGGGAATTATGCATATTTGGGTTACATAATTACATTCTATGATTTTTTTTAGGAAACTAACTTGAAAGAAAATACTTTTCTCAAAGCAATCTTCATTGCTCCTGTTAGAGACAAAATATTATTGCAGTTGGATTATTTTAAATGAGCAGGATGATAATCACGTACATAGAAATTATTAGTGTACATTAGACCCTTTGGTATAATAGAAAGAATGGTAAATTTAAATCAGAATCAGGGTACACATTTAGGTTTTGATTCTGTGTAGCTATATGGGTATAGAAAAGACAAGTCATTTTGCATGTTTTAATTAAGACCAGATGAAAACAAATTTTCAGGCCTTTGTACACAGTAAAACAATACCAAATATAAGTGATAATAATTATTATTTTGTTATTATTTTGTTATAATTAACTGGGGATATCAAACCACTGGCCCACCACAATGGTCATTTTGAAACAAATCATGTACTTTTCAGAATGCTAAGTAATACTTTTAATTTTCATTTCTACTTTTTAGTTATTTCCTTTTAATTCTTTTCATTGTTGTTTGATTACAGTTGTCCATTTCCCCCCATTACTCTCCACTGCCCTACCCACCCCGACCCCCCACATTCAATTCTCCCTCCCCCCTGTTGTCTTTGTCCGTGGGTCTTTTATACATGTTCCTTGACTTGACCCTTCCTCCTCTTTCCCCCATTATTCCCCTTCCCCTTCCCTTCTGGTCACTGTCAGTTTATTCGTTATTTCTGTCTCTCTTTCTATTTTACTCATTTGTTTGTTTTGTTGATTAGGTTCCACTTGTAGGTGAGATCATATGATATTTGTCTTTCACTAGCATAATACTCTCCAGTTCTAATACTAATACTTTTTAAATATTTAAAGATAGCAGAGATGGAGCTAAATGACCTCATATAACACAGATTTTACATAAATTTCAGTTCAATGAGAAAACAATCTATTGGAAAAATTGAAAGTCTAAATACTTCAATTTTAATTTATGTTTCTTTAAAAAATGAAAATATATAATTCAAATTGAGACATTTTAGTATAACATCAAGTAGTTGAGGAATAAATAACTTAATGGAAACTTGAGGTAATCCACACTAATAAATAAGCCATGTCATAAAAATGGAGCATTTTGGAAATTAGAATTTCAGTTTACTGAGTTTAATATCAACATATATAAATTCTCTAGTTTTTCTGACCATCATCTAGTGATTTTCATGAGATTAATTTCTCTTCCATTTATATTGTTATTTTACAGGAAAGGGAAATAATAAAAAACATCTTTAATAGCTCACTTCAAAGAAGACTGAGAGGAAAAAATTTGAATATGAATGTCAGAAAGAAGGTATAAGACTAATTCACAGATAACTGTGATGTGAAAAAGTTATGCACAAAGATTTTTCTAAATTAATCCTAAAAATGAGAAGCTACATAGGCTACAAAAATATTGTGAATTCTTTCTCTAAACATATCACCTTTCACTATAATATATATATATTCAAGTTTTATTTAGAACATTTCTATTGTTGAATACTTAAAGTATTTTTACTTATGTTATTTCAAATTTCATAATAGTCTGTAGACATGTTGTTCAGTCACCTCGTTCTACTCTCTTTCCTGGTGTAGATTCCAGTGTGCCACCTGAACAGACATGGAGCCGATGCCCTCAGCCCCGAGGACAGTTGGTTCGAAAGGACAGATTCTCATTCATGCTTGACCGGTCTTTTCTTCTGTCTATGGTGTTGGAGTTTGTATTAAGGATATATTTCTTTCACTTAGCCTATAAGTACTTGGCCAAAGAGGCACAGAATGGACAGAAGAAGAGAGAGAGAGACAGAGAGACAGAGAGAACAAAACCAAACACCAAGGAAACAAACCATCCCATCAAACTTAGAGCACAGCAGAAAGAAGAAACCAAGTAGTTCTAAAAAATCTATTATCCTAGTAGATTCCTGGTTACATGTCTCAACTATACTTTCTGCTCTTGTTTTTTAAGATTCACTCTTTTCCCATACATTAAATTCCCCTTTTCTGCATAATCTAGTAAAAGTACATTTTAGTTACTTTCAACAAAATAACTTACCTCTGGAATAAAATTACACTAACTTGCACAGTGTATATATTTGCAATTGGAGATATTGATGTACAGAACCAAAGAGGTAGATTAACAGGTCACACTATTTGTCAGTGACAAAGGTGGTTTACAACAAGTTGTTCCACTGCTGCTTCTTTGTCCAATGGCCTTTGCATATGGTCCATCCAATTTGCCTCAATATTATTTCTTTGTTTAATTCCCTTTATTATCTTTGTCTCCCCACACCCACTAGATCTCATGTGGCCTAAATTTAACTGTACATTTTAGCAAAGAAAAAGTCTTACAATTTGGTGAGAAGAACATAAAACCAGAGCAAAACATGCAAACATTTTACATCTTCAATTAGAGAAATACAGTTTTCAAAACACATATTTTTACAAATACTCATATGATCTCACCTATAAATGTAACCTCATCAACAAGACAAACAAGGAAGCAAAATATAACCAGAGACATTGAAATTAAGAACAAACTGACAGTAACTAGAGGGGAGGTGGGAGGGGATAATGGGAAAAGGGGGAAGTATTGTTAAGGAACATGTATAAGGGACACATGGACAAAGCCAAAGGGGGGGTAGGATTGAGGGTAGGAGGTGGGGATGGCTGGGGTGGAGGGAGTGGTGGGGAGAAAATGGAGACAACTGTATTTGAACAGCAATAAAAAAAAAAAGTTAAAAAAATTCTGGGGCCCAAATGTCCATCAGTAGATGAGTGGATAAAAAAAATGTAGAGTTTTTAGTTGACCATAGCAATAGAACTTTCTTGGAGAATGTAGTATTGCATTCTTACCATTACTCCTAGGCAGGGGATCTCTTTAAAATGTAAACAATTATGTATCACGTATAATTTATTAAGTGGTAACAGAAGAAAACAGAGCAGAAACAAGAATTCACTGATGCATTCACTAACAGTTTTTCTCAATTTCCTTACAAGAGAAAACTATAGATTGAAGGTATAAAGAACAAAATTCAACCAACAAGTATTTTTATCACTTTACAATTAAGATCAAAGTTTTCTAAAAATCCAGCTGTGAAGTTCTTTTAATTAGCTTGCTACTCAGTAGAACACATATTGCAAGTATTTCTTCTTGAATAACATCCTTGAATAATGCAGCTGGGAGTATAGTCAGTTGAGCATCACTGCATATGGGGAGCTGAAAAGATGGAAATCAAATGTGAATTCTGATGAAGTAATTTCATTTTAAGCCTTTCATATTTCTTTCCCCCTAAGTTAAAAAGAAATGAAACCTCAAGTTTAGCTGGTTCACTGTCTACTCCATGGCAATTCACACTTTTGAACTAAAAAAAAAAGGATTTTGCTCAAAATGAATACAAAACAAAATTCTATTTTCTCACCTAGTGGTTGGTGAGAATTTTATTTTAAATGTATGGAGCCTTTAGTAATTTGTTCTGATTACATAAGAGCTGACCTGATTTGCGAAGGGAAGTGAATATGTTATTATTGCTAATATAGTATGACGTTGTGGTGATTACTCATTATGAGATGTTTTCTTCTCTGAAAATATTCACTTAGGGTATGTCCTGTTTCAATAAGAATTCTATTGTGGAATAACTATAATGATGATCGTAGGATAAACTTTTCATTGAGAAATAGTTTAAGTACATTTCATAAACTACATTTTCATCACATTTTTATAATGCAGTGAATATATATCTTCAGGAAGTTAATCTGCTGATAACATCATAATTTCAAATAATATATTCATAAAGTGCAATTAATATAATGGAAACATCTCCCTGTTTTACTTATCTGTATGAAGCTTATTTTAATCACAATATAGCTTTTAGTTTCAGCTCTCATTTATATTGTGTTAATATAGTATTTAAATATATTTGACTTTAAAATGTTAGAGTATAAAAAGCTTTTATTTTCACTCATTAACTTTTTTCTCCAAAAAAATGCTAATTGAGGACTCATTATGTGCAAAGAGGTTTGTTACACACTGGAAATAAAGAAATGAATAAATCAGTGTTGATTTTCAGATACACAGTTTTTTAGAAAAAAAGACTATCTTATAAATAAAAAGAGTCTACATAACAATCAGATTGGGTAAAAAAAGGTGACAATGCAAAATTCTGGTAAGAATGTAAAGAAAGGGAGTCACTGCTACATTTAAGAAAGCAAACTTGTACAGCCATTGTAGAAATTTGTTTGGCAGTTTCTTACAAGACTAGACATACAACTACAATAGGTTCCAGCATATATATTTTTGAGAATTTGTCCCAGAGAAATGAAACCTTGTGTTCACTCAAAAATTGGTACAAAAATGTTCGCATAATTTTATTTGTAGCGGCCAAAACCTGAAAATAGTGTACATGTCCGTACACAGTCTGTGGCACATACATACCATGGAACACTATTCATCAGTGAAAAAGATACTCCAGCCTGTGTGGCTCAATTGGTTGGGCGTCATCCTTAAAACCAAAAGGTCACCAGTTAGATTCCCAGTCACAGTGCGTGCCTGGGTTGCAGGTTCGGTCCCCAGTCGAGGTGCTTAGGGAAGGCAACCAATCAATGTTTCTTTCTCTCATCTATGTTTCTCTCTCACATCCATGTTTCTCTTCTTCTTCTCCCTCCCTTCCCCTCTCCCTAAAATAAATAAATAAATAAATAAATAAATAAATAAATGTAAGTAAGTAAATAAAAAAGAAACTATTGATTTGTGCTATAAATTGGACAAAACTTCAGAGAATTATGCTGAATAGAAAAACACAATTCCCAAATATTACAACTTTATTACTGCTTTTATATAATATGTTTGAAATGATAAAATTATTGAAATGGGAACAGCTTTTGGTTGGCAGTGGGAGGAAGAGAGACGTGTTTATAGAAGAGCACTATGAGGGAACTTGGTGGTGACAGACTGTTTGGGAACTGGATTGAAGCGGTAGATGTGTGAACACACTGATGTGATAAAGTTGTATAAAACCTCACGCATACCCACACTCACCTGAGTACAGACACAGTGGTGAAATCTGAATAAGGTCAGTGGCTTGTACCAATTTTAATATTTTGGTTGTGATATCATGTTATAGTTTTACACGATGTTACTCTTAGGGGAAAGTGAGTAAAGTGTATAGGGATTACTGTATTATTTCTAACAACTTAATTGGATATACAATTATCTTAGTCAAAATAATGGTAACATAAGAGTTGCTTTCACAAAAGTCTGCATAAGATGTAGGGTTACATGAAGACCATAATGCATGAGTGCAATGCAACTGTGTGCATTTTTTCCATTGTCAATTGATTGACTGACTCATCCCCAGTATGAATCACGACCAGGTAGGTGGCTTAGCTTTATCTCACTGAGGGGGAAGTCCAGCCTCAGGGGTCGCAAGCCCTCACTGGTCTTCACCAAGACCAGGAGCACCAAGGCCCAGAGAATCTGTGCCATTGGCATCTAAAGCTTTTATAGTTCAGTTCAGGCCATGCCAAAGCTTAGACCAGCTCAGTTTCTAGCTTACACTCTATTCCCAGCTATGCCATGGCCAGCATTCTGCTGCTGCATCCAGACAGATGCTTGGAGCCTGCCCAAGCTTGGGCCTGGGAGGCCGCAATGGAGAGAGAACATACGAATGAAATGGCAAACAAATGAACAAATGCATGCTAGCTGCACAGGTACTTTTTAAGCTTTGATTACATTACCTCAGGTTTGAGAGAGAGGCTTTCTTTCAACCTAACCAGTCTCTTTCCTAATACTTTGCAGACTTGTGCTGGGTCCTCCGCTTATCCAATCTCTTTCCCAGATCTTCCCTGGTTTCATGCCCTCATCCAATCTGATCCTTTTCCCAGGATAGGCACCTCCCCTTTGTGATCACCATCTTGGCTTCTCCTGCACATGTCCCAAAGTTCTGTTACGTCATCTGGTTTCTACTTCGTATGTGCTTACCTCCTCCTGTGTCAGGGTTGCCACTGGGTATGCTCCCAACAGAAGAATTTCCCCTTTCCCTCCCTCAGTGATCCAGCCAGGGTCTGGTTGTCCACTGTGGAGATTGGAAAGTGGATCTTCTGGTGATGAAGTCCAGTTGGTGGAGGATGTAGCTTTCCCTTGGGGTGTCTACAGCTGTAACTTCCTAAGTTAATCAGGCTTAACAGTCTAGCTTTCTTCTTCTTTGTTAACTCTCAGCTGCCTAATCTAACAGTACTTTTCTTTATTATGTTATTACTTAAAACTTTATTTCAGTTATTACCTAAAAACTGAGGAAGACTCAGTTTTCCCACCAAACTGAGTCTTCCTCAGAAGCCTTTACTTCTCCTCTTCTGTCTGAATGACCCAGCAAATTTTACTTCTACTTTCTACCTAGATGTTTTTGTCTAACCATAGCTTTTCAATTACTTGATGATGGTGTGCAAATCTTTATTTCTATCCTTGGCATTAATAGACATGTCTAATAGGCATTTTAAACCTCTATACTTAGTGTTAAACATAGAAACCTTCCTACCCCAGGCCAGGTCCTTCTTTGACATTCTTCTTCTCAGTGGAAAATGTCAGTTTTCTTAAGCAAAAATTCTACATGCCATTCTTGATTCATTTTTATTACACTCTTGCCAAAGCATATCCCATATCAGCTCACCAAAGTTTTTTAGACCAAAGATGTTTAAATCCAGACATTAGGTCCAGGTTTCTTTTTTAACACTATCTAGACACTTTCACAGTTTATCATGATTTTACAAACATTTATACATATCTACGTAGACTAATCTTTTTAACCATTTTTCTCCCTCTCCTTTTCTCCTTTATACAGATATTTCCAAATAAAGAAAAAAAACTTTCTTTTCTTTCTCTTCAAAAAATTTATTTAGAAGTTACTAAAAAAAAACAGTAACAAATGAGCAGCAAGCACAATGATTCACTAATGAATGCTTGGACAGCACTTGTTTCGGAATTAGATCATTCCTAAGGTGTTATACTTGACATAGCATTCCAGGTTCATCCGTGTTGTCACAAGTGGCAGAAATCAATTTTTGTAAGGTTGAAAATTATATATATATTATATTAGATGAATTTGATTTTCTTTATCTATTTATCCATTGTTGTAACTTAGGTTGTAGCATTAAAATACAATTTGAAGTTAGAAAGTGTGAGGCCTTTAGCTTTGTTCTTTTGTCTGGGATTGTTTAAATTCTTCAGGGTCTTTTTTGTTCCATACAAACTTTAAAATTGTTGTTTACTAGTTCTGTGCAAAATGGAATTAGAATTTAATAGGGATTCCATTAAATGTATAGGTCACTTTGGGTAAAATAGATATTTTAACAATAATAATTCTTCCAATACATGAACACAGGATATCTTTCTACTTAATGTTCCTTGTATTGATTTACTTTTAATTTTTTTAAAATAAAAATGCATTTTCTATAATTTATTGTACTTTTGTGTGAACTTTTGCTATATTTAAAGCTTAACAAATTACTTGAGGAAAAAAACCCTTATTAAAAGTACACTAGATAATATAGTAATTCTGGAAAATATTCCCCCTCCAAAAAAAACCCTATATTTTTTGTTCACATTTTGACAGATGATATACTAGAAAGCTTCTGGTCATTGAATTTAATATTATGTAATGAATGACAATTTCTTATTAGCTGATTGATTCCCAAAATCAGTAAAGGGAAATGAATTGCAATATTACTCAAGGAAACACTTTTTGTTAGAAATGTATAATGTTTATTTCTTTAAATAACACTTCAGTTTTGAATTACAACATTGAAAAGTTCTGGTTATGTCTTATAAAGAAAAACTTTATCTGCAAGAATAATGATTTATCTCACTGAAAATCTAATAGGCAGCAATGATAAGATCAAGAAAGTTCTGTGAAGTATTTAAAGTGTTTCTTTCAAAACAATTAGCAGAATTCTAGGTATTACATTCAAAGAGATATTGAAATTATAGTAAAATATCATTACATAATTGTGTGGTTAATATTTTCATTTAATATAATTATCACTAGATGTCAAAATTCTATAGAAATCCCATGGGTGTCCTGATTTCCACACTTACTGTTTTTCCTTGTGAAGCATATAATAAGGATTCAAAAATAAACTATATTTTCTCAGATAGAAAATATCTTTAAAAATGTATGAATATTAATAAAGGACTCACCTTTGGGTCTCATTATGTGATATAGGAAATATAATAAGTATAGAAATGAGTGCTAATCCTGACCTTGTTTAAAAAGTGAATAGGGAAATTTTAATCTTTTGTAAAGTGACATAATTTTACTCCTAATGTTTTCTAGCTAATTTCACTACTAGAAAGAAGAACTAATCGGCCCTGAACACCTGCTCTATGACTTATATTGTGGTGCATGCATACAGCCCAGTTAATGACAAAATATTCAAAGTCCAATGTAAAGTGAAAAAATCACTATGTAAATTGGAGGTTATTAAAAAGTTTAAAAAGGTATATTTTAAGTTGATAAGATCCTATTTTTATTTATTTATTTTTACTAAATACTTTTGAATTTTATTGTTGCTCAAGTACAATTTTCTGCCTTCCTCCCCACCTCTTCCCCTCACCCCAGCCATCTCTACCTCCCTCCCCTGTTTCTACCCCTTCTTGTTTTTGTCCATGTGTCCTTTATAGTTGTTCCTGTAAACCCTTCATTCTCCCCCCCCCCCATTATTCCCTCCCCTCTCCCCTCTGGTTACTGTCAGTTTGTTCTTAATTTCAATGTCTCTGGTTCTATTTTGCTTGCTTGTTTGTTTTATTGATTAGGTTCCAGTTAAATGTGAGATCATATGGTATTTGTCTTTCACTGCCTGGCTTATTTCACTTAGCATAATGCTCTCCAGTTCCATCCATGCAAAGGGTAGGTGCTCCATCTTTCTTTCTGTTGTGTAGAATTCCATTGTTTTTTATTCTGAATCTATATTGTTTCTTGTTAATATAGCTTCATTTTATTATATGATAACACAGGATAGTTATAGGGTTTGCTTTTGTTTTTATTTGGAAAAATGTAGAAACCATTCATGAGTCCCTGGAGGTTTGGGGATGTCCTATGGTTTCATAGAATATACAAGTGGAAACTATGACTAGCCCTCGTGGGATGCCTTCACAGTGTTTACTATTAACCCCCCAAAAAAGAAAACAAATTGAGGCTGAAAGAAATAATGATTTTTTTCCCAAATCGTCTTAAAAAATAATGAAGAAATAAGTAATGGCAAATTCAAAAAGAAAACAGATTGAAATAGGTTGGGGGTTGATGAATTAATCTATCATATACCCTTGATTGGACTACTTGTGTGTATCATTCCCTTCTTTGAAAAAATAAAACATCTTTAAAGGTGATATATAGAAAATTATTTTTGTCATATGACTTAGAGTGCATTTATAATGTTTATAGGTAACACTGGGGCTGCTCTCTCAGGCAGTGTATATAGTTATCTCTTTCAAAGCTATTATATTCAAAGAGATATTTGGTTTCCAGATTGTGATTTAGATATAAGTAATGAAATGTGCAAACAGGAGTTTAGATGAGCATGTTTGAGAGGTGTTGATTAATTGCCTTTCCTTGAGAGGAAGACCAGAGATAACTTTTAAATATTAAAAACAGATTATAGAAGCTAAGATTTGGAAGCAGCCTGAATGTCCATCAATACATGAATGTATAAAAAAGCTGTGGTATATTTGCACAAAGGAATACTACTTGGCCATGAAAAAGAAGGAAATCTTAACTTTTGTGACAACATGGATGGACCTAGAAGGTATTATTCTAAGTGAAATAAGCCAGTCAGAGAAAAAAACAAATACTGTATGATTTCACTTACATGTAAAATTTAGTGAACAAAATGAACTAACAAACAAAATAGAACCAGATTCACAGATACAGAGAACAGACTAACAGCTATCAGAAAGGAGGAGGGTAGAGAGACTGAATTGAAATAAGCAAAGATTTAAGCAATAAAATAAAAAACCTCTCAGACACGAACAACAGTACAGTGGTTAGCAAAAGAATAGTAGGGGTTGAGGGGGAGAGAGAAGAGGGAAAAGGGGGGATAAAAGGTGATGGAAGGAGACTACAGTTTGGGTGGTGAACATACAATACAATATACAGATGATGTACTGTAGAATTGTACACCTGAACCTATATATTTTTATTAACCAATGTAACTCCAGAAATTCAATTAAAATATATTTTTTTAAAAAACAGATCACAGTACAAAATGAGAAAGGCTGCATGCAAGGTAATTCACTACAGTTCAAGCTAAATCTAAAAACTATGGTGATCATCACAGCAGCGGGGAACGTAGGTAATCAGTGGAAATCCAAGCAGCAGGTAAATGTGAATGAGGCAGGTATTCCATGATGGATAGGACAGTCTTGTTGTCCTGGGAAGCTGTGGCTGAGGGCAAAAGAATCCAGTCCTTAGACGCTGAAGGCTTGGTTTGGAATTCAGTCACAAGAAACAAAGTAGAAATCATTCAGCTGTTTAGGAACAGTCACTGTCTCATTCCTATCTCGGGTAAGAACTATTCTGAGTTTAGGATAAAGCTGAGTACATGACTGAGAGTGAAGAGGGCACTTTCATGGGTGCCTGTTTTAGCTCCTAATCTGGAGTAGTGATTCTTTCCTTAACTGCTGTAATGGGATTCTCATTCATTCTCTTTCTCCCTCCCTCTCTTTCTTTCTCTCTTTCTCCTCAAAATGTGCATTCCTAGAAAACTTTGCACCTTCACCTAATTAAAATCTCTGGGTTTAGAATTCAGTTATTAGCAGTTAGAACCACCTCCTTTTGTTGATTCTACCGTACGGCCATTGTGAAAACCCTGGGAGGGTTGCAGGCCCAGGGAATTAAGTAACCCTTCAAAAATAATCAGGCCATTCCAGAGCACAATGGATGCAGATTCTAACACACAAGAAATAGGTTACACTGATCATTTTGTGAGTATAATCTTGGATTAAAGACTTCTGGTACACAAGATGCAACGTACAGTATTTGCAAAACTACTTAAGGAGAAAATTGGGAAGTGATAATAATGAAATGGAGAAGGAAATTACTTAGGTAATATTACATTAAATATAAGCTCATCATGAATTTCCAAAAATTTAAAGTAAAATAATGATCATTTTAACTGGCTTTGCTTATTATGCATGATGATTAGAAAGTAAGGGAAGGAAAGGAGATAACATTTATGAATGAAATTATTAAAAAACAGCTGATTATTATGAATTGCAGGAGAAAATCTTGAACTTAGAATGACTAAATATTAGCTGGCAAATGCTTAGAACAGTTTTTCAATCTTTGAAGTGCACAAAAATCTTGTAGGGATCTTGTTAAAATGCATATCCTGTTTCAATGAATTTGGAGTTAGGCCCAATATTCTGCATTTCCAAAAAACCCTATGAAGATACCATTGCTAATGTTCTATAGATAGTGTTTTGAGTAGCAATTCTCTATTACTGACTATCAAAATAAGATATAAATCTTGGCTAGATTTATAGCTCAACAAGGAAAAGAAAATATATTTGTTTTGTGGTTTTATTCTTTAAAAACATTAGTGATCCACTCTATTCCTTTCTTAGATTGATTTTAGGTATTGAGGGAAGATTTTATAATATCAGCTTCAGATGATGACAGGATTCCATATTAATGTACTCCATAAATCTTAACAAGACAGTTAAGGAGTACACTAAGAAATAGCTACTCAGGCCCAGGGAATAAGGAGTACACCAAGTAATTGCTACTCAGTGTTATAAACATATGCATTCATTTTATTTAAAAAGTTCAGAATGATCTTTTTGAAGTTTATGAGAGTAAATTATCTTTCAAGGATTATATTTGCCATCTTTGCATGAAACTTGAGGTTTGTTAACCCCAGAATCAAAACTCTGATTAGAACATGGTACGATGCATTTGTTATGCATATTGTGAGTGGGATATAGGTTATGGGACAATTTATACACATCACAAAGCAAATTCCTCAGCTTGAGCTAAGACTGCATTCACTGAAGCATGTAGAAAGTCTGTAGGATGAATGACTGGGCTTTATTTCTATGAATTACAAGGATTCTGGGAGGAAAGGTCTCAACTTTGTTTCCAAAAAAATTACAAAAACCTTGGAAGATTGGAATTATTCCAAGAGCTGTTAACCGTCTGTGCTTTGGAATGAATATTGGCTTTGATCATGTATATTTATGCCCAAATAGGATGGGACAAGGTAAAAATCTGAAGAAAAAACAATAACAAACAACCCTGTAGTGCAAAGTGTGAACCGCTTTAGTTCCAGCAAAAAGGTGGGACCAAGATAGCAGTAGGTTTAACAGGATAGCAATCAAAGGTCAAAGCACTGACAGCAGAAACAGTAATATCGACCGTGGTTATGGCCACTTTTGACACGCTTGACATGGGACATTGATAGATACTCTTACTGTAAATTCTACTCCTTTGAAACTTGGCCATTTACAGATTTGGAATAGATGATACAAGAGCAGCACCAACTCACGTGTGCCTTCAGGAGACCTTGACATTATATTTTTTACTTTTATTATCAGTAGAAATCGGAAACTTCCTAATCCAGAACAGGAGAAATAGGATATTAAAATAGCAGTTACATGTGTTAGAACACTCGTAGGAGGGGCCCGATCTTGCTGAAATGATGAAACTGTTTTGAAAGTATTTGAAGGAGCTGGTTTTCTTACAAATGGAAGATATAGAGCCACAGAAGCAGTGTGGCTGGCATTAATATCAACAGAATTTCAGGGCCTAGAAGAAATACATAGTGCCTTTTTTAAAAGTCTGCAGAGAAAAATGTACTTTACGTATGTTTTATCATACTTTTCTTATTAAGGAACATGCCAGAGACCTAAAATTTCTAATTGAGAAGGGAATGGAGAATTTTATAAAGAATCTGTTAAAGTGATGAATTCCAAAATCAAGAGCATAAAAATAGCCACTTTTTGTTGAGAATGAAAAGTGATTGAATTTAAGGAAGTATATTTGTACAGGAAGAGGAAAAGTAAAATGTGAGTGACATCATAACAATACACAGGTTTTGTGCCTGGGAAATACTAACAAATATCAATTGAGTAAAGAAAGAAATGGAGAATCTTAGCAGCCAAATCAGGTGTCTGAATAATTAATACTATTAATATTACAAACAACATAAGAAGGCCTCATTATTTAGATTTTCCATGATTCAACTATTTTGCCGTCTGAGACATTGATAACTATTAGCTACTTACAAAATGCTTTATATTTTCAAGTTTAATAATAGCAATTATTAACTTACTCCTGAAGCTTTTAAATTAGCATAATTTAAAAGTAAGGAACAAGTAAGGAACACACACATGGCCTTGCTATTTTTTCATGTTTTGGTGCAGGATTCACATCTTTTCCAGGGATATGTCAGGAGGTCGGCTGAGCTGGGAAAGAGAGAAGGAGAGAGAAAGAGGGAAAAGAAGAGAGAGGAGAGAGAGAGAGCGAGCGAGAGAGAGCACTATTTGTCAGGGCAGCAGGCCAAAAAATGAGAGTGAAACCTTTCATCACTTATTATAATGTTATAAGCAGCAAGACTGTAAAACTGGAGGAAACGTCTCCTTCTACTATTTCTTCCTAAAACAGTGCACCTGGCCCAGGGCAGGTGGGTCAGTGGTTATTGCACTGCTGAGGGACCTAAGAACAAAGGCCTCAGGAGGGCTAGATGAAAAAGAAGAGCTATGCAGGAACCGGGTATTGAGTCAGAGTGGAGAATGATGTCTTTAAGATTTTTCCCTCTTCCATCAGAAGGTCTCCGCGATATTATTCAAGTAACAAAATGTCAAAACACTATTGTTGAAGTTATTGAGAGGAAACCAAAATATACATATTTGGTTGCATCAAATTTAAACAAAGTTCAATACCTTATTATACATTTATTTTTTCTGATGATTTACTAAAAAATGATTTATATTGAATTACAGAACTGATGTTTGGTGATTACTATGAGAAGTGACTAGATAAAGCAAGTAAATTTACCACTTGTTTTTATTTGTTTATTTATTTATTTAGCATTTATTGGGTGTTTGAAGAATTGAAGACTGAACCCAAAATTGGATTGACTATCTGTGGTAAACACAATATTAAAAGATATCAAAGATACAATTTTACATACTGTATATTCATACTTTGTAGCTCTTTTTCTATAACAGTCCATACAAAGGCCTAAGTTATGTTTTCTTTTTAAAAGTAATTTTTCTGATGGTTAGAATTTCAATACATATAAATCTTCTGCAATATTTACCTCTGAGAGAATTCTTCCCTTGCTGTTGGTGTTAATTGCTCCTTTTCTTTCGATACGACCTACGTAACATGGCTTTATCATTGGGTCCTACCTAAGCCTACTCACTTTATAGGAGAGAAAACATAGTCAGTGTTCTATGTCAAAAACCCTTTGAAACTGGGTATATATCTAAGTCCTTAAATGATTTAAAGGTGAATTTGATATGATCATCTATCTATCAAGTTTTATAACATATTCTATACTTTACATTGGATATTTATCATCATTAACCAAGAACATTATTTCATGTTTTGTATTGTTTATCAAGGTAAAAGTTTTAGGATAATTAGAAATATATTTCTATTTTTAAATCAATATAAAAACAGTCTGAAAGAAGTTATTTTAGTAAGTATTTGTGATTTTTAATATATACATGCACAGGGTGAGGCAAAAGTAGTTACACAGTTGTTTGTATGGAAAATAATACAGTAATTAATACATAATAATCTAAGAATAAACCATGTTTCTTGTGCTCACAACTGTAAGTCTTCGTTTGCCTCACCCTGCATATAAAAAACTAAGCCATTATTCACCTAACTCAGACAAAAATATAATTCTGGTCTTGCAAACAATATAATATAGACATATGTGTCTGATATTTCCTACTCAACCACTTTGAAATAGTAAATAAGGTACTGCATCATTGGCACTATTTTGAGAATTATTCTTTTGGAATTATTTTCACCAGATATTCTCAAGGATCTCTGGTATTTGCTTACTCACTCCAATGTGATAAATGTAGGTTTCTGTTGCTGAAAATAAAAAGTGATAAAAAAAAGTTGTTCTTGAATCAGTTTTTGCTGCTTTTATCCTCACCAGTCTGAGTTGTCCAAGGAAGTAGTCATCAAGTTTACCCCAGCTTTTGAAAAATAGCAATATCCCTATGCAAATCTATACCAATTAAATCCAAATAATTGGCAGTACGGTTAAGAAACTGATATTTAAAAACATAAGGTGATTTAAATTTGCATTTATAGCTCAGACGTTCTGGTCTAGATCAATATACTGCTTACTTTTAGTATGGCAGCTCCCCCGAGAACTGGCTCAAGTCCTCTTAAGATTCTCTCTCTCATATTCGCTCCTATATTTTGGTTTCCTGGGATAACATCTAATAATACACATTATGGTTCAAATAAGGCAATCCTTTCATCCACAGCAAATTTTTCAGTAAGTATGGCCTCAATCATGCACTTTTTAAAAAACTGCATGTGCAGGAGCAGAAGTGGAGGGAGGAGGTGGGGAGGCACTCCTCACTATTGCCTACACACACACATTCACACTGATTACTTTATAGTAAGAAAATTGTCTCTCTTTTTTGAAATTGTAATCAGAATGATACATGCATCTTATACCACTATAACTAGCTGTGTGCACCTGCACCCAGATTTAAAATGACTTCACAGTTTTTCCCAACAGTATGTGGGTAATCAGTACACATTTGTTTTACTAAGGTATGTATAGTGACTTTTCTAAAAGAAAAGTTTCATGGTACTATCACTTAATTTAAAAAAGCCAACACTGAAATTGATCCAGGACTATAAGGTAGGCTTTCTGAGGACCTTTGCAGGTGCCGAAGCAGAGGCATAGACACAGTAGTAAGTTCCCAAGGTTGTAGAGGTAAGGAAGGGGCAGAGTCAGCTTTCCAGCCTGCTGGTCTGCCTGCAAAGCCACTGTGTGCTAGTCTCTCGTGAGCTTTCCCTTGTGCAAACTGCTGGCGACTTCCCAAACCAGTGACTCTGTCCTGGCACTGAGCATCTTACTATGGGGAACTGAAATCCCAAGGAATTAAAAACAAATAATTAACATGCATATGATTTTTTTTTAATTTACCGACTAGTCTCTCATATGCAATTTAAAAATGGAGCCCAAGACTTCCTGGTGATATCCCTCTGCCATACAACTCAGAGATAATTTGTACTTGGCTATTGTACTCTTTTCCTCTCAAAATACCCTATATTTCTTTTTCTCCTTTTTTACAAATTATATTTATGTTTTATTAATAGCACCTGATCTTGTTGCATTATATTTTTATGACACATCCACTAATTTGCTTTTTGGAAATAGGTGGACTATGAATAAGCAAATACTTTTATTTATTAAAAAAATCTTAATCTATACATTACAATGATTTATTTTTAAAAATTAAGTCAATTATATAGAAGTATTTCCTATATTATGAAAAAGAACCAAAAAATAGAGAAAAACTTCCTGATGATGGAATTTTTTATTAGTTTTTTAAGTGGCTTCATGTCAGTTTACCATTGACTGATTTGGTCCTGTGGGTGAGCCAGGCTTTTTATATTTGCAAAAAATAGAGTTATATTTATGTTGACAATGTGGCAGGTTATTTTGAAAAATACATTGTTAATCTCAATTTGCTAAGGATGGAACTAAAATTCAGGAGTTTATTTGGTGTCAGTTCCTACAGCTCCTAAGTAACAAATTAGTGGCTGGGATAAAATATTTTCATTTTAGTCCCAATGTACTTCCCACATGAGGAGTGTAGGTAAATGACTCAGCTATTTTTTTCTGTGACATATATTTTTCAAAGACTGATACAGCACAGGGGGAATTTCAAAAAGGGTCCAGGATATAAATATTAGGTCAGAATCTATACAATGTCAAGCACAACTGAAGCAATGGTGGAGTTATAGATTGATGAATTGCATAAATGAAAGTTTAGACAAAAATACAGATGACTCGTCAAGACCTAGCCAAGGTTGCTGAGTACAACAGTGCAGGTGAATAATGGCAGTCCATTTTAAAGAAACAAAGTTAACAAATGCCACCCTTCTTTACCCTTAAATACTCAGTGTTTGAAAATTCTCAATTTTGAGAATTATTAACATATATTTAACAAGGGGATCCTATATTCAGATTCTCAGCCAAAGTTAAGAACTTTGTTTTGTTTCAGAATTTATGTCTTACTACCTTAGAAAAGTCATTTATTTTCCTTTTTGACATAATATGTCATGTATCATAGATAGAAGAGTAAAAGCTTCACACAAATAATATGGTTAAAGTGTATGTCTTCCCCCAGTTAGCCCCAGTTATCTTCTTACAGTTTTATGTATGTCTGCCCTGTGGCTGATGTTTTCCATTGTCCAGATATTCACATGTAACCTCCTGAATTATATATAACTCTCTAAAATCAAGTGTGAGACAGTGAGTAAAATCCAGTTAAGTCATCAGTCAGCTTTAAAATATTTGTTTTATTACTGAGAGTTCAAGGATTTTGTGCCTCAAGGAAAATATTTGAAAAAGTGATAGCCAATATTGATATTTAAGCCTATGATAGATGAAAGCCACATTCTCTTAGTGAAGTTCTTGTTGATTAACTTGGATTTTATTTTGTTAGAAATGTTTAGATTAGTAATCTTGAATTCAGAACAAACATTAAAAATAAGAATAAATAGTAAACTAACCTCTTAATTGAGTTTAATTTCATGATATTTCAGAGTTTCCTCCTAGAAAAAAAATGTTTATGACCTCATTGAATTCTAAAATCCTTGAAATACCCTTCTAGTTTTCATGTTTGTTCACTGTCTAACATGACATCATATGTGGTAGCAACCAAAACATTTGCACTAAATTAATACCTATACTATTTACATCATTCTCAAAATACCATTCATCAATTATTATGTCTTTCATTGTTGTTAGCATATGTGTCTGTGTGCATATTAATAGTACACTTTCTCAGAAGTCTTATTAACATTTATGAAATATCAGGGGAACAAATGGTAGAGAAAAAACAAGAAGGGCTACCTACTGACAACAAAAGGAAATAATACCTTTTCAAATAAGAACAGATGACATCATTTCTGATAATTCCAGATACTTATATTGTAGCTGGTGACATTTGCAGCAGAAAGAAAGCAATTGTTTATAAATAAGGATGTAGTGCTGACACTTCTTATAATTTCTATATACATTAATTAAGAATTGCAAGTGAAAACAGCAGTTGAACTATGTTGGTTTACATATTTTAGCAAGTAATTTTGAATTTTGTTACAATCTTTTCCACTAATGTATTTTACTCATAATTGTATTTCTCTCTGAAACTCAATTCTCTCAAATGTGTATTCACCCTGAATGGTGATCACATTATTTTGAGGCACAATTCTAACAACATTTAATATTACAGATGTTTTATGCATTACATTTTATCAAGTTAGATATTTGTTAGTAATGTGCATTTACATAATTAAATTATACTCATGCCTACTATTAAAAATAACCACTAAGAAATATCTTATGATTCATAGTATCAGATATTGCCTATCATGCTAATATATTTAATGAAATTAGTCTTATTTAATATGTAATGAGACATCCAATAATGTCAGATGGTGTAGGATAGATCAACAAGTCCTGAGGGTATATTCATCATGTAGAAGAAGAATATAATTATAAATTATAATGATATTTAAATTGAGTTTCTCTAAGAAATGAATAAAACATAATTGCTGTTAAGTATATACTTCTAGTTAATGAAAGCTGTTTCATGAGAGGGAGAGAAAATGAGAGGATATTTTATAATAAGCACCAAAGGCAGGAAACTGAATTAAAATAAGGAAGGGGATTTTTGGCAGCAAATAAAGTGTTAGATCAAAATGACTCATAGAAATTCCAGTGATGATACAAACAATAGTTTACTTCTAGACGCTGAATAAGACTCTGGGTATATAAGTGGTTATATAAATGAAACGCAATGCTTGAGTGGAATTATTGCTGAGCAACAGACAAACTTCAGAAATGTTTGGGTACATCTCCTATCATATAAAATGATTATAGTGTCATGAAATTTCTTTTTCTCAAAAATATCCATGGACTGTGATGAAACCTTCAAATTGCAATGCTATATGTGTCATGATTTTCCTCAAATCAAAAATATGAATATTCTTCAATAAAAAAATAATAAATCTGTTATAAGAATTGTGGTTAAGGAGAATGCTGAGAAAGTTTTTCTCCCGGTGCCAAACTGGAAACAGTGCTGCTTCTGGGCCGGTCTTCTTTATTTCTACTGTTGAAAAACAAGTCATAGGTTCTTTTGCAATGTGAAGAGCAACTGTAGATTATTTTCACTCCGTATTTTTAAGCTTTTCTTTTGGATTCTAAAACAATGGCTTTGGAGTTTTTATAAATTTGGAAAAGCATTTATTCAATGCACTGATGATCACTTTTATGAAAGTACTGTTTTATAATACAAGATTTAAAGTTAAAAAAAACACATAGACACATCCCCTAAAGCAAGGGACATAAAGGAAAGAATAGGCAAATGGGACCTCATCAAAATAAAAAGCTTCTGCATGGCTAAAGAAAACAGCACCAAATTACAAAGAGAACCAACAGTATGGGAAAACATATTTGACAATGATACCTCAGACAAGGGCCTGATCTCCAAAATATATAAAGAACTCACATGACTCTACTCCAGGAAGACAAACAACCCAATTAAAAAATGGGCAAAGGACTTGAACAGACACTTCTCCAAGGAAGACATACAGAGGGCCCAGAGACATATGAAAAGATGCTCAGCATCACTAGCCATCAGAGAGATGCAAATTAAAACCACAATGAGGTATCATCTCACACCAGTTAGAGTGGCCAACATAAACAAATCAACAAACAAATGTTGGAGAGGATGCGGAGAAAAGGGAACCCTAGTGCACTGTTGGTGGGAATGCAGACTGGTGAGGCCACTGTGGAAAACAGTATGGAATTTCCTCAGAAAACTAAAAATGGAACTGCCCTTTGACCCAGCAATTCCGCTGCTGGCATTATACCCTAAGAACCCTGAAACGCCAATCCAAAAGAACCTGTGCACCCCAATGTTCATAGCAGCAAAATTTACAATAGCCAAGTACTGGAAGCAACCTAAGTGCCCATCATCAAATGAATGGATCAAAAAATGATGATACATTTACACAATGGAATTCTATGCAGCAGAGAGAAAGAAGGAACTTATACCCTTTGCAATGGTATGGATGGAACTGGAGAGAATTATGCTAATTGAAATAAGCCAGGCAGTGAGGGACAAATACCATATGATCTCACCTTTAACTGGAACATAATCAATAGAAGAAAAAAGCAAACAAAATATAACCAGAGACATTGAAATTAAGAACATTGTAACAATGGCCACAGGGGAGTGGGGAGGGGAGAGTGGGGAGAGGGGTCTATAGGAGCTACTATAAAGGACACAAGGACAAAATCAAGGGGGAGGGTAGAGGTGGGGGAGGGAGGTGGGACTGGCTGGGGTGGGGGGGAGGGAAGGGGAGAAAATGCAGACAATTGTAACTGAATAAAAATAAATTAATTAGAAAAAATAATAAAGTCAAAAAAAAAAGAAAGAAAGAAAAGAAAGCAAGCCATAAGATGAAAGGGAGAAGTCAACAGTTTTTTTTCCCCTTTCACAAAAATTGTTGTCCTTATGGCACTGATGAAAATCCATTACAGTTGGAGAAAGACTGAAAAAACCTTTCTGTTCATTCTGTGAGAAGAAATACATGCTAAGCCCAGCATTATAGCTGAAGTAGAACAAGATAATGATGACGGCCATGTATCCTATATTCAGGGTCACAGTGTCTTTCTAAAATCCAAGCTTAATCCAAGTAGGCTCAGCAGAAAGTGCACATGCTTTGTGTCAAAATAACCATCAAATACAGCAGGAAGCACTAAAAGAACCAGATATTTTCTTTGAGGTACCGTGCAAAGAGAAGACTAAATGCCAAGGGTGGAGCAGACATTGAGGAAAGAGCTTCTAGCTCAGTAACCCCCATCCTAAACACACTATGCTATTAAAGGAAGTATATGTCTGCGGAGCACTGAGGGTAACCGTAGTAACAATAAATCTTAAATATCCTTTGCTCCTGACTAGATGAACACCAACTCCATGCTAAAGTCCAAAATCATTTGCCTCACTCCCTGTGGCCCTATACAAGATGTCAGCATTGTAAAAAACATCAAGTCAATTAGCTAATGCCAATGTTCATGCCAATTACCAAGTGAATTTAGCATGTAAGTGTGACAAATGGTACTGTCAAGTCCTATTACTTGAAAGACTAGTTGTTGTTTATCTTGAAAACATGGATGTAATGGGTGGGATCTGCTTGGCTTGTAAAAGGCTGCGATTTCTTTCTGTCTTGGCAATTTCCTTTCAATTGAATATGATGAGCATTACATTCTGGTTAAATGCTTACTCAATAATAAAATCAGTTTCTTTTTGAATTCTACATTTTTGGAGAGGTTTTATACTAGTTTCTAAATTGAATGAACTGGATGATAATTAGTGTCCACAAAACAGTCAAGTAAAACCCTAAATTATATTTTAAAAAAGCCTTCCTTTTGTCTCTCTAATCTTTTGGAATACCAGGCAGATGAACCACCCTCTCTAAAGTCAAGATTTTACCATTAAAAGAAAAAAAAAACCATAGGAAGTAAAGCTGTAAAATCCAATTAGGATCATTGATTGTTTGAAAATATGGGAAGCAAGGAAGGTTGCCTGCTGGTTGGGCTCTTAATAAGCTTATCAGCTATTATCTGGGAGGCGGGGGAGAGACAGAAAACTACTTGAACTACAATAAAAAATGTTTAAAAAATAAGCTATTATCTTTCTATCACATTTGGAATGGGTATATGAAAATCCAGTCTTACAATAGACTAAGGACAGTTCTCTTAATTTGTATGAATTCACATAAATATCCCCCCTCAAAGATAGGTGAGAACACAACTTCTTTAGCTGGTAATGAATTACCTGCTCTGCTTGAAGATATGTTGGCATATGTGCCCGGTAGATTAACCCTGAATCTGCTTCACATCTTGGCCCATATTTCACCTCCAGGAGTCTCTTATCATTCATACAATTTGTAGTGAGGAAGCAGGCATGACGAAGGAACCTGATCATGGAGTGATTGAAAATTTGGGTAAAGGCTGTGTCCTCATAAGAAGGTAACAGGATGGGGGGGGGGGTAGCTGAAATAAGGCAAATAAACAAAGTATTAAGCTGACGAATAAGGGAAAGACAACAAGAGTGTTATTAATTTGCATTTTTCTTGGCTCATGCATGGAAAATTGTAACTGTGGAAATTATAATGGTGGGAAATTGTAACCCACTCCACCATTCTTTTGACATAGTTTCTGTAAGTGCTGACTCCGACAAATATGTAGCTTGTAGACCAACAACAGGTTTGTTTAAGAATCCTAGGAACTAACTACTCAAAAGATATAGACTCTGATCTTCAGGCATCCCAGCTCTGGGAGATTTGCAGACTTTCATCCATGAAGCCAGGATGATGAGAAGCCAGGATGGCTAAACCAGGATGATGTACACCGAACCATCACTTGCCTCATCAGAATGGACTGTGTTTATCTACAGGTGGAAACTTTTTAACCACCTTCCTTGATCTCTTTGTTCTGTTCTCTCTCCCTTATAAAAGTTTCTGCCTCCACTGGGAAGTGGAGATAAACTTTAAGACCTGAGGCCCCCATCTTCCCAGGACATGGGCTTTGAGACATGTCCCCTATCTTCCAGATGGTTGGCACCTGAAAATAAACCGCTTTCTTTTACATCAGCACCTGCCTCTCAAGTATGGGCTTTCATAGCAGCAGGCAAATCAACCTGCTTTTGGCTATAAAATCAGCCTTTCAGATTTGGATCATCAAAGCTTGTGCCACTGAGGAGCTGCCCAGGTTTTGGAGTTATCCACCTGCCTTTCTCACCAATTAATAGTAGTCATTTAAATGCTTCTTTTCCCTTTGCAGAATTACTCCAAAGCGCATTTCCAGTTTACAGCCCCCAGGCATGGAGATGGCTACTGCATGGAATTCAACTACCTGCCGATTATGCTCTTTTGATGAAGGAAGTACATTAAGGTCCACAAGATCATGACATTGAGGGATACTGTGACTAAGGAAAGCTGACTATCACCACCTCCCATAGCTGTGGGAAAACTAAGGACATTAGAAACCCATCCAAAGGGGTTGTTGCTACTGACACTACTTGAAGCCTTTTCAGTAAAGGTAAGCTAGGAGAAGATGCACTGGTGTACTGAGAAGATGAGGGAGTTCCCCACTGATTTCCATTAGCAGTTAGTTGCAGCTCAGAAGTCACTGGCATGGACCTCGGGACACATCAAAATCATGCTCTAATCTTTTCAATCTTTGTCTGGGTTCTCCTGCAGACTACCCAAACCCAAGGTAGGATGGAAGAATGGCAAGGAGAGAAATTACCCTAATGCTGGCATCAGACACTTAGTTTTAGGATAATCTAGGGAAAGGGAAAAAAAGACTGCTAGACTGCCTGCTCAGATGGGACTCTTTAGTAAAGGGAATGATCCTTAACTCTGGTCAGTTTTTAAAAGGGAAAGACAAGAAAGGAAGAAGGGGTAACACATGCCACTGTTTCAAGAAGTAAAGATATTAGAAGGATTATAGAAAAGAACTGCAGGATGTAGGAGTTACAGAAAATAAGAAGAGTAGAAAAGCCTAGAAGGACAAAATTCTCAGCTATGAGATAATTGTCAAATGGCTCAGAACTGACAGATTGAGGGAAACTTTAAAGTGGAAAGTTGTGAGTCATATGTGTCAATAACTTTTCCTCATGCTAATTTACCCTTATCTCTTCTGATAGATACTGGTGTTACTTATTCTGCAATGTCCTCAGATATTCTTGCTTTCCATATGGTAGAGATCAGCACAGGTTGTTAGTATTTTGAGTCAACCTTCTGCGTTTTCCTTTTCAATCACTGTTCCCATACAAGTAGGTTCTCTTACTGAGAAAGACACAATCCTACTTTCTCTTGATTCTCCTATAAATCTCAGAGAATTTACAGCAGACATCTGAGGTGCAATTTAAAGATGATTTTATTCTGTACCCTGGATGGAGTGTCTGTGGAACTCTGGGGAAAAGCACTTGAGTTGGTTATTGTGCACCTTATTAAAAAAAAAAAAAAAGCAACAACAAAAGACAAAAATTCACCAGGAGCATGGTAGGGAGTTACAGTCTCATATTGTGTTGGAAAGACACCTTGATCTGAAATAAATGGAAACATCAGAGCCCTAGGGAATAATGATAAAGTTTAATTTGAGATATAGGACCAATAAAAATAGTCTACAAGAAGGACAGGTAATGGCTATATGTAAACCAGTATTTGTTCAGTTTTCAGGTAAAAGAAATAAAACTGGCTATTGAAAAATTAGAAAAACAAAGAATAACTTAAAAAGGGGCACTCACTTTATAATGCTCCCACACTTCCAGTAAAGAAGGATGATAAATTTAATAAAGATGGTCAATCACTCTAAGATTTGTAGACAATCTTAGCCACTAATCTCTGTAGTTCCTAACCCTGGAAATATTCTGAACTATTCTGACTTCTGAATTTGGTACCATTGTTTTCAATGGATCTTTGTAATTAATGTTTTCTCTGCAATCCCTCCCTCCCTCCTTTTCTTCCTTTCTTCCTTTTTTCCTTCCTTCTTCCCATCGTGTTCTCTAATGGACCAGTCTAAATTTTTATTTGCTTTTACTTATGAAGTCGTCCAGTATTTATGTCAAAGTACATCTCAAGATTTTGAAACTCTCCTACTATTTTATCTAATTATTAAACAACAAAAACATAGATAATTTTTTAGACTAATCCAGTATTATAGACATCAGATTCTAACTTTTTCATAAGAAACAAGATCACTGATTGAACAATTGCATGATAATTCCCCACATCGTCTGGTTTGGGCCCTAGAATGTGAAGAGGCTTTAGAAAAACTTTGGCAATTCCAAATTTTGAAAAACATGACCTTATTTGTCTGAATATTACAAATATGCAAGTTCATTATCTAAACTTCACAATAGCCTTTCCAGATATCACTAATTCATTATAGAGCTCACACATGGCACAGGGCACAATATTTCTAAAGGCAATGATTTTGCTAATCGAGCTGCAAATGATGCAATTCAAACATGACAGTCTTCAAACTTGGAAACTCTGCGTTTAATACACTGAGAAACTTTTCTTTAATGAGAAAATATGAGAGAAAATAGACAAATGGACTATAAAAGGAACTGAAAATAATTTGACAAGACTGGGAATTAT
This sequence comes from Desmodus rotundus, assembly GCF_022682495.2. Taxonomy (NCBI): domain Eukaryota; kingdom Metazoa; phylum Chordata; class Mammalia; order Chiroptera; family Phyllostomidae; genus Desmodus; species Desmodus rotundus. The sequence goes on along the minus strand of NC_071388.1, from coordinate 28,206,910 downwards.
CTAACAAAATAATTCCTACACCCTAGTCATTTGGTTGATTAGTGTTGTGTCCTAAAAAATAATCATCCGGATAAAAGGATTTTAAAGGTATTCGATTCTTACCATGCCTACCATTTTTAAAAATGTATTAAAGAGCTTGTGTTTGTCCACAGAATTTCTACAGGTTATACACAAAGTGAAGTTCTCACTGATCAGCTTTCCTAGGAACCAGATAACAGATGAATTTGATTGAACTAAAGCTTGTAATGTTAAGAGATACAATCTAGTTTTGATGTGTATGATGTCTGGATAGTCTGAAGTCTTTTCTTCTTCAAAAGCTGATACTCAGACAGTGGTAATGGGTCTTCTCTAAAAATAAATAAAATAAAAATATGTGAACAAACAAAAGAGAAACAAACTCATAGATACAGAGAGCATTTTGACAATTGTCAGACAGAAGAGGGGGTGAGGAGATGGGTAAAAGGGGGACGGGATTAAGAATGACAAGTGTAGCATAGAGAATGTAGTCAGTAATATTGTGACAACTACGTATAGTGTCAGGTGGGTACTAATTTATCAGACTTATCACCTCATAAATTACATAAATGTTTAATTCTAATATTGTACACCTGAAATTAATGTAATATTATACATTGACTATAACTGAAAAATGAAATAAATATTTTTAAAAGGGTACAAATTTCTACCCTAAAGAGTGTCAACCTAAAATTCAAATTTCAGCACAAATATCTCCAATTTGCATCCTTTTGTTATATACTTAGAATAATGTATCTTGTCTTTGAACTTTACAGGTAATTACTCATATATGTATGTTTGTGTATATGTATATATGTTAATGTCTATGTATGTTTGTATATAGATTATCAATAATTAAATATTAATTATATTTAATATAATTGTATGCTTTTACACTGAAACACAGTTCTATAAGAGCACATATCATTTGGGTTAACACAATGCCTAAAAAACCAAGTGCTTAATGAATATTTAATAAACAAATGGGTTTATAATAGATAATATTTTTCATGTTTTTAACACCAAACTTCTCTGACAATGGAGTTGTGACTATAGATAAAACTCCACTTCAAAACCGACAGCTGATTGTGACTTTAAGTAGACATTTTAAAGAAAAGTTCATTAGGTTGTCAATTCAAAATTGATTCTAAGAACTATCATTAAAATATATTAATGTTTACAGATGGTGAATATATTATATTTAATATAAGATATTGATATTTAATAGAAAAGCTCTCTTGTAGCTATTATTTTACATATATACTTCAAGTGGTGTATAATCATATAGAAAGAACAATTCCAACTCTTTCATAGTTTTCCTGTTCAAGCATCCATGCCCTTGTTCTTTCAAATGAACATCTGAAATAGAAAAAAGAAAAAAGTCCCAGCAGTGCAGGCTGACTTGTTTCCTCAGATAGAAGTAGACAGGAACTGACTTTTTCAACTTGTATTTAATGGTGAAAGCAAAATGTTCCTCTGTCAAGCTGAAGGTGGTAGAGGCTAAAGAGGCTTTTATCCATCTGAGTTCTGGGTCGTTTTTGTGTTAAGAAATCAACCTCTATTGTGGGAGGAAAGAAGCAACATGAGGTTTTTGTACTCCGGGGCATAAAGACTGTGATGGCAATCCAGTAAAGGTAGAATAAGAACAGAAAGGAAAAGTGACTGGACATCGGTTCTTTAAGGCAGCCTGAATCAGAGATCACCGTGAGAAAAATTTAAGGCTGGCCTTAGGGATGGAAATCTTCAGGCCTGTGGAGAGTTGAAAGGGGCAATAAGTATCAGCTTTGTGGAGACTGAGATGGCTGCTGCCGAAGGGAATTCATCTGAGCTCTGAGTGTAGGCAATCATCAGGCTCTGGACCCTTGTCTACTGAGTTCAACACAATGTTGAAAAGTCAGTATTTGAGGAAGCCCTCCCCAGCTCTATGCTCTGATGACTCCATCCACCAATATTACTACTGTGGGAAAAAAGTGAATGGAGGAAACATATGAACAAATAAATCATTGTTAAAATTTCCAGATTTAATGAAAGAATGAGTCTCCATATTTTAAATATCAACTTATTCCCAGCTCTCAGAAAATGTAAGATAAAAAATAAGGAAGGAAGGAGGGTGGGAAGGAGAATAGGAAGGAAAGAAGGAAGGAAGGAAAGAAGGAGTCAGGTTAAAGCACAGCATCATAAAAAGTCAAAATATCTGAAATGAGTAAAACATCCTATATTATTTCATAAATATATACAATAAATAAAATGAACAAAAAATAAACATCACAATAAAAGAAGTCATGATGATATTCTTTAAAAGATTTATTTATTTATAGAAAGAGTAGAAGAGATGGAGAGAAATATCAGTGTGCAAGAGAGAAACATTAATCAGTTGCCTGGGGACCTGGCCACGTGCCCTGACTGGGAAGCGGCATTTTGGTCTGTGGGACAACACCCAGTCCACTGAGCCACACCAGTCAGGGCATGAGGGTGTTTTTAGTCACATTGTATCTGAAGGACAACGGAGTAATAGCTTACACATTTCAATAATAGATGATGTCATTCCCACTAAATCCCATGAGTGGGGACACATACAAATCCCTCCCTCCCACACACACTCATTGGGAAACGAATATGAGGAAGTGTGCGACCACTGTGATCACCGTTAATAAGTACTTCTTGAACAAAAGAGTAATGCAAACATAATTTTTTAAATTAAGAAATTTTTGTGAAAGTATATTATTTAAAAATAAATACATAAAAGAACATATCAACATAATTATAAAAGTATCTATGCTAGTTGCAATTTTTAAATTGTAATAATACATACACACGAGGTGAAAATATGCTATCATTTCATAACTTGCAAAATAATCACTATTATTTATTTTATAGTATATTCCTGAATTTTTACACCAGTTAAGTACTGTAAAACACTGTAATTCATGACAATTTTTTATTGCTACCTTTAAATATTTTTGCAATTATCAACAGTATTGAAATAAACAGTTTGTAATTATTGCAAGTACTTTCATATAACATTTTTACATGTATACATGCTTATTAGATTATGTCTTATATCTTTATAAACAGCATATTATTAAATTGTTTCAAATGGTTATAGCATACTATATATTCCATAAAATGATTGATTTTTTACCAAACTGTGCCATAATTGTGTTGTTAATTTTTTGTTAACATTAATAAATTTGGTAGTTAAAAAATATTTTAATTATTTTAAATTAGGTAGTTTACTTATATTTGCCTTTATGTCTTTATTTACTATTGTGTTTTTTAAAATGTATGACCCACTTTTACATGTAGTCATCTCATTTTTCTTGATTTGTTGCTCTTTTTTGCTCATGAAATTGTCACTTTGTCTTTTTAAAATATTGTCCTTGGTAAGGGATCTTTCAGGCTTATTTGTAGTACCTTTTGAAGTTGATTTTTTAAAATGTGAAATTTTCCCTTATGTTACTATTGTCAGAGTCAGGCAAAGAAAGGCTCTACAAAATTCTAATTTTAGAAATGTTCTACCATAATTTTTCTACAACACTTACTGTTTGTTAGCTGTTTCAGTTGTTGGTGGATATCTAAATATAAATCATTTAATCTTCAATTTAGAAATTAAAGAAATAGAAATAATAGTGCAAGGAATTGATCTAATTTTCCTTTCTTTTATATAGTAATAAGTATAAGTAATTTAAAACCCAATTTAAACTGTTTAGTAATACAAAAGAACATTGTTGGCTTACATCACTTAATAATCCAGCAGTGGGTCTGACCTCCGTCTGACCTTTCATCTCAGATATCAAATGACCTTCAACCTTGGGGTTCAAACAATGAAATCAGGACCTGGTATTTTTTAAGTTTTTACCTTTTTTTTTGTTTTGACATCATTTTCATGCTCATGTAAACTTGGCTAATCAATCTTAAGTTTAAAGTTCCCAATTTAAAATCCAAAGGAAAAGAGACGATGGTCTTTATAGTCTGAACAAAAGTCCTGGGATTAATTCTCATTGTTCTGTATTGAATGTAAAGCTCTTTCCCAAAGCAAACTTGGTCAGGTAGTGAGATGCTACTGAGTGGGCTTCGTCTCCCTCCTTAAACTGCATGCACCACCCTTTGAGCTACATGAGAGTAAAATCAGGAAAAAATGTAAGTAATTTTATGAGAGCAAGGAAAATGGATTTGAACAGCAAGGAAAACAATTATCCACTATTAGGAACTAATTATCCTATCACCCTTTTAGAATGCATTGAACCATCTCTAACACTGATTTGAAATGTCATTCAGCACAAGAGCTAAATTCTATGTGTTGGATTTCTTTCCCCAAACTCAGGGAAGCTGTTCTCCTTGGTGGGAATGTTGTTAATTCTGTTGCACACTGATATGATTGTATTGTTTGAATTGAAAAATCAACAAAATTACTTTATATAGTATGGATACTGGATGATATCAATGTACTGCTCATTTTCTTTAGCAGACACTGATCTTTTACATGTTGTTCTTTACCTGTCATGCAAAATTATGTTCCTTAAACGTCAATGGCTTCTACTGGCAGCACTGACACCTCTTTGCCTAAGACCATTTGCTGACTACAAAATCATTCTCAGCCATTGTATAAAGTAATCCAAAAGTGCAAGGGAGTTAATAACTTGAGGAACATTCCTCAAAAATCACAGATATTAGTTAATAGAAAAATAATTCAGATTACTTGCCCTAGAGTGGTACAACTCACTGTCAGATTACATTAACTTTCTCAGAATTTCCCAGTGGGATTAAGTCTTAGTTGCCTACAGCAGAGATCTACTCATTAACCATCTGTATTGGCTTCCTTCTCTTTGTTCCCTCTCACTCCCCCACTATCTTCTCAGTGCTTCCAGGAGTTACTTCCCAAATCAATTGTGTATCCCCAAATGATTATCAGCTTCTGTGATAATCCAAACTAACACTGCAAGACTTTGTCTGTCAAGGTCAGTCAAGATTGCATTATATAATTTTTGCACATACCTGAAGTATTGTATAACCCGTAGTACATAAATTTATGTTAGTGACCTCTTACCCATGAATATCCTGCAAGTGTGCAACAAGTAATGACGTCTATGGACCCACATGGTGTAATATCTTCAATTTCCCTTTAGTTCTCCTTTAGAAGAATATCAAAAGGAAAACTACATAATTTGGAAGTTGATAAAGCAGTTCTCACTTAATAGTGAGGTCTTAATAGTGGGAGATACAAGTGCCAGCTCTTATATAAAATACATTCATAATGGCTCCTGTCTCAACATCCTGCTTTTGGAAGCACCAGTCTCTGGTTTATATCTATTCTTGCACTGTCTCTGTGAAATAAATTGTTTTAACTACTAAAATTTAAAAATTAACTTTAATATATAGTATGCATGTTTAAGTACTTTCTTTTCAACAATTTTGGCTATTTCAAATACCTATCACTCCATATTAGTCTAATAATAAATTCATCAAGTTAAAAATAACAAAAGTAAGCCTATGAAGATTCTGATTGCAACTGTATTAATATTATGTAACAAATACAGAGTAATGAAAATCTTTACTTTTAAAACTTCTTATCCAGCCTCATGCTACCTTTCTTCCTTTGTTCGCATTGTGTTTTATGTTATTTAATGGCATTCTTGGTATATGTCTACATTAGTTCTTGTAAAGTATTTTGGATTTGTTATTATTATATCCTTTTTCTCCCATTTTCTAACAGAAAGGTGTTTACATTAATCAATCTAAGCTATTACTCCTGTGATCCCTTCTTCAAATCACCAAAGAACTGATTTGACACACAAAGAAATGTTAAAATTTTATTTCCAATTTTACCACCTTTTGTATATATGCACAGTCCCCATGATTACAGAAGAAAATTCCAGGGGGTTAAAGGTACTTATGCATTTTCTTTTGGTTCATTCATTCCAGTTGAAGAATTTACCCTTTTAAGCGTATTAGCAGCCATCAACCATAAATAAGCATGTGTTCTGCAATATTATCAGTGAGTCAGCCAAAGAAAGGAATTTGAGCAAGTTCAGGGAAGCATTTGGTTTCTGATTTTTTAATGTGAGCTGGAATGTCCCTATAGAAAAAGAAATGTCAGCTGCTGAAATGTCATGTTATTTTGGTTTTATGCTATTCAAGGAGAGAAGACCATGACTAAAGCAGGGAGTAATCAGGAGTTTAACAAGTAAGGCAGGCCACCTTAGAGTTTTTGCTGCCATGTTCCTTTTACTGTTAGGAGGGATCTGCTGATAAAGCAAGTAGCTTTCTAGAGACCAGGCTCCACGACTGCTGTGTTTCAGAGTGCAGTCCTTAACTTGGGAATGGTAACAACCTTTCAGACTTAACTGAGCATCTGAAAGAGTTGTCCACCTATGTGTCAGAGATCTGATGCCCAAGAAACTAAGGAAATGCTGCATAAGCTCTGTGGCTGCTTTGGAGATTGTTTAGAATACAAGTTCTAGCAATGTTCTACCTCGTCCCTTGAAAGACAAGGTTCAAATCAAACCTTGAGAAAATCAAACCTTGAGAAAATCAAATCTCAATAATTTTAAGAATTCCCTTCCTCTCCACTGATAGCTTGAACGTACATTAAACAAGTAAGATGCATTATTTTATTTTACACACATTGAGCAAAGTATCTTGTTTTGGGTCTATTTTTTTATTTTTTAGGATTTTATTTTATTTATTTATCAATTTTTATTGTTGTTCAAGTACAGTTGTCTCCATTTTCCGACCGCTACTTTTCCCCCCTCACCTCCCACCTCTCACCTTCAATCCTTCCCCCATTTGTCGTTGTCTATGGGCCCTTATACATGTTCCTTGATGACCTTTTCCCTTCTTTTCCCCATTATCCCCCTTCCCCTTGCCTCTGGTTACTGTCAGTTTGTTCTTTATTTCTACATCTCCAGTTACATTTAGCTTGCTTATTTGTTTTGTTGATTAGGTTCCACTTATAAGTGAGATCATATGGTATTTGTCTTTCACCACCTGGCTTATTTCACTTAGCATAATGCTCTCCAGTTCCATCCATGCTGTCGCAAAGGGTAGGAGCTCCTTCTTTCTTTCTGCTGTATAGTATTCCATCGTGTAAGTGTACCACAGTTTTTTGATTCACTCATTTATTGATGGGCACTCAGGTTTCTTCCAGCACTTGGCTATTGTAAATTGTGCTGCTATGAACATTGAGGTGCATAGGTTCTTTTGAACTAGTGCTTCAGGATTCTTAGGAGATAATCCCAGCAGTGGAACTGCCAACTCAAAAGGCAGTTCCATTTTTAGTTTTTTGAGGAAGTACTATACTGTCTTCCACAGAATCTGAACCAGTTTGCATTCCCACCAACAACGTGCTAGGGTTCCCTTTTCTCTCCAACCTTGCCAGCACTTATTGTTTATTGATTTGTTTATGATGGCCATTCTGACTGGTGTAGTGGTATCTCATTGTGGTTTTAATTTGCATCTCTCCAATGCCTGGTGATGCTGAGCATCCTTTCATATGTCTCTGAATAGAACTTCATCAACATAAATAGCTTCTGCATGGCTAAAGAAAACATCAGCAAAATGAAAAGGGAACCAAGCATATGGGAAAATACATTTGTCAGTGATACCTTTGACAAGGGTTTGATCTCCAAAATATATAAAGGACTCACATGACTGCACTCCAGGAAGACAAACAACCCAATTAAAAAATGGGCAAAGGACCTGAACAGTCACTTCTGTTTTGGTTTTAACTAACTTCATTCAAATATAGTCTTTGTATACTTCATCTGAGGCCCAGGCCGTGTGCCTGCCCCTCCCTCTCCTGCCCTTGTCAGTCAGCATTTACTCTGGATATGGGTTTGCATCCCGTGACTACACTATTTCTGCAAGCATCACAGTCCTGCTCCCCTAGTTCTCACAGGAGCCTGTTAACATGATATCATGCACAAAACCATCTACTACTAAGAGACATGTTTTTGACAAAGGAAGTGATAAATGGTTGCATAACCTTAGGATCTGTTGGCTTTTTAAATATATTTGAGCACTCAAATACAACTGATCTAGTATAGAACATGAGTGAGGTCCAAGATTAGATCTTCATCTTCAAGGAAAAGCAATGAAGGTTTCACTGAATTTAAAGCCACAAGTAATAAGCTGGCTATGTTGAGGTTCTCAATGCCAATAATCCAGCAGGCACAGAAAAATTACTATATTGGCAGGGATAATTGAACCTTATTTCCATCAGTTTTTCCATCAGGAGCCAGTATTGTTGATAGACAGCAGAAGTAGGGGAAAATATGCCCCAACACAGAAACTAAGTGGCAAATATGTCATTAGAGCAATCCTAGCTTGACAAGCACGGGTAAATGGACTCAGATCCCTTGATGATGAAGACAAACAGCACAGACCGTTTGAAATGCTGGCTGAGGGTATAAGTAAGTGAAAGTGGGAGATAAAGAAGAGAGATGAATACACTGACAGACAAATGCAGCAATGCAGGCTTGTCCCCACAATCCTCTCACCTTATATCTGTTCAGAGACTGGCATGAACCTTCCCCTTTGGTGCAATTCTGTGATGTATTAGACTTCATAGAGGATAAGGATGTATTTGAATTGTGTGAGAGTACTTAGGAAATCTCTTGTGCATTATTTAAGATACACTTGCCCTCACAGCTTTCTTAGTTAGGCAGTGGAGTCTATAAGCAGTTCCATGGCCCATGTAGCAAGTTACTGTTGCTTCTACCCTGGAGCTTTGCTGTTAATAGTGAAGGGGAGACCCGAAGAACAGCATATGTATTTCTTAAATAAGATATTTTTTGCCCATGAAGACAACTTTTGAACAATGGTGTATGATTTTTTTTTCCTTCATTTTCTGGAGCATCAGTCCTAAGGCATGTTTTATTTTACCCTTTGGGAGACTCTGTTAGCATGAACAAGCATCTGTTGGCCGACTGCAATACGCATCTTTGCGTTGGCTTTCCCTCCTCTCCTGCTTCACACAGGTCCCTCTCACTCTCACTCTCTCGATCACATTTTACAATAAAGTCCTGTCAAACTCGGCTTTCTTGGGAACTCAGGCTCCTGCAGACTCCAGAACACACTCATTGGGAGTAGTTTTGGGGGTGATATTTTCTTCTTTAAACCATGAAAGAGAGTGTTGGGGTGCTCCTGCCTAAGTCCATGTGGTACATAAGAGTTTAGGTGGTTCTACAGCTCAGGGAATGCACTTCACATGCCAAGCTTAAAACTGACAATTTCTTTACACTGTTCAGGGTGCCTATTGACCAACCTTCAACAATCACAACTTCTACCTCAACTTTCTGGTCAGTGGGCTCTGATGCAGTTCCAGGCATTTGTTTCCTCTGTACCCTTGTCTACAAGGATTCAACTTTCTCTAAGATCAGGCTACTTGCTCTTCTGCAATTCTTGGCAGGACTCAGAGATAACTTAGCATAATTGCCATGAACATAGCCTTTAAACATTTAAGAACTCTTTAATCTCTTGGGATAATAAAGCCTTGGTTACTTTTATTCTTTCCTGAGCTGCTTAACGTGAGGTGGGAGGACAGTCAATCTCTCATCTTCCTTACTTCCAAAATTTTGCAAAAGTATAATATTTATTTATTTTTGGTGAGGGGAGAAAAGTACTAGACTTGGAAACCAGATATAATATTGACTTTTATATTTATGTCTTAATAACTGTAGGTCTTCATGCAGGCCTAAGCCTTAGTTTGCTCATCTTTAATTTGGAAATAATATCTGCAAAGCAAAATTGCTGTGAGGATGACAACCAACAATATTTGTGATAACAAGTTGTTGAAAATGTATAAAAGTATAAGAACTTTAGATACTATGGTTATATGATATTCATGTCAACATAGCATTGGCTATACCTAAACAATTTTTATCAAAGAACAAATGCATTTGATGTAACATAATGCCAGAGTCTACCTCTGACTCATGCAAAATGGCTAAAAATGAGCACCCGCATCTCACCGAACAAGGGTCAGAAAAGGAAGCGCTCCTGACAGAGTTAGGTTTGACTTTTCTATTCCTTGTGCAGATCATCTAAGTATCAATACATTATGTCACAGAACACTAATACGTAGTATTATAATGTCAAAATAACAAATGATATATACACGTTCAAGTAAAAAATAGAAATGTTATTCCTTATACTAAAAATTATTTTTCCTATCTGGTTGGATTTTAACTTTTACCTTTAGATTTATTTATCTACAAAATGGGAATGAAAACACCTACCTCAGATGGTTTGATTATTTTTTAAATAATTTCTCACACTTTGAAATGTAATAAATATTGAAGGAATGTTTACTAAATAAATGTCTATTGATATATTTAAAAACTATAAAGTACTAAGAAAATATAAAGTACAGTTAACTTTTAAAGTGTCTTTAATGCATTGCCCAAGATCAAAATATATTTCAGTAGGATTCTTAAATAATTGGACAACTTAAAACAAACTTCAAACATTACAATTTTTATTTCCACAGTTATTTCTCATCACGATATACCATATTTTCATTACGCTTGATCAATAAAGAATGTACAGAAACAACATTAGTAAAAGGGATTTGTCTCGTTTCATTACTGCTCACTACTTGAATGTAAGCTTTTATCCTCATTTCCTTTAAAAGCTTTAAGGGCAATCAAAGTATTCATGGATGAGAAATGAAGTGGACTGCACTCCTGAACTCTATGAAGGTGTCTAGAATTCCAGATGATTTGTGAATTGTAAGCAGCAGAGCTTGAAAGACAACTTTCTCCACCAATTAAGAAAGAAAGAATATGCCTTGTTTTCTATTATCTGCATAATTAAATTTGACATTTATATACAATGTTCAAACCACTGTACAGAAAAAGGAACATGTTTAAAGCACATGGTGAGCATTCTTTGAATGCCATCATTCCAGAGAGTCTAAATAGATTACATTTTCTCCCTTATCAGTGATTTTTAAAAAGTCAAAGGTGTTCTGTAAGCCCAGAGAAATTGTACATTGCATAGGTACTCTGGAAGTTAAAAGAGGCTTTCTTTTTTGACCTGAAAATTTATATACAGTATTTGGGGACTTTTTCATAAACAATCAAAAATTATTTTTTAAAAGAAAGTTGCATTGTTTCAAACACAAATACATTCACTGTTTTAAATATTATGTTCCACTTTGAAAAAAATCTTTTTATTTTGAAAATCTATTAAACTCAGAAAATAATCAAGACTAAAACAGATAACTACCATAGACCCTTTATCCAGATGCACCAATTATTATTTTGCTACATTTGTTTCTTATTGTCTGTTCTGCACACACATACACACATAATAATTTTCTTCTTATAAACTTCTTGAGAATTGTTTGCCATACTCAAAATTTTAGCAAAAAAAAAAATTCTCTTTTGCATGAAAATTTAATCCATGATGAACTTTCTATCTCTGTTCCTCTGGGTTACCTGATAAGTATTGGAATGTCAACTGTGTTACTAAATGCTGATGGTAAAAAATTATTTCTAACTGGTAAACTGCATGAATACTTTGTTGAATGTGTTGACTATAATAACTGGCATATCCTTTTCAGAGATCCTGCAAGCACTGTTGATAAAGTTGTTATTAGAGATATTGGGTCCTGTGGAGTCCGAGACTTTTAAGCTAGATCAGCTCTTACAACCTCCTGATTTGGATCATATCTTATGGCCTTTGAGATATTGGACTGAAGCAAGGATTTCTGGAAAGAGCAATTCTTGACAACCATTTCCACCTTTATGACAAGTTGCAATGAATAGAGGGATGTCAAGTGTGACCTATGAGGGTCTTGTGAGTCTGAATAATTAGTTGAGTCTAAGAAGTATCTCGAGTTATATATGAAATTAAGGATCATGCCCCATAATTGTTAAATTTTTCAGTCTGCATTTCTTATAAAGAAGGATATTATGTTAAATAACCATAGTACACTAAGCAAATTCAGAAAATTTAAAATTAGTACAACAGTTTTTTAAATCTAATGTAACATTTATATTTCAATTTATTCTGTTGGACTAGTAATGTCCTTTTTATAATATTTCCCCTTGAATACAGGTCTCAGTTCAGAATCATATGATGTGTTTTGTCATCTTCATTTTTCTTTAATCTGGAACAGTCACTCAATCTTTTTCAAAAATTGACATTTTTGAAGAATGCAGTTATGTTACAGAATGTCCCTCAGGTTTGGATTGTCTGATACTTCCTCAGGATTAGATTCAGGTTATATACTCTTGGACAGAATATTTTAAAAGCAATGTGTCTTTCCAAGCTGTCACATCTGGAAGCATGTGATGTCCCTCAGGTCTGCATTAGTGATATTAATTCAGGTCATCTAGTCAAGTTACTGTCTTTAATCTCCAGTGTATAGTTAATGTTTTTTCTTTTTAAACTAATGAGCAATGTGTAATGATGTACTACGGAAACATACCATACAAACACCTGCTATCCATGAAATCTCAACCCACTGATTATTTTTCCCAAATGTACTATTACTATTTTATTATGACGGCTGTAAATTACTCTCTATAAGCACCCCTCTCTCTCTCTCTCTCTCTCTCTCTCTCTCTTCTCATAGGCAGAAGTATGTGAAGTGTGTTCCCCAATATTCATACATCAAAGTCTTAGCCCTCAATGAAACTGTATTTAGAGATACTGTAGTGACTTTAAAAAGGTAATTAAGGTTAAATGAGGTCCTAAGGATGGGATCTTAATACAAAGGGAATACTGTCTTCATAAGAACATAAAGGGACACAAGGAGCTTACAGTCACAGAGAAAAGGCCATGTGAAAACACATCAAGAAGGTAGTCATTTGCAAGGCAAGCAGAGGAGCCTCAGGGGGGAAAAAAAACCTCATCTGCTTACATATTGATTTTGGACTTCCATCCTCCAAAACTATGAGGAAATAAAATTTTCTTTTTTAAGCCACACAACCTGTGGTATATGGTTATGGAAGCCCTAGTAGGCTAATACTGTATCTCCTCTATCTATTTAATATCAATATCTCAATATTGACTTATGAATTACTTCTATATTCAAGGATAATAGTTCATTACTACTGTCCTTTTTTAGTTTAAATTTACTAATTATAACCTCTACTTACTACTGCCCTTGTGTGCTCCTGCTTTTGTTTAATTTACTATTGTTCTTGTTTAATTTGAAGCTAAAATTGTTCCAGATTTGATATCCCAAAACCCAAAAAGGGAAAGTTGAAAGAAAACTATACCTAGACACAGCTTAGTAAATACACTGAATATAAAATACAAATAGAAAAAATATTTAAAGTGTTTAAAAATAACTTTCAAAACAGAATTTCATAACTAATAAATGTATCCTATAAAAGTGAAACAAACATAAAGATAAATTCTTTATGAAAGTGGAATTGTTTTCCTGATTTTATTTTCTATCTGTTGTTTTTGCTAGCAATTGAGATATAATTAATTTTTATATGTTAACTTTTTCTTCTTCATAGTTTCTAAAGCTATTTATAAATTAAGGTTTCGTTTTCTTTCTGGTTGTTGTTAGATGCCTTAGGATTATATTCATATAGGATTATGTCATCTGAGAGCAAGACAATTTCCTTACTATAGTCTAATCTGAACGCCCTTAATTTTGTTTCACTTTGCCTCAGTATAGGAATGCTATGCCTGGAATTAACACAGCAAATCCTACAGTATGCCAGCAACATTTTCAATACAATATTAAGTAAAAAATATTAAGGTGTGTGTACTTGCTTTCTGTCTAATCTTAGAGGTTAGAGTTGCCAGATGAAAATAGAGAACACTCAGTTAATCTTCTTTAATCTTCACCAAAGATATGTTTATTGAATTTAGAGAGAGAGGAAGGGGAGACAGAGGGAGAGAGAGACAGACAGACAGACAGACTTCAAACATGGATGTAAGAGAGAAACATCAATTGGTTGATTTCCATACTTGCCCTGACTAGGGATTGAGACCACAAACTAGGTATGTGTCCTGACCAAGGGTCGAACCTGCAGCCTTTTAATGTACAAGATGATGTTCCAACCAATTGAGCCACCTGGCCAGGGATCAGTTAAATTTTGATATATTGAATAAACTATAATTTTAGTATAAATTACATACAATATTTAAGACATACTTACAAATAGTACATACTGATACTAAAGCAGTTGTTTACTTAAGATGTAAAATTTACTGTGTCCTGTGTTTTATCTGGCAATCCTATAAACACAAAACATTTAGTCTTTTTCATTAAATATAATATCTACTATATTCCTATTGTAGATACTCTTTTTGCAATTGAGGAATTTAACACTGCAAATGTTTACCATAAATATCTACTGGGTTTTGTGTAATAATTTTAATGTATCTATTGGAATGATCATATGGCTTCTTTTATTCTATTAATAAGATATATTGCATTAGGTATTTTTTAGATTTTAAACTAATCTTATATCTCTTGATTAAATTCCATTTGGTCATGGTGCATAAACCTTTTTATATATTAGTAGAGTTGCTTGCTAATATTGTTTAAGATTTTTGATAGTAAAGCAAAATATTTAGAGTGCTGAGGAAAAAAATAAGGCCAACCTACAATTCTGTATTCTATTAAATTCACATTCAAAAGAGAATAAAGACTTTCTAAGACAGACAAAATATGTAGGAATTTTCTTAACAGTAGACCTGTCACGCAAAAAATGTTACAAGAGGTATTTTAGAGAAAAGAAAAATAATATAGGTCAGAAACTCAGCACTATATAAAGTGAGAATATTAAAAACATATAAATTGTATAAAAATATTTTTTAAATTTTCTTAGTTGATTTAACAGATATCAGTTTGTTCAAAATAACAGCAAAGTCTTGGATTAAATAGTCTATGTACACTTAAGTAGGTAATTCATATTACTAAGTGAAAAAAGCCAATTTGAAAAGGCTAAATACCATATGATTCCAATTATATGACTTCTATAAAGGGAAAAATATATGAAGAGAGTGAAAATTCAGTAGTTGCCATACTGAGAGAGTACTTGACAGAACACAGAGGATTTTTAGGATAGTTAAAATACTGTGTGTGATGTAATAATGATAGATATATGTCATTACACCTTTGTCAAAGGTCATAGAATGTACAACGCCAAGACTAAATTGTTATGTAAGCTATGAGTTTGGGCGATTATGATGTGTTAATGCAGGTTCGTCAAATGCAAAAAATGTACCACTGTGTTGGCAGGATGTTGATAAAAGTCTGATATCAATGAGCTAGATTTCACGCTAAGAA
Organism: Desmodus rotundus; assembly: GCF_022682495.2. Lineage (NCBI taxonomy): Eukaryota > Metazoa > Chordata > Mammalia > Chiroptera > Phyllostomidae > Desmodus > Desmodus rotundus. Next base: position 28,191,630 of record NC_071388.1, on the reverse strand, counting down.
ACTAGAAAAAGATCAATTTTATTCAAAATAAGCAGAATTATTTATATTCAAAATAAACAGGGACACTAAAGATAAATCCAGAAATATTTAAAGAGGGTGTCAGAAGAACAGTAAGGTCAGGGGTGGCGGTGAAATGGGCACCCCATAGTTGCCTGGGACCTGGAAGCTCTGCCTCAAGGACCACCGCCTTGCTGTGTTCAGAATTGGCCCTCGATCTGGAGCTCTGGGCCAGCACCCAGGAATGGATGGCCGCGGCTGGCTGCATCCACTGTCCCACTGAGAACGAGCCCGGCTTGGCCCAGTGTTTCTTGTGTTTGAAGGAGCTGGAAGGCTGGGAGCCAGATGACGGCAGCGTGGAGGAACATAAAAAGCATTAACCTGATTGTGCTTTCCTGTCTCTCAGAAAGCCCTGTGGAAATTAACCCTCCGGGAATTTTTGAAACTGGAAAAAGAAAGGGCCAAGAACAAAGTTGCAAAGGACGCCACCAGTAAGCGGAAGGAATTTGAGGAAACTGCAAAGCCAGTCTGCTGTTCCATTGAGCCGCTGGGAGCCAGAAAGTGATACCCCAGGCCCCAGAGTGGACCATGGCCCAGGCATGGTCCCAGGGCTGCCCCAGCTTTGCTCTGGGGCCGGGCCTGAGGCAAGGAGGACATCACAATTTTGACATGACAATATTTAAACTGATTTTTTATCTTTTGGAGGTGGGACCATGGGTTAGTTCTGTCTTTGTCTCTGGGGTTGCCGAGTATAGTGACTGATTCTTTTTTCTCTGGTGTTTTTGCTTTATTGATCCTGGTCCTGGCCAGGGTGGAAAGGTGAGACGTTCGGTGAGGTGGGCAGAGCCCTTCCACTGCAGTGTCTAGGCTTCCTGTTGGCTTAGAGCCGAGATCTGATGTGAAGGCAATCATAGGTCCATTGTTGCTGGACAAATAGAGAATTAAGGATGCCATTTAAAATTCATTTGCATAATCTAAAAAAGAAAAAAAGAATAATAAATACAATTAGTGAAACAAAAATATAGAATCTCAGAAAAGATTAGTATATTTAGAAACCTTTCAAGAATAATCAAGAAAAAAGGCAGGAGGCCCATATTATTAATACTTGGAATTAGACAAATTAAATTACTTCAGGTTCAACTGAAATAAATATGATAATAAGGAAATAATATATACATCCTATGTCAATAAATTCAACTTCAATAAAACAAGCATATTCTTTGAAAGACAATGCTGTTAAAGCTCAATAAAGAATAAATCAGTCACCCAATTAAACAATGAACAAAACATTTGAACAAATCCAAAAAGATGTACAATAGATATTATGGACATATACATAGATACTCATTCCACCTAGTGTGGTACTCCTTCTCTCTTGCTGCCTGATTACTGAGTCTTCGCTTCTTGCCTGCTCTAGGGCTTCCCTGTACTGGATGTCATTAGCTACTCTCTTATAACTTTTCATGTCTTATTGGCACCCTAATGTCTATTGTCTGTCCTTCCACCCCTTTTCTAGCATTATCCTTTCTAGATATTGCTTTATGTCTAACTTTCATTTACTAAAAAATTATTTGGTTTCCTAACAACATACTATCCATAAGAGACATGGAGTTTCAGGTCTCAAAACTTCTAAATTGACCAATTTCTTTAAAGTTTGCCACCTTATGACATGAAAGATACCCTTAGACCTAATAACAAACCTAATGAAGAGGTCTCAAAAATGAGTAATAATTAGCTTTTATTGGTTTTTTCTTGTTCATTTGTTGCTTTCAGTTTGATATCCCACATATAAATGAAATAATATGGTTCTTAACTTTTTCTGACTGTCTTCTTTTACTTAGCCTGATATTCTCAAAGTCCATCCATGTTGTCACAAATGGCAGCATTTCGTCTTTTGTTATGGCTGAGTACATAAAGACAACAGTATGGCAGTCACCAGAAGGCAGGCAGGTGAGAGATAGTAAAGAATAAAGGGGTTCAAATAATACGGTGAGAGAATATGATTTGATTTTGGGTGCTGGGCACACAATACAATATATAGATCATGTATCATAGAAATGCACACTTGTAACCTACAAACTCTTATTAGCCAATGTCTGCTCTATAAATTTAATATTAAAATGAATAAAACTGATGTTAAAAATGGGTCAAAAGAATATTATTTTGTTAGCTTTGTTGGGTTTCAAATCCTTAGGTTTGGAAAAAAACAATAAATATTACCCAAAATATGACAAGTAGATCAATTTTGAGGAATTTTTACTTATATTCTATGAAGAAAAATAATAAATGCCCAATTATGCAAATATACAGTGTAATTTTTAAAATTCATCTTTATTTCCTCAAATTTAAAGGCAATGATCTCCTAGATAAGATAGAATATAAATTCCCTGTGGAAACAGTGTGACAAAGAAGTAGACTTTCAGTCTGAATTTCCTTTAGGCATTATTTTCTTAATTTAAACTTGGAATAATGAAGGATGATTTGCAAATTGATTATGTAGGTTTCTTGTTTTAACATGAGCGTTTTGAAAATTCCAAATGACACCTGCATAGTCAGCACAAGTTTCAATAAATACCGTAGTGTTCAGAACATCTGAATAACCCATTTATTTAAACCTGCAAAAGGAAAGAGGCTAGGCACAGGAATAGATGATACACAAATAATGTCTTGAGAGCAAATGCCCTTGGTGGTTTACAATTATGAGATTAGAAGTTATCACAGATACTTAACCTAGATATAGAGCTTGTTAAAGTTATACAATAAATAGTACTTACTATTTGGTCTGTTATTTTATGAGTTTTTGTAACATGGGAGGAGTCAATCTTTTAGAAAGTGTGTGCTAACAGCATCTGACCCACCTATGTGGAGGCTGCTGTAAATAACCTTCCGAAAATGTCTTGAGTTTACAATAAGAAATATTATATAAATTTCATGATTAATGGATTTTTAAAAATTCATTTTCTCTTAAGGAAGCAGGTGACTGAATTAGTTTAAAGGGTTTTTTTGGAGGCATTTTTAGACAAAATAGAAACTTCAAAGAGTTGGGGATTAAGCTAGTGGTAATAGTCTAATTAAAAGAATATGAATCAAGACATGGAAAATCAGTATCATAATGTGTATTATATTCTGAGGGAACTCATAAATATTGTAACACAAGTGCAAACAAATCTTGTCTCTCTTAATCCCCCCTCATTGAAAAGCTACAACGTGAATTAGGGGTGTCCACCATAAGTGAATTTCCTTACCCTGAAAGTATCATAAGGAACACTCTTACAGATATCTACCTTGAAGGTACAAATTAAAGCCGTCTCTCTTAGAAATTAAACAGGGGTAGTTAAGTTTTCACTTGATACTCAATTGTCCTGAAACCCAAATCACCAAAGCAATGTGAGGATGTATGAAAAGAAAAGAAAATCCAGGGGTCGTATGGATAAATCTATTCCGGAAACATCTTTAGAAGTAATTGCTATTTGCTGAACTGAACTTATGGTAGTCAAAGGGAATGTGAACTGAAAGGAGGAAGCACTGGTCACCTTTAAAGAATCATTTAACAAAGTGGTGAAGACCAAAGCCATGAAGAGCAGGTTCAAAGTAAACGGATAATGGGTAAGTCCAGTCAACAAGCCTCAATGATTCACTATGATAGCAGCATTAAAAAAAAAATTCAGTTGAAAATCATATGGGAAATGAATAGAAAAAAATAACATGCAAAAAAAGAAAATCATGAAATCAAAAGAAATAAAATGTATACTTCATGAAAAAAAGTGAGGGAAAATTCTTCCTGTCAGGAGAAAAATGCAAAGAAATTGAAGTGGAAAGAAAAATATTGGAGAGAACAGACTTAAAGTCTCTGATTCCCTAAATATAGTCAGAGAGTTGTCAACTGCTTAGTACAAAGGGTCAGACTTTGGGAAAGTGGAAAATGAGTTAAGTAAGTTCTTGAAAATATACTGAGCAAGCCATTGTAAATCAGGGCTGAATTGATTGAGCTGTGAATTAAGCATTGCTAACTTTTGTTTTACCACAACATAGTTAGGGGTTGATGTTTTTTTTTTTTTTAAATATATTTATTGATTATGCTATTACAGTTGTCCCATTTCCCCCCCCACTCCACTCCATCCTGCCCACCCCCTCCCTCCCACATTCCCCCCCCATAGTTCATGTCCATGGGTCATACTTATAAGTTCTTTGGCTTCTACATTTCCTACACTATTTTTACCCTCCCCCTGTCTATTTTCCACTTATCATCTATGCTACTTATTCTCTGTACCTTTACCCCCCTCTCCCCCTCCCACTCCCTTATTGACAACCCTCATGTTCTAGTTGTTTGCCTAGTTTGCTCTCGTTTTTGTTTTATGTGTGGTCGTTAATAACTGTGAGTTTGCTGTCATTTTTACTGTTCCTATTTTTGATCTTCTTTTTCTTAGGTAACTCCCTTTAACATTTCATATAATAAGGGCTTGGTGATGATGAGCTTCTTTAACTTGACCTTATCTGAGAAGCAGTTTATCTTCCCTTCCATTCTAAATGATAGCTTTGCTGGATACAGTAATCTTGGATGTAGGTCCTTGCGTTTAATCTTGGCTAATGTAATTATGATGTGCCTTGTTGTGTTCCTCCTTGGGTCCAGCTTCTTTGGGACTCTCTGAGCTTCCTGGACTTCCCAGAAGTCTATTTCCTTTGCCAGATCAGGGAAGTTCATTATTTGTTCAAATAAGTTTTCAATTTTTTGTTCTTCCTCTTCTCCTTCTGGCACCCCTATAATTCGGATGTTGGAACGTTTTTAGGTAAGTCCTTGACTCTCGCTAGCAGCCTATCCAGTTTATATGTTAATGGACCTTGACCAATTGTAATCACTATCAACATATTCAACTTATATTTACTGGACTCCCTCAACAGACTCACAACGGTAGTTGGAAATATACACAGACCCGAATACTGAATATTAGATTAGAAATATGGCACACTGTCCAACCTTTAATGTATCAGAATGGGTGCTCAGTAGAGCAGTACATTAAGACCTACGACTTTCCTAATGAAAAGAAATTACCTCAGAACATTTCTTAAGCCATTGAATGCTACATTAGTGTAGTGTTAAGCAAAAGGTAAAAAAAAAAAAAAGTCAAGAAAATTAACCTTGTAAAATGGAAAAATATTTTTAAGGGGGCATTGTAGTGCAGCAACTCTAATGTTTTAGAATGAAATTTAAATGTGCCTATACAATGGGAGCATGAACTAGGCAGAGAAGCGTGGAGGGTTAACGGATGCAGTAATCTACAGAAACAGCTGAGATCCTGCAAAAGAAGTTTAACAGGGGCACATAGACAACCTCAGAGACTGCGATCCACATATTCAGGAGACAGATGCTAAAATAATCCAGGCAGAAAAAGACAAATCTCATATGATCTCTCATATGTAGAACGTAATGAGCAAAATAAACTGACAAAAGAGAAACAGAGGCATGGATGCATGGAAGAGCCTGACAGCTGTCAGAAGGGAGGGAGATTGGGGGCTGGATGAAGGAAGGTGAAAGAATGAACCAAATATACATACATATACATATATATGTGTGTGTATATATATATATATATATAAAAACACATAGACATAGATAACAAATATGCATACACACAAATATATGTGTATATATGAATATGTTTATATATAAAATATATGTTTTATATATCTTTATAATTTTGAGAAATATTTAATGTTTCATATATCTTCATAATGTTGATAAATTATTTTTTATTGCTCCCTGGATATTGTAAATGTAATGATATAGAGACTCAATTATATTCCTTTGAAACATATTGATGTAGTTTATGTTTGTTTTTTCTGTTTTAGCGACCATTTAGATGGTTGGATTCAAACCGCAACCTTGTCTTTGGGGCAGCAACTAAAATAACTGTAGTTCAGTTTTTTTTGTTCATTTTTTTTGTTTGTTTTTAAATCCTTAACTAGGCTGCTTTGAGTTATCCAGATCCATTTACTCTATTTGTCATCCAGAGGCTTGAGCCGAGTTTCTACAGAGAACTTGTAGTTGCCTCATTTCATCTTTCTCTCTTCTTGGAGTTTGTCCTCATTTTTTAAAAATTAAATGTATTGAGGTAATATTGGTTAATAAAATCATACAGGTTTCAAGTGTGCAATTCTATGATACATCATCAGTATATTGCATTGTGTGCCCACCACCCAAAGTCAAATCTTTTGTCACCATTATTTGATCCCTTTTACCCTTTACTAACCTTCCACCCGCTTCCTTCTGGTAACCGCCCTACTGTTGTCTGTGTCCATCGGTTATTTCTGTTTGTTTTTCTTGTTGGTTCATTTGCTGCATTCAATTTTATATCCCACATTGTTCATTGTTCTTGACTTTTTCTGTCTGACTTATTTCACTTAGCCTGATATTTTCAAGATCCATTGATGTTGCTACAAGTGGCATTATTTCATCTTTTCTAATAGAATAAGCCTCCTAGTCTGTTCTCTGTCTCTTTGCACAGGTCTCTGGAGTGGACTTTCCCCTGCAGGATAGTCAGGGCTTAAAAAAAAAACCCACAAGAACAAATCGGTGTCTAAGAGAAGTAGAAAACAAGAAGCTTTGATGGTAATAAGGTCATTTCTAGTGCAAAGTACATGCAGTTCTATACTTTTTGATATAGTTAGGAACTGTATCAGTCTGTCAAATAGTTTCGTAGTGGATGCATATAAATCCTTTCAACTGTTACAAAATGTTGGAAAAAACAGAGGTTAAGAAATATTTGGTAATTTAAGAAGGGGTACTATGCAACAGATTATTTTATATTTCAAAATGAAAACACAACAAATTTTCCCATTTGAAAATATTATAAAAATTTTGTTAGTACTAAATCATTAAGATACACATATTACTGAGAATGCTTCCATTCATTACTTACTGCATTAGGAAAACTCTGCAGGAAAGGATTAAACTTGACCAAAGAAGTTAACCCTTTGCTGTTGGGTTCTAGGAGGTAATTTCAAAGCCCTTGGAATGTCCTCCCTGATAACAGTGTCTGTTTACCTGGCGCTTTCTGCCTGTGCCTGGTAATCTATGCTAACTACGTGGTTTATGGTGGGGGACTTTGGACCAATCACTCAGACTAAGCTCAGTCTTTGCAAGGGTCAGAGACTAAGTCAGTGATGTGAGCAGTCAACCATGTCTATGTGAATGAGCCCCAATACACATTCTGTACCCTAAGGCTCAGAAGAGCTTCACAGTACTCCACACACATTGCCGCAAGCAGGTGCTGGGAGAAGTAGGTGCCGTCTGTAGTACGTCAGTGGGAGAGCACCACTGGAAACTGCAGCTGATGTCTCCTGGACTCCACCTTACTGACTCTTTTCTCTGTTGATTTTAATCTGCATTCTTTCACGGTAATAATTCCAAACTCTGAAGAAAACAGATTCTCTGCATTCTGTGAGCTCTTCCAGCAAATTATTGGATGTGCAAGGGGTCTCAGGGACCCTGAGACCCTGAGAGTTTGTGTCTGATGTGAAGGTGGTATTGAGATCCCCAAACTCTGTACCACCAGAGATCATTTTTCTTCTTAACTGTACCAAATCATCAATTAAATACTTTTGCTGGGAACAGTATTACCTTACCTCTTCTGGGGGTCGGGGGGAATGGGAAGAAAGAAAAAAGCTGTTTGACTTCTGTCAACTTCAATTTTCTCATCTGTGTAATACGAATACAAATGTCTATCACACAAAATATCTGTGACAATTAAGCTTTTATAAATATGTAAAGGTACTATCAAATAAATCTGACATAGTATGGATGTAGTAAATTCTAGACTCTACCTTTTTTTAACTGAAATGATATATACCATAATCATTTGTTGAACTGTATAATCAACTCACTTTAGTTTGTACAAAAAAAAAAAGAAAATTGTTTTTCTTCTAAAATTATTTAGCTGTATTTATTTTACCTAAAGTGTTTTCTGTCATTTAAATTGAAAATTAGTATGTGGGTGTGCTTGTGTGCCTATATGAAATTATACAGACATATAACTAAAACACTTTGGAGGTTATGATATTGTATTTCCACAATTTTGTGGTGATTCCTTTTTTTTGCTTTTATTTTTAAAACATTTTTTTATTTTTTTCATTGTGGTGATGCTATATATCTGCATAACAACATTCTGTTGATTTATCTTTTGAAAGGCTTTGCAAAGGAAAAAATATATATATATGACTGTGTGCGGTGCTGAAACCTGCCGTGGTTGTGCTGGGAGTTCTTTCCGGAAGATCTATGTCTTCTGTTGGGAATACACAACACAAGTTTTTCTCATTGTTCTGGACATCTCACCCACTAAACCATTCGTTTTCTCTGAGGACAGAAGTAAATAGCACAATTTGTTCTCAAAGACGACTAGCTGTTTCTGAAATGTGAGGAAGCTCATGGTAAATGGGCTGAATGTTGGAAATAAATAAGAAAAATGGGGCAGCAGAAATAAATCTTTTATGATGCTTTCTCTCATTCATTTATATGGAAGCAGCCTTTTGCTACAGCTACAGGTGACAAGAAACAAAGAGATTGCTAGCTTGAAACATTCCTTAGAAAACAACTTTCGCATCAAAGTAATATTATCATCAGCTCAAAAGAAACTTATGTAAACCTTTTTTAAAAAGTGCAAACGAAAATTTGATTTACCAGAACAATGCTTTATTTACTTATAATTTAGGGAGTGTTATTTTATTATTAAATTTAATTTTTATGATCCTTTCTTTACAATAAGTGTTACATAATTCAGACATCAGAGATGAAGGAAAGAAGTATTGGGACTTCCAAAAATGTAATTATAGTTTTCTCCAGCTGAGTGTAACCACTTGTAAATTGTAGCTTTAGTACCTGATACAAAACAAATTGTTTTATTATTATTTTTCAAGGAAATACTTTCTTCTCACTCAAAATAATTGGAACTACCTGCTGAATAATAAAAAGCAAGACAAACAACAGCCACAACAACGTGAGAGAGAGGTAGAACTCGGATAGGCCTGTATTTACTTAAGCTAAAGAGATTGTGGGAAATTGTGTTTTCCAAACATGGCCACCCCCAGATGTATTTCATCTACTATGCTCTGGTAAAGTGAAGTTTAATTCCTCCCCTGTTGAATGTGGGCTAGCCTTAGTGACTTACTCTACTAGATAAAATACAGGAGTGACACTTCATGACATCTGAGGATCAGCCCTAAATAATAATACATCTCCCGCATGGTTCTCTTGTTTTCATGAGGCTCAGCCACTGAGCTGTGACGCAGCCACGCTGGGCTTCCCGGTGGCAACTCCCCATGATTAACAACCTCAAGTCCCAGACTGGTGAGTAAATGAGCCCTTGATGATTCCAGCCCTGTCTCTGAGACTCTTCTGCCAAGTGGAACAGAAATGATTTGTCTCCACTCAGGCCTGTCCAGACTGCAGATTCTTGAACGAAATAAATGTTATCATTGTTTTAAGCCATTAAATCTTGGATTAAAAAATATCTAACAATAGATAACAGTAAGACTCAATCTCAGGCAAAAAGTTTTGAGACAAAATTAGTCTTGTAAAGTTGTTCAAATAGTAAAGGAAATACAATCAGGGTGGAAACACTGCAAATTATGATTATCTCTGTTCACTTTTAGTCATGATCTTTGTATACATTTGGACATAATCGGTATTAAGTTTAAAAGCCCGATATAAACAAACAACAAAAACATAAGTAACTGGCGATAAAATAGTCGCATTTTGAAAATTATTAGGAAATCAGTATTTTTAAATAAATATTACATAATTATATTATCTATTTATACCTAAAGTGGTGTAACACGTATTTTTATGTATCGATTGGAATACTGCTTTTTTTTTTTAATAACTTGCTTTGAAACAAGTATCACACCTAGTTGCTTTGTGTTCTTGAGAATGTGGGATACATTATTTTCTGCTCTTCATCACAATCACAACATTTACTCTAAAATGAAGACCAGCCTCATTGCAGAAGTAATTTCAAATATCTCATCTCTGTTTTACATAAATATGTGAATCCTAACATTATGTTATATATACAAGACACTATGACAATGTTTTCAAGTTTTTTATACTTATACTGAGATAATCTTATTTTATTAAAGCAGGTAATCCTGATTTTACTTTTCTAAAATCATGACATGAGTCCCTTACATAAAATTGAAAAACTATATAAATAGATGTTATAGGAAGTGTGTCCTAAATAAATGGAGATAAACCTTTTCCCTTTACTCATTTATTTGCAGGCTAACACATTTTTGTCACTACTTTTTGGCTCATTTATTTTGTAATAGTAATAGGATAGAGTTGAACAGCCGATACTTTTGTTAAACTTATTCTAGCCTTGTGCAATAAGGAATAAAGAGAGAATCAGTTTGGTACATTGCATATTAATATTAAATCTTGTACAATGTTAATATTTCATAATGAAGGAGCCTCAAAGCTGTACAGTCCAACCCAGGCCAGAGAACCAGTATAAAACTTGCCTCTGCACTCAGAGAAGGGTGCACCATGGTGCCAGTGATGGGAAGGGGCTGCTTATGGGTCAAGGTATAATACCAAAAAGTATGTTTCTTTTTCCTTTGCAATTCAAGAAGGCTCATTTGTAAGCCATTCTGGTTACAAGTGAATATTTTTCATTACATTTATTCTTCCTCAAGCAAAACGAACAAATTCAGAAATTTTTACTTATATAGTTTTTTTAAGGCTCCTTAACACAAATACCTATAACACACTAATGCTATAATTCACCTCAAATTCATGTAAGACCTTCCAGTGAGCTCAAAATAATTTAATTTCCCCTTGATTATCTTCAGATATTCCTGAGAAATAAGTAAAAATCATTATTGTACCCTTATTTCAAAGATAGAAAAAGGAAATAAAAAAATTAAAATGAGTCCCTGGAAGGCACATTATGATATAGCAGTAGAACACAGAGATTTGTTAAGAGAATCATGTGTTAATTAATGGCTTATTAAGAGTGAATTACTTATTTTTCAATCCTAACTTTTTTTTGTCTCTCTTTTCTCCTTTCCATCCACAGATGTTAAATGAATAGCTACTCTGTGCCAGGCACCTAAGCTCTCGTAATACCAAGGTTGTTCATCCATGATTGATATTTTCAGAGTGATCACTGTATTTTTGACAAGAAGAAATTAATCAATAGTAAATTAAGTGTTACACTAACGGGTATAAATAAGTGCTGTGGGAGTGTGTAGGACAGACTGGCTAACTCTGTAAGGGCCTGGAAGAGGAACAAGAGGCAGAGAAGTGGGAAAGAGAGGATAGAAGTCATGAATAGACATCCAGTTGATTCTCAGCATTTGTTGATTCCATGTTTGCAAATTTGTCTCCTCACTAAAATGTATTTGTAATTCCCAAATCAACACTCATAATGATTTTGTTGTCACTGAAGAATATGTGCAGAGCCCTGGCCAGCATGACTCAATTGGTTGGGCATCCTCTGAAAGGCAGAAGTTCTCAGGTTTGGTTCTCTGTCAAGACATTTGCCTGGGTTGTGGGCCTGGTCCCCGCTTTGGGGTGCATGTGAAAGTCAACCGATCAATGCTTCTCTCCCTCTCTTTCTTCCTCCTTCCCCCCCTGTAAAACTAAATAAAGTATTATTTAAAAAGGATATGCACAGAGTGACACAAAACTTTGAGATACCTAACACACATGTTCTGAGCAAAGGTCATACAAGATCATACCCTATCTTCTTATTTCAGCTCTTATACTGTAAACTGGTGCCCTTTCCATCGTCTAATTAGAGCCACATTTTCCATATTTTTATGCTTTTTTTTTGGTGATTTCACTGTTAAAAATGCACCCCACCCCCTCCAAGCATAGTGCCAGTGTTTTCTAGTGTACCTAAGCACTAGAAGGCTGTGAAGTGTTTTTCGGAGAAAATATGTAAGTTAGATAAACTTCACAAAAGCCATGAGTCATAGTCTTATTGACGCTAAGTATGTTAAATGAAGTATCTTAACAAGGTTATGTATTGATCTATTGACAAAAATGTGACCAGAGACTCACAGGGATGTAATCCTGCATTTCCCCTAGAAGCAGTGATTCAGTATTCACTAAGTTAGTGTTTGCGGAGACATTGTAGAATACAATAATCCACTCTTTGTTGAATCCCAGACAGTGTCTAGAGAAGAAACGAAAAGCATTCTCAGTGAAGACAATGATCTCTGCAGATCTACTGAGTACGAGAGAGTGATTTATGTTCTAGAAAATGCAGAACCTCTTGGTTATTTAGTCTGGGTCAGATATCCCTATTATATAGATCTCATAGTTCCTCTTTCCACAATTATTTTCAAATTACAATCAGTTATTTCTATGTAGTGTGCTGTGTTTTGTTTGTTATGGCACTCTTATGATGGGGCACAATGAATTAGACAAAAATTCCACCTCCCAGGCAAAGATAGCCATCTATGGCGTCAACATAAGACAGATAAATGCTCCATATTCCACAGTAACTGACTGGTCCAATCAAATCTTAGTCTAATGGGAAAACTGAACATGAGATACTCAGAGAGGGAGTGATAAAAATAGGGACAATGTAAGAGACCCTGACAGTAGAGCAAAGCAAAGTCATGACCATGGGGAAATCGAAGGAGGAGGGAATAAGATTCCCATTTCTTAGAGGACAACAACAGACCAACTCACCAAAGCTGCTATGGGTCACTAGGGTCGCCCCTATATCAACTTGTCCCTGGTTTCCGCGAGGTTGAACTATGGAGTGTTGAGATGGCTTTATATATTACATGTATACTCTCACACACATACATTTGTTCTTGCTATCATAGAAAAACCTTAAATCAATGGTCAATTACTTTTTATTCCTGGCTACACTGGCTCAGCCAGTCTCCGCTACAGGCTGCAGGTCAACCTCATATTTGTTCCTGTCTCTAGTTCCAGGATCCAGTCTGAAGGCTCAGTGGCTACCTGGGGCATAGTTTTCTCAGATAGATGAAAAGAGCCCAAGCATCCAAGTTGAAGTACAAAGCATCTGTAATAATGAGCATGACTAAAGCTGGTATTCCAGATATTCAATTTGTAGGAAAAGTATCTGAGAGTATTATGTAGTTTCTTAGGATCTAAAAATGAAATTTTTGATTTATCAAATACCAACAAACATTTATGTTAAATTAAGGTAATCACAATATATATTAACATATAGCGTGTATTATACAAATAGTTTTTCAAAATTGCCATCAAAGTTTTTAAAGTCGAAAATACTTTTAAAGGTTTAAATATTTTATTTTCCATAATAAAAAACATTATATTACATGAGAGCTAAACATTGACTGAAACATATGCCACCCAAAATTCAGAAGAGGATGACTAGATGTGTAAAGATTCAGAAGGCAATAGATTTGAACACTGTGACTCATTTGGACTTGCTAAAACTCAAACATGCATAACCTTGTCCTGCCTTATGACCATTTTACTTGGCATCCACTCCACAAGGAATTCTCTCTACACAAAAACCAGCATGGTTCTATCCCTCGCTTTATTCAGATCTTTGTTTGCTGCTATTTTTGAGAGGATTTTCTCTAACCACCCTTACTAAAATAGTGCAATATTAGAGCTCTGTTTTTCTTTTTCTTGCAACAATGCTCATCATAAATACTGCATTATATACCTATTTGATTTTCCCCCAATCGAATGGAAACTTCCTGAGGAAAGGTGATGCATCCATTTTATTCACTGAATTATTAGCAGTACCCAGAATAATTCTTGGTACACAGCACTCAGAAAATATAAGTTGAATAAATTAATTTTTCCTTTGAGTGTTATACAGATAATGATAAATACATATTGCCAATTAGAAGTCAAGAGAATTGGAATAGGTATGGCAATTTACATTTCAGTTTCATCTGTGATGTCTACTCATCTCATCATCTCGACATTAGTTCCATAAGTGAGCCTTTCTGCTGAGTTACTTTTCTGCTGAGGGTTGTCTTAATGTAAATTAATCTAATGAAATTTAAATTGTGAAAGATTTGTTCTCAATTTATATGTTGTCTAAGAATAATGAATATATTGTAGGTATATTTAAATGTGCATATAGACAAATCTGGGAAACTGTTTTTCTGTAATTGTTACTAAAGTATATGAGGTCTGTCTGAAAAAGTCCATTATTAATATAGCAAGTACGTTTTGGGTGACATCAATGTAACTGGGCAGCCAAGGAGAGTAGACTGGAACATGCATGCAAAAACAATGACAGCGTCACTGTACTAGTCAGTGGGGACGGTGCATGCCATCGAGTGAGCATGTGTACTGTGTGGCTGTCTCATTCAAAATTACTGAGTGAAGAGGGCAAAGAATCTGCATCAAATTTTGTGTTAAGCTTGAAAATTCCTCTGCCAAAACTATTTGAATGATTCAGAAGGCTTTTGGCAGATGACTTTCGGGGAAGATGCAATGAGTGCCACACAAATAAAAGGCACAAACGCTTTAAAGATGGTCGAGAATCTGTCGAAGGTGACCTACATTCTGGAAGGCCTGCAACAAGCACAACACCTGAGAATGTTGAACACGTACGGGCTACAGTCAACAAAGATCAATGACTGACTGTGAGAACTAGAAGCTGATCTGGGGATTCCAAAAACTACTGTGTCTGAGATCTTGATGCAAGATCTTGACACGAAACCAAGTGACTAAATTTGTTCTGCGACTTCTGCTACCAGAGCAGAAGAAACACCGTGCTGCGCATTGTACAGTCGCTAATGATGCTGGAGGACTGTGCGAGGTCCCCGGGAGCCTACTTTGAAGGGGACGGAAGCATCATTGTCCTGTGTACAATGTTTCTTGTATCTTCTTCAATAAATGCCTCTATTTTTTCATGGTATGTGGTTGGATACTTCCTGGACAGACCTTGTATGTGTTAAAACCTAAGATGTTTCCATTTAAAAAGGATTTAAATAAGTATTATTTTAATTGTACCATAGTTTTTAAAAATCTTTTTTAAATTTCATGTTATGTTATGTACATATATACATCACTTCATCTTGTATATATAATTTATATAATGTAAATACATTATATAGAATACAAAATATTTCACCAATAAACAGCAGTTAAATATCAAAGTCTTACCCTTATAAAACTTAAATATTCCCATTTAGCTGAATGTATTAGTGTTAGGCTGGGATTTTGAAGATTAGTGATAATTTCGTTTAATATAATATATACTAATATAAATTATTACACAAAATTATAGTAATTTATAGTATTAGGTCTTTGCACAAAGATTATAAATTAGAAAAAAGTTTATACTAAAAATTACCATGAAATCTATTTGTGTGTCTGTGCATTTAGCGTATATAGCCGAAGAGGCTCCCCTCCCCCATCATAGTATTAATAAAATCAAGAAAAGTGAAAAGATATGCACAGTTTTCAGAGTTAAATTTAAGAATGAGCTTCACCACTTAGGATTCTTATTGGTAAACATTTATATCAATACATGTATCCATCAAGAAGGAAAAGCTGTATTTTTCAATAATACAAGCTGAGGCCAAAGTAAGTTTACAGTTTTTCATATGGAAAATAATATGATAATTACTAAATAATAATACAGGAATAAATCCTGTGTCTTGCATGCTCACTACTGCAAACTTGTATAATACTAAAGGTAAAAGAACATCTAAACAGAAACACAGTCATCATTATCTACAATTAGGAGAACTTATCTATCATTCTGTAGAGCAGATGAGTGCTTTGTGTGCTGTTTTGTGTCCAAACAGCATTTTTGCTTTCATTTTGCAAAACTAAAAAGTCCATGAGGAAAATGTCCCACCAAATAAAAGGTTTTCTGCCGAAGTAGCAGCCTCTCTTCTCCTGGTAACAAGAAGTTTGTCAGAAGCTCTGGATGCTACACCCTTTAATACTAACTTCCAGTGGGAAGGGATTCTCTCCATCTCCAGCTATCTATTAATGAGTAATAACTTAAATGGTTAGAACCAATCACTATTGTTATTTTGAGGAAATATACTTCAAATTAAAGCTGTGATTAACAGAAGCTCTCACAGAGTTTTTCTGGATAGGCTTTTCCAAAGCATTTTGTAAGAATGAAGAGCAAGTCCATAGATTAATATGACAGAAAATATATTCCCTTTATATAAGGAGCCTTTCACTTTTATATTCACAACACATTCATTTTTAGTATGTGAACGCATTAAATATTCTCACTGAAAACATAAACAGAACAAGAAAAGAGTATGCAGAACAATAATATACATTGCTTAGACCAGAAAATTAAATTTGATGGCTTGCTTCCTAATGGGTTTACAGTTTAAATCGTATTTCTCAAACAATTCTTCTTTTCCTAGATGGTGGATATTTTTTTAAGAATTAAGCCAATAGAAACTTATTTAGGAGAATGTTGCCTATTATTATTAAAAATAATGATCCAAGAATTCAGTTCTAATTTTATGCTTTTTTAAAAATCACTCAATATATTTTCCTAAGGAGAAAAACAGAACCACAAAAGCAATCATTTTATAAATAAATCATTTGAGTCTCACAATTCAGAGTGATTAGCAAAATCTGAGGAACATGAGGTAGCTCAAAGTAAATCTTTATGCTTTTGTCTAAATATTTGTACTAATTTATTTTATTGGAACTATGATTTTGTCAACTATATGTCAATGTTACTTTGTTTAACTGAGAAAAAACAGTCAATTCCTTAGAATAGTAAAATGACATTAAGTATATTCTTGACTCAGAGATGTCAAATTATGAAAACATGAGTTACTTAAACTGGAAGAAATATAATTTTATCAATTTTGGGAGAAGCTATGCCAAAATATTATAAAAACAGACAAATGCACACCCCTACTGATTAAAAAAAAAAAAACCAAGCAACTCATTGTCAGAACTTGTCTTAAACAAAAGCTATTCTTTACTGACTAAATTTTTGGAAATATGCAAGCTTAGAACATGGTTAATAATTTTCAACTGAAAGTCAAGACATTGCAAATAAACTGATATTGTTGTGAAGTGACATTTAAAGAGAATATTTACTTTTTATTCTTTAATCTTGTTACATTTCTATCTTTGCCACTGTTGCAAACTAGATGGTGAGGACAATTAAAAATAGTCACTGTCTTGAACAATGATAAAGGTCATATTTAGTGGTGGAGTATTATGACATAAAAGAATCAAAGAAATTAACATCCAAATACTTAATACAGCTTTAATGAAAATGGAAAAGGAGAAGTCAATTCACTCTCAAAATAAACATTACAATATGAGCATTTTAGTTTGCTTATGGCTTTTTTTCTCTAGGGTTGCACAGTCTTGATGGTATGCTCTTCAGATCAAACATTAATTCATTTCAGCATACTATTTTTGCACAAATTTACTCCCTCTACTTGTTTTTGTTTAAGTAGTGATTGTCTAACCAAAATAGTTGGCATGAATCTGAGTGTCCCTTGACAACCATAATGGGAATGGGTGATTACCACAAAAAAAGCATATCATTTGTCAAAGACCCTTCTAAGGCTAGTTAGCCATCATACAACAATCCTTTAGTAGAATTACTTTAAAATTGTTGCTATTAGATGACTACAACAAAATCAGAAATTTAAATAACACCCACTTTGCTAATTGCAGCATAGATATAATAATCTAAATTTCTAATCAAACTGATAAAACTGGTCCGAGGAAGGAGCTGGTAGAGAGGTGAAGGCCACCCCAAAATATGCCTTTTGGGATATTGATTATTTTAAACTAGTAATTAAAGAACAAGACTCAGAAAGAACTTTTGACTCCTTTACCTGCATAAAGGAATTTAGATAGAGTATCTGCTCCAGGAAGGGAGATATCACCACAGACAACTATAGTTTAATATACACTGGTGTGTGATAGAGAGGAACCTAGTAAAGCCAATTTGTTCAGAGTCTTCTCTGTGTTTCATTGCTAGCAAACATTTATTTATCAAGCATTTGCTTTTTTATTTCCGTGTGAATTGACTTCCTGACCTTGGAAACCCTAAGGCACACAGCTCCACACACTGCTCCTTCTCCTTATGTTCTGAGTGGTGTAAAAACCCCAACCGCCAAACTCATCTTTGTGTCATGTTTCGTGGTGCCCCCAAATGTACATTGGTAATGCGTTTTGGACATTTTCTCCTATTACTGTCTTATCTTAATTTGATTAGTAGTCCCACAAGAAGAACGTAAAAGTTGGGAGAAAAAGAAATAAGGTTTTCATTTCTGTGAAATATCTCAAGCTGATTCCACAAAACTACACAAGGGAATCAAAATAATACTGGAAAACATTGGTCCAGATGGCCCTCCTGTATTCACAACTCTTTATCAAATTTTATTTCATTATAGACATTGATGCTAAATGTAAGAGTTGACTTTGTTAATACCCCATTGTGTTAATATTTTAATCCCCTTCCCTTTAATAAAATAAAAAAATCACTATTGTCATAGAAATTTTAAAAAACATTTTAAATTTTGACTTGTGCAATTTATTTTTTAACTCAGTTTAAAAAATATTCATATCAATATTGTGGTTTTCTATACTCTAGAAATTATAAATAATTGTCTTGAGAATGGAAATTAAATGAACTAAAAAGAACAACAAAATACAATTAAACTTTATCTTCCTCTGCAGGTTCCCATTTGTAATGTAAGTGATGTAAGTGCCCATTACTCCTTCCTCGCACCGTATAAGTCAACTTCAAAATAATACCATTCTGAGTTTAAACTGTCTCAGGCACTGCAAGAGATACACTGGAAAAGTTGGCCGTACCTTGTACATTCAGAAGTCTAGAATTTTAATTGGAAAGATTAAATATTTTATATAAAATAGTAAGCAAAAATACAATGCAATGTATAATAAAAGTCTAAGTATGATAGAAAAGTAAGTGAAGTCAGATGACAAGTAAGCTAGAAGATAAGGATATTTCTGAGGGAGTAGCAGATACTAAGACATGCAAGTCTACCTCCACAATGCCCATGGTCATGCAGCCTTCCCTTTGGTTCACCACACAAATCCCAAGAGGTCGTAAGGTGATGGTGAGATCTGTTAAGTCATGGCACACTGGGAGGAAGTATGCAGAGGACAGTGTGGCATCCTGAGTGGGCTTGGTTTGAGGAGGAGCAGAGGAAATTGACCCTTTATGGCGCTAAACCTTCTGCAATGCCGGTTTTTATACAGGTAAGCTGTGGGCAAAAGGACATCCACTAGCCTACCTGCATTTTGAGGCCCTGTTACTAGCTTATTGTGATCTCCAACTCTTCTCCTGGCAATGATGAGAAAGGTGAAAAGAACTGTCCCCAGTGGAAAGGTAGAAACCAGGGACGAGCTGGGGTTCTGCCAATTACTTGGAGTGCAGTGGTCTCCTTACAGGTAAGTCTGTAGTGTTAATAATAGTTTATCTTGATTATTAATTTTAGTTTGCCAACCAGCTGAAAATATTGAACAACTGGTTTAAGGCTACCATCATTTTAAAAGCAAAAGCAACTTGAACAAAAAATTGTTTCAACTCCGTGGTAGCTCTTTTCATTTATTTTTTGAAAATGTTTAATTTGCAAGAAAAAAATTCATGAGATGGATTCTCGTTTATAGCCTAGAGCACAGAATAAAGGAGTGATACTTAACCTGTGGCTTAAAACAAGAAAATCAAAATAACAAGAAAAGAAAAAAATAAAGCAAGAAAGTAAAGAAAAAAACTTTCTATATTTTTCTGCCATAGTGCGAAGAAAAAAACATGTCTGGTTTGTGCTCAACCGATCAGTTATCCATCTAATATTTTCAAAATATAAATAGATTTTCCAATTCCTACAAGATTTTAACTCAAAGGATCAGTTCTCCAGCTTCATTGCTATTATTATTTCATAAATATACCTACTACATGCATTTTTGTACCAGAATTATTTTTGGAATGACCATCTTGAACATCCTGAATAAAGTTTGAAAGATAGAAAGAAAAACAAATTTAGAAGTTCCCATAAGGAGAAAAAACTCTACCATGGAGTTCTAACACAATGTTTTCCCACATTAGGTCCAGGGAATAGAACTGTACTATCAAGCTATGCGTATGAGTGGATATCTAGTAAATATTACCAAGTAGATACCAATCTACCAGAACTCTAGTGAGGTGCCATCGGCTTAAGATATATTTTGATCCACAGTCATCAATCTCCATTTCTAGATTCCCCTGGTCAGTGTAGTTTTCAGGAAACCTTTCTCCATGGTGAGCAGCAGGACTGCTGGTAGTTGCACATTTTAATTGCCCTTACAGCTTCTTTTCTGAAAAATAATAGTTTGGCAAAAGACTCAGGAAATACCTATTGGTGTATCTGGTTTCACATATCCAATAATGAACCAATTATTATGAATGAGGATTAGAGTAGTACTTACCTAGACATAAGCAAATGATGGCATTTTGGTCTGCAATGATACTGAGGAAAAGATTCCTAAGGGAAACATGTCTTAAACAGGTTTGTATACATTCACTTAATGAAAGTGAGAGATTATGGTAAATCTCACTTTCCGTGTAGAAAGAGGAAATTTTTTTTTCTGAAAACTGATGTTCATTGAATGCATTTTATGCACATATATTTTATTGGATCTAAGATACCAAATATTCTGTTCCTAGAGAGTAATATACTGTCTTATGCTGTAATTATTGTTGTACCTCTGTATTTTCTCTTATACATCCCTAACAATGGACTGATGATGTTTATCCACCTTCCTGTCTCCCAAATCACTTAGCTACTTATGTTTCACACAGCAGATCTCATAATATATTAATAAATGTATGAAATGATAAATACGGAGTGGCACAACTAGGTAGTTTTAAGTGCTGATGTTTCAAAAATGTAGAATATAGATAAATGAGAATGAAATAGAGCTCAAAATTGTGTCAGGAAAATTATGAAAGGATCATCTGGTTTTTGGCAGTTCTTTTTTGAAGACTTACATGGAAGTTTGTCCCACACTGAAGCAGAGATAGAAGAGGGTTAATGGTAAAGTGACTCAGAACAGTGAAGCCAAATTATGACAGTGCTAAGTAAGTGTTACAAATTCTTGACCTGGAGAGGAAATGTGATGTTGAGACCACTTTTCTGCAACTAAAAAGTCTCTAGTGCTTCTTGTTTTTCCCCAGCTCCATCGTACAGTAACACCTGACAGAGCAGACTAACTGTGACCAATCAGAAAATGATGTGGTACACAGCAAAGGAAACTAAATGGTTAAAGTGATAGAAAAACCATCAGGGAGAGTAAAAGAGAGAAACAGGACCTAAGTAGAAATTGCTCGGCCAACCATGACAGAATTGGGCTTTTGGGGATGTCACAAAAAATGACATAATGTTTAAGAAAGCTGGATCTGGAACCAAACTTCTTGAGTTCAATCAAGTTCCAATTTTGCCAATTTGTCATCTCTGACATATTGGACAACTTATTTTTGCTTCAATGTATTTATCTACTAATGGGGCCTCTATTTCACTATATTGCCCTGAGCAATAGTTGTGATAAAATATAAAGTACTTTAAGAATAGTTTCTCATGTATTCTATTAGTCAGGGAAGGTTAACTTGCATAAAAAAATCCAAAATTCCAGTGGCCATAGGCAACTTAATAATGAAAGTTTCTCACTCTCATTTGAGTTCAGTGCAGTGGAATAAAAGTGATTTGCAGAAGGTGTCTCTACACCTGATAGGACCCACTGACTCCAGGTTCTTCCATTGCATTGCTCTCTCCACTTCTGTCATAAATGTCTGCAAGCAGTTGAGGAAAGAGACAGCATCACATGGGATGTTTTATACAGGTTATCTGGAACTGGTCACTTCAATTCCAGTGAGATGCCACTTACCAAAACCCAGGAAAATAACCACCATTAAATTAAGGGAGGCAACACAAAAAAATCATACCTTGCTATGAATCCTGAAAAAAGAAAGAGAACACAGTAGGCGCTCATTTGCAGGCTCTGCCACCCACATTATCAGTCCTGTGTAAATATAAACCATTTGTTTTCCTATTAGAACCAAGGGCCGATGTCCATTCATTTGAATATGATAGAGACCCATGCCCAACTGTTACCATCTGCAGACTATAGCAGGGCTTAAGTTTTTAAATCAAATCTGAAATTAAGAACAATTTTGCATAGTTTTATGGATCGTTTTGTTTGGGTAATATTAAAGATCAATAGTTATGAATCAGACTACCCTTACCTCTGCTACTAAGGCTTGAGTAGGGGAAATAGACCTATAATTTGTTTGTGCCTAGTCATCCCTTCAGAGATAAATAATGACAAAAATAATCATTCAGACTTTAGAGAGTGTTAATTAAGTCTTAATATAAAAATATGAAGATCTTGAGTGATGGTGGTAATGTTTGCAGGCAGAAGAAATCTCTGCAAGATAAAATGCAGAACAGAGAAGAGAGAGTTCATGGGGGTTGGTAATGAGCATCTATGTATCTCCGATGGAGTTTAAATTCTGTTGCTAGTTAGTACTAGGGATTTTTATTGTGAGCATGCATTGACATTGATCAAGTAACCAAGAGAAAATGGCTTTCCCAATTAAAATCGCATTGAAATTACAAAGCATGAGTATAAGTAATAATATATAGATACAATGGAATACTACTCAGCCATAAGAAAAAATGAAATACTGCCATTTGTAACCACACGAATGGATCTTGAGAACATCGTGCTAGGTGAAATAAGTCAATCAGAAAAAAACTAAACTGTATGATTTCAGTCATATGTGGGATATAAGACTGAAACTCATGGACACGGACACAATTATGGTGGTTATCAGAGGGAAGGGAGGTAGGAGTAGTGAAGGATAAAGGGGGCCAAGTACTTGGGGGCAGAAGATGATTTGACTTTGGGTGATGGGCATAGAAATGTCCACTTGAAACGTATATAATGTTATTAACCAGGGTGACCCCAATACATTTAGTAAAAAAGATAAGTACTTTTAAAAACAATGTATATTATAGAAAATAATTTTAAATGGAGTTTGTTTGGAGACACTGTATTGGTATCTAGATGGCAAGTCCACACTTAGATTATTAATGATAAGTATGTCCTCTATGGCATGGCCCCTCTCCATGCATATTTTATTGCAAAGAGCTGTGTGGACTGATCAAGTAAAATTTCACATATTTAGCCACGTTTTTTAAAGTGTAACTTTAATAAGGCTGAGTTGGGCAAAAGTTTAGTTTATAATTTGTATGTTGGTTATTCTTTTTGACAGTTGTAGTATGGATAGGTTTCTCTATATGAGAGGGAAACTGTGCGACATTCGCACTTGTAATAGAAATGGGCAGTATTGGCTTCTGCCCTTACTATTAGTTAACTATTAAGTTATGTTGTCTTAAAAATAATGAAAAAATCTGAAGTAGCTTTTGTCATTTATGTTTACTTCAGGACCCAGGCTAAAACAGGAACCATCTTTTTAACAGTGCCACTAGAAAAAGAACAAAGAATATGGCAAGGTTTGTGTTTACCGTTAACGTATCCACACTGAAGTATCAGGTCATCCGTGCTTACCTTTCTTAACCAAAACAAGGTACATGTCCCAGCTTGCTATTAAAGGGTAGAAATATATAACCCTCCTTTAGAATAGGAAAGGAAAACATTTTTATGCTAACATAGAACAAAAGCAAGATAGTGAAATGGGAGGTCACAGGCTCATATGCCCCCACAGCAGCAATAATTTGGCAGCTATCCACAGACAGCAGTGCCTTTACAGGAGTTTTGGAGCTCAGGTAGGAGGTTATGGAACCCCAGTGGAACCCAAGACCAAGGAGGGCTGTTTTGGGAAGGCAGGCCCATGCCCAGGTGGCAAGCTCACAAATTGCAATCCCAGCTAGTGGCCTGATTTTGCTCTGTGAACATGGCTACAGCCCCCTTTGACATTTGTATCAGCACTTACCACCAGCACCATACACCAAGGAACCTGATTAGTGTCAAGTACATTCAT
The DNA here is from genome assembly GCF_022682495.2 of Desmodus rotundus. NCBI lineage: Eukaryota > Metazoa > Chordata > Mammalia > Chiroptera > Phyllostomidae > Desmodus > Desmodus rotundus. Next base: position 28,167,646 of record NC_071388.1, on the reverse strand, counting down.
ATCTTAAGTAACATGCCCATTGACCTCAGTCTCAGCTGTGGATCCAGAAGCAACTTGTGACTCAACGTGGAAGAGCCATATTTTTATTCTCTTTTTTGAACCATTTTTGTACATTCCAAAAGATCTATTAGGCACAATTTTAATTGATTCAAATATATTTTTCATTAACTAAATGGATCTTTCTTTCAAAGATCTCAGTTTTGTCTGTTACTGGATGGAAAGAAGAATCAGTTCTATATAATAAAATTTCAAGTTTCTCTAATTTCCAGAATCCTTCCAATTCCTTATTTTTTTAAAAAAATCCTCACCTTAGGACATTTTTTCATTTCTTTTTTAGAAAGAGAGGAAGGAGAGAGAGAAATATTGGTGTGAGAGAGAAGCACCAATGGGTTGCCCTCTGTACACACCCATAGCTGGGATCTCCCACGCTTGGGCCAGGAATCAAACCCACAACCCAGGAACTTGCCCTAATCAGGAACCAGACCAACCTTTAGGTTATGGGCTGACGTTCCAAGCAACTGAGCCGCACCAGTCAAGGCTCTTCTAATTTTCTTTTATCTTGATTTCTCTTTATTGTTTCTTGCAATTATTTTTAAGCTGATTTGTTTCTTATAGTATATTGTTAAATGCCTTTTAGCAATTTACAAACACTCCTTATGTCTTGTTTCCCAACCTCTTTAAAAACTTATTCAAGAACATTGCCTGTCTTCTAAGTTATCAAAAGTGATACATTTTTAAAAATGTTTTACCACCAAATAAATTAAATCACTGCCCTTCCAGCCTCCAATAAGTTTCTTCACAATCCAGCACAAAACCTTGAAACTGAGGCACATATATGTTTATTTTTAGACACTTTCCAAATAAACTAACCTGCAACAAAACGTACTCACAGCTCTTTTAATACCTGTCTCCCCAGACTGGGTAAAAGCAGCATTCTACACAGTTCTACCAACCTCCATAATTCAGTTGATGGCTTGCCTTTCTTTTCCCATCAATCCTATTTTTCCTCAAAGAACATTGAACACTGGATAGATAATGACACATCTTAATATCATCTTAACCCCAAAACATCATCCCCAAAGAGAATCATACCCTAGTGAGTTCTGTCAGTGACTCTTGAAGGAAAATTTAAGTCTATAGATACAACAAAGAAAAGTAAATGCATTTTAAATAAATATCATTCACCTTGATCATGAACAGTTAAAATTAATTTTGAAAATATTTTAGTTTCATTTTAAAATTTAAAGTTTTAATTTGGTTGGATAATTTTAAAACCAAGTGTGACATTTTAAATTCCTAATTTTCTCTACTTGTTTCATGGCTATTTATTCAAATGTGAGCAAAGCAACTATCTATTCTATAAAATAATTTCATGTTACGAGTCTATTGCTTCTTGTATTAGACTGTATATGCATAAGCATTTAGAAACACATAATGTCCCACATTTTTCTCTTTTGATACCAATAGAAAATGTGTACCTCATAAATTTTAATTACGTCCATTGATAGGGAAGATATTAGTATTAATTAAAACTTAATTTTCACTATAATCCTAAACTTAGGTGTCATTATTACTATTCCAACATGACAAACAAATTGCAGCACTGAGTGTTTTAATATCTTGCTCATAGGTAACAGTAAGAGAACTTCATGTTTGACTGTGGACTCTGGCTCTGCTCCAGAGTCATGCTCTTAACCAATCAGTTACATTGTACTACCTCTTACATATATTAATGAATGCATATTGTGTTATAGTCATGAAAAAAATAGGTAAATGATGCAAAATGACTATTACCCATTCTCTCTAGATATTACATTTCAGAACAACTATTTTAAATTTTTTATTTACTAAACAATAAAACTTCTAAAATATTTGAATTAATGAGACATTAAAAGTGAAAAACAGAATTTGTTCTGAATAAAATAACTGAAAATTTTCTATGGCTTAAACAAAATTATGATATTTTAAATTTCCATAGCTAATAGCCTCAGAATAGCTATTAATCAATTTTTTTGTCGTCTGAGAATTTAACACTTTAACTTACATTATTGTTTGTTTGTTAAATCGTATCCAGCTCTCTGATTGATAATGACTTTTCTTCAGATTGAGAAATGTCTGTGGGTGGCAACAGTTAATAATAGATTGATATGAGGAATAAATGACTTCAAGAGACACTCATTTTCCTTGCATCCTCCATCTGTGGTGCCACATTATTCAGAAATTGATGCAATTCCATAAATGGATAATGAGTTAAATGTACTCTTAATAATTGTTAATGCACAAGCATTTTCCTTTGCCACATAATCGCGAAAATTGATGTGGCTTTGGCTAGACTCATGTTCTTTTTAAATTATTCAACGTAAACTCTGACAAAGAAACAACAAAAAAGCTGTTTCTGACATATAATGCATCATGTAAATTAAATGGCAATACTCAAATTTTTCAAACCTGATGCTTTGATATTGAAAAAATGAAAGTAATAATATAGGAGTCTGTAAGGATGTTTGTCTCCGAGGAAAGCCATTGTTACGTATAATGAATCTAATTATACTAAATATAATATATAATTCATACAATAGGAGATTTTATCAAGTACAAAATTAGTCCTTTCTATTGTTCAGTAAGAGCAAAAAGGCAAATGGGATGTGAGATCCTAAGTACAACTTTCCTTAAGAGGAAAAGCATGGTACAGACGCTATGACTTTGGAACTTATCAAATATTGCCCAGTGTTTGCCAGTCCATACAAAGTTTTGATGATATATATCAGTAATTAGGGAGTCTGAAAAATTTAATAACCTGGTATGAGACATGCACCATAATAAATATGTGTGCAAGTTATCATAAAACATAGAGGAGATATGACTACCCTTGTTTGGGGAGAAAAAGGGGTTATTGGACTGTTGCAACTTGTGTCTGTGTGGTAATCTGTCTAAATTTCTGGTTTAATTAGATATCTTTGTCTCCACTTCATATTTTTATGAGACTCTCAGTCACCATATTCCTCCTCAATTCCAAGGACATTTTTTTTGGATCTGGGATTATTGGGTCTATCCAAGTCTTTTCTGGTATTGGGATTAAGACACAGATGTTAGGAAAACTGAGATAATAAGAATGTGGTTTTGCCCACAGCCATATTGCCCACACTTGGAGAAGAATGAAACCATAGAAACCAGCAAAGGCAAGAGATCCAGAAGAACAGCCTTAGGATGACTTTTTAAACACCTAAATTCATTCACAAATGAAACCAAGCAGAAGCAAACTATGCCAAAAATAAAGGGAAGAAAGTTTCTTAAAATCCGAGCCTGTGAGTCCACCTCTGATCTGATTTTTTTTAAAGCTAGTTCATGTTTCTACTTGGAGTTGAAAGTGTCTTACTACTATTACAGATAGAGATAAAAATATTGAACCTTCTTTGAGGTAGAGATATTCAGGCTAAGAATTTAAGAATGATTATGAATGAACTATTCGATGGTTCACTGAGCATGGGCATGTTCTCTAACTGAACACAAATGAACAGCTTGTACAGATTATTAAATGAAAACGAATAAAGCATATTCAGGAAATTATGCATGCAGGAACATTTTAGAAAAGAATGATAAGCAGGTTCAAGTTTTCAAATAACTGATAATATGGTGAGGACTTAGAATTTTTATCGAAACTACTGGAAATATTTAAGGGGTTTAAGGAGGAGACTTAAATGATAAAAATGGGTTGTTTACAATGATCTCACTGGATCCTGAAAGGAAAGATATTGGAGGCAGGAGAGCTACTCAGAACTCTGTTAGAATTCACATGAGAAGTAACAAAGGCTTAAATTTAAACATTGCCAAGACATTTTAGTAGGAAGAAACCTACTGTACTTAGTGCCAACCCCATGTGTAGAGTGAAAAGAGCTTAATTTAACACAACTACCAGTTTTCTGATGGTGCCATTCATTACGATAAGGCTACCAAGAAAAATATATAAAGGATGAATAAATTGTGTATTCCAACTGATAAACCAACCAATCATCTTAGCTGAAACATGTGTTTTAATGATTCTTTTAGTCACCTACCAGAGCAATCCCTATGAAGTCCCCATCTAAATATATTTGGATTTCTCAAAGTTTTACCCATCAGCTAGCACATGTTTCCAGCCACTTTCCCCCTCAAAGCTCCCCACCTGGCCTCTTCCACTGAATGCTCCATAAATGTCAAATGTGTTTTTTTTTTTATTTTGGGGTACAACAATATCTTACCAGACATGTAGAAAGTGTGGTGTCCTCACAAATATAACTTTTTCCCCAGTCACCCCTTTTGCTTCCTCCGCGCTGTATCAAATGGTTCAGCTATTGACAAACTGCTCTGAACACTGCTGCTACTGTCAATGTTCCAGACTTTTTTGGAATTGTTTGTAGCAGTATTTTTGCACAAAAGCCATGTTCTCTTTGATTCAGAAGTTAGAAGGCAGAGTTTTCTTCCTTGAGAAGTTTATTCTTCTCCTCGAGCACCAAAGGAGAATTGCTTAAGAACAAACAACTGACAAAGGTTTAGGGAAAAACCTTTTTCAATTTCCCTTATCCAGCTCTGCTCTCCCCAAATCTGGGCCTAGGCTATGATACAGTTTTGAATGACAGTCACCATGTTATGTCCTTGTAATATTAGGCAATGTTAATCAGCTTATGTGTTCGCATTTCTCCAGACTAGTTCTCACACAGAATCCTCAATCAAATGGACTTTCCTTTGCCGGTTTTCCAGAGATGCTTGCAACTCTCCAGTTTCACTGTAAAAATCTTAGACTTTTGAAGGTATGATGGAAATTACATGTTTACATGTTTCATGGTTTCATACGAAGTACTTTTCTCCATTGGGTCAGATTGAATTCCTAAGAAATGAATTAAAGACAGTCTTAATGCATCCATTAAACAATTAAAGCCAAGACTGTGGCTTTCATAGGTCTACATGTTCTATAGCATCATAAATAGTACTTTTCCCAGAAAAGTTATGAATAAACTCCCGATAAAAGCATTTTGCCATTCGCTATAGCAACCATGTTTTCTTAAAATGTTTTAGAACAGGGTTTGTATAGATTTCTTCTTTAAAGGATTTCAGATGTATTTTTAACTAACAAATTCAGCTACACAGTAAGGGGATTTTTTTTTTTAATTTCTGAAGATGATAGGAATATTCCAGTCCTACATAGGTTTGTACAAGCTGATTCAATATTAAGTAACATTTCATTCAAGGTTCCCTTCAAAACATTAGATGTACAGCAAGTGAGCAAGAATGGCAAAACCTGTCTTCAGGAAGCTTATATCCTAGTGTTCATGTGGCACTCACATTTTTACAGACATGCCAAAGCTAGGTTAAAAGAAAATTAGCTTGTGGTTAAGAGATGTGAACAGTAAATTAAATTCCAATTTGGCCAGTGGCCAACTGCTTGCTGCACTTTCAGCATCCAGGTGTAGTGTTTATTTAAACGGACAGGCTCAATAAGGTACATGTAAAATTGACTTTCCTTGCATCTCTGGTTTCTGGTTATGCACATCCCAGAATAGTGTCCATTGTAGGTCACGTAGCTTATTGTCACCCATAGTTGGTAAATATTATGTCTACTCTAAATTTTTTTAAAATATAAAATAGTTCTTGTATAATTCAAAGATTTTTTCCAATAGTTGAGGCCTATTTATTTTTTTCAGACTGAATTTGTTTATTATAATATTGTTAAAACATCAGAATTACAAAGAGAATAATGTGAAAGTTCATCACCAAGATTGAACAAATGTAATAATCTGGTCATATTTGCTCCATTTTTTAATAAAATAAATATATTACAGATACATTTGAGACCACCATTGTTCCCATTCAAAAACCTCATGCTCCCTCTTATTCCATAAATAATGTTTGTAATGAAAACACACCATGAAAGAGCTGGAGAAAACTGGTTATGAATTAAAAGAGGCATTTGTTAAACACCTATCACTACAGGTTTAGTATTCACAACATACAGTAAAAACTCAGTCCTCATTCGTCTCCCATTTTAAACAGTTCAGTTCTCAACCAAATGGGTCATGGAAAAAAACATCTTCATTGTGGAATAAAATTTTGGTTCTCAACCCAACAATGCTTTCATGTTGATACCTGGGAAAAATGATTCGATTTAAAACAAATTGTTTCTCGAACAGCCTTCCAGAACCAATTAAGTCTGAGAACCAAGGTTCCACTTGTATTCCCATTCAGGAGAAATACTTTTACTCCGCACGTGTCTATAATATTTCACATACTAAAATGCATATATATTGTCTCATAAGAAATGTATCTTCTCGGAACTTGTTTTGTTGTACCCTATTTTTTGTCCGTGTGCATTCATTCACTTTTACTGTTGCACAGAGTTCAGGAATAAGCGAATGGCACAATTTATGTGTCCACGGCTCCATGCGTAGGCCATTTCTGACTTTCCTGTATGATAATACATATCCTTGTGCATATCTTCATGAACATACATGCTCAAGTTATTCTAGAGTCTAAATAGAAGTCAAATAACTGGGTAATACTGTTTGAATCTCAGCTTCCCTGGAAATGGGCTAATTGTTCTCCAAATGGTTATATTAATCCTCCATTTCTTCTCAACACTTGAAGTTGTCAGGCTTTACACTTCTATATTCTCCAAGAAGAAGAGTGTGAAATTTTGTTTTAATTTATTTGAACACCTCTTTTCATGATCATATCAGCTTTCTTTTCTATGACTTGCCTACTCTTGCTTTTTGCCCACTCATTCCCACTGCAAATTTGGTCTCATTCTTACTAGAGGTAGTATAGGATTTTTCTGCAGAATTTTAGGATTTCAAAGATTTTATTATTTATTTTTAGAGAGAGGAGAAGGGAGGGTGAAAGAGAGAAACATCAATGTATGGTTACCTCTCCTGTGCCCCCATGCTGACCTGCAACCCAGGCATGTCCCCTGACTGGGAATCGACCCTGTGACCCTTTGGTTCACAGGCCAGCAGTCAATCCACTGAGCCACACAAGCCAGGGCATCTGTAGAATTTTAAATAAAACAAAGCAAAATAACTACAAATAGAAATTGTCCTGATTCTGGAATATAATAATGAGCAGATTTTTGCTATCAATTCAATTACATTAGGATTTAATTAATTTCAATTAATACAGTTTACTGATGTGTTATTAATTTAGTTATGGTTTATTGAAATGAGTTATTAAAATAATACTTGTATACATTCAATACTTATCAGTATATAGTCACTTGATTTCATCTCCACCTCTACCAAGTACTTTTTCCACATAATTAAAACTTCAATTTATATATAGAATAAAGATTTACCCCTCCTCTTAGAAAAGGAGGGGAATAATAAGAGACAGGACTATTTGTCTCTTTATTAAGAAAGAATCAGTGAAATGGAATATACAGTTATCTTAGAAGAAATGGAAGGATATGAGGTAAGATGTGGATAGCAGTCAACAGAAACAAATATGGTCTTTAGTAAGAATTTAAGGAAAAATTCAAAAATTCTAAGGTAAAAATATCTTGTTTTAAAAGGGCAATTGTCAATAAGACTTGGAGAAACCTGAGATAGGTAGCTTTTGACTAATGACATATATTACATACTATCAGGATGAGGAAGATTAAAAAGAAACAAAACATCAGAGTTAAATGTGGCAGGCAAGGTACTCGAATTTGGATTTCAGATGAAAACTGGAGTGAGGCCCATAGCTAATGCCCAATCTAAATAGAAATGATAATTTTGTATAAGAAAAATGTCAGGAAGACTAATGTTCAGAAAACACTGAGGCTTGCAAAATTTTACAAGGAGAGGCTTAACAAATTAAGCTTAGATTTCTGAATATTCTCATGAATATATGCATGTCAGACAAAGATAAGCTCTTTTTAGATCAAATAAATAGTGTTTATTGCTACATAGCTGTAATGGTTAATGTTATGTATCAACTTGACCATAAAGTGTCGAGATGAAACACTGTTTCTGAGTGTATCTGTGTTAGTGGACTGGATAAAGAGGATTGCCTTCCTCAGTTAGGGTGGGCATCTCTCTCTCTCCCTGTCCCTCACTCTCTGTCTCTCTCGCTGTCTCACTCTCCACAGAAAGATAGATAGATAGAGATGATATAGATTAGAAATAGATATAGACACAGATATATAGATAATATAGATATTTTGTTTCTTTGGAGAACCCTAATGCAATATAATACAAAACTAATAAAAAATTTAACCTATATGTTTCTTCGAAGGTATTATAGATTGCTCAAATCCAATTTTCCTGAGTTTCCAGACACGAAGATAATATATCTCCAAAATTTCTTTCATTTTCCATTTTAGAATGAACTGAATATTGAAAACGGATGCCTTGTGACTGTATTCTCAAAGTTATCAACTATATAGAATTTTCATAATAAGGTAAAATTATATGACACTATTTTTATATTTAACCCCAAGAATTATTACTCATTTGAAAATTTGTGGAAAAGATCAGAAACACCTATTTTCTCTCTTAATGCCATTGCATATTTTAGCCCTATTTTAAAACTAATTTGGCATCTATGTTCTTGGAGTCTTAGAGAACATCGATCACTTTTATGGTTGTAGGCAGAGTATTCTAAAGTAATGATGTTTAAAGCACTTTTCTGTAATTTAAATTTTCTGTGGGAAATAGTTTTTTTAAGTAAACTGGAGGTTGTTAAGTTAGGGAAATTCATTTGGAATTGGAGCAGACTTCAGAGCCTCTCGTTAATTTATTTTTATTTTTAATTTATATTATTTTATACTTTTATTAGTATTTACTTTATGTTGAATTTACTGCCAGACCATAATTTTTGTTTCTTCAGTGCCTTCTGGGATATCTTTCCTACTGGGAAACTTCCTCTTCTGGTTTAGGAACAATCTGCCCTTTTTCAGCGAGGACCATCTCGGTGTGGCCGGGAGAGCTCATGTACAGGGTAATCTGCCCGTGGGCTCTGTAAATTCTGTGCCACATCTTGGGGGCTTTGTTCAACTGCATGTGCTCAATGACCAGCAAATGTATATCTAACTCTTAAGTTCAGCATTACTCTCTGCATTTTTAAGCATGCACAGCAAAATTTAGCACTTGTTTTGGGCCACTGACCCCGTGTCCAGCCTCACTGTTTGGCCTGAGCACACCTACCAGCTCCACCATTGCAATGACAGAATGGTACACATTGCTTCTTTGAAGTGACGTCTTGCAGATATTTGGTAGCTTTCGAATATGCATACCCTTGATGTCCTGGGCAGTCTGATGAGTTAAAGTGAACATGAAGATTTGAATTTTTTGATTTGCATGATTTAGTGGGGTTTTCTGGGTCAAGTGAATAGCGGACCATTTTCAGAGGTCACCTCTGGTTACTTTTGGGGAGAGGAAGCCCAAACTAGGTGCCTGTCCTAGAAGTCGCTTCTGTGATAAAGAAAAATAGCATCTTCTACACCCCATTTTCATATTTATTAAACTCAACTACCAAGTGACAATTATTTTCTTAGACTAATTTTAATTTTCATTTTTCCTCTAAATAATATTAAGAATCTAGATTATGTTGTTCATTGTTAAGATATAAGGAAATAAGATAATGATAATGTTTGCCAATAGACCTTGGAGTCCACAGTGCACATATGTGGAATGATACAAGATATTCATAGAACACAGGAAGAAGATAGTTATTTCTCACTCACTAATGGCTTTTACAGGGGTGATCTGACTTACCCCAATTCTACTTATTTTATACTTGCCAATTCTTGTCATGATGTGCTTTGTCATATTGTTTTATTTGTAAGTCTTTACTTTTTAGAACTATTGAAGTATAATTGATTAATAAAATTATAAGATATTTAAAGACTTGATTCAATATACGTATACATTGTGAAAGAATTCCCCATCAAATTAATTGCCATACCCACCAGCAGACATATATTCTTTTCTCTTTTTTTGGTGAAAATATTGTCTATTCTCTTAGCATTTCAGTTATGCAATATTATGTTATCACCTATAGTCACCATACTACATATTATATACTCACATATTAATCATCTTACAGCTGAAACTTTGTATCCTTTTACAAATCAGTCCCTATTTCCTCTATACCCTAGCCCTTCACAACCACTTTTCTGCTTTCTTTTGCTGTGAGTTCAGTTTTGTGTGTATGTCTTTAGATTCTACATATAAGTGGTATGCAATATTTGTCTTTCTCTGTATGGCTTAAATTAATATAATATATAGATCATTCATGTTGACACAGATGACAGGAGGCAATATATAAGGCTAGATAACATTCCATTGTATATGCATTTATATGTGGCATTTTCTTTATTCACTCAATCATTCACAGACACAGGTTATTCCCATACCATGGCTATTATGAATAATGCTGCAATGAACATGGGAGTGCACATATCTCTTTGACCTTGTGGTTTCATTTACTTCGAGATTATACCTAGAAGTGGAATTACTGAATCATATGGTTGTTCTCTTTTTGATTTTTTGAGGGACTTCCATACTGTTTTCCATAATGGCCTAATCAATTTACTTTCTTGCCAACACTGTACAAGAGTTTTCTCTTCTTCAACTACTTACTCTTGTTTTTAGCACTTGTCTTTTGACAATAGTCTCTAATAGCTGTGAGATGATATGTCATCGTGGTTTTGCTTTGCATTTTCCTAATGATTACTGATGTTGAGCCCCTTTTCAAATATATTTCAGCCATTTGTATGTCTCCTTCAGAAAAAAATGTTTATTCAGGTCTCTTGCCCATTTCATAATTGAATTACTTGTTTTGGGGGGTTTTTTTGCTATTGAGTTGTACAAGTTTTTTATATATTTTAAATATTAATCTCTTATTCATGTACTTTACAAATATTTTACCTACCGTAGGCTGCCTTTTCATTTAGTTGACTGTTTTCTTTGATGAGCAGAAACATTTTATTCGAGCGTAGTCTTGTTTACCCTTGCCTTTGGTGTCATATTAAAAACAAATCACCAAAACCAATGTCAAGAACTATATCTCCCAAATTTTATATCAGGAGTGTTGTGGTTTTGGCTCTTACATTCAAACCTCTAATCCATTTTGAGTTGATTACGTCTACAGTATAAGATACCAGTTTATTTTTATTATTTTGCATTCAGTTTTCCCAATACCATCTATTGAAGAGACTATACTTTCCCCATGGTGTATTGACTACTTTTCTAGAATTAATTGAGCATGTGTGGATTTATTACTAGACTCTATTCTGTTCCATGATCTGTCCATTAGTTTGCTAATACCATACTGTTTTGATTACTATAGCTTTGTAGTATAGTAGAAATCAGGAAGTGCAATGCCTCCAGTTTCATTTTTCTTGTTCAGAATTGCCATTCATTATTCTTTAACTCTTGATGGAATTCACCAGTGAAACCATATGGTCCTGGGCTTTTCCTGATTGAGAGTTTTTATGCTGATTTAATGTTTCTATTAATTATTAGCGTGTGAAGATTTTCTATTTCATTTGGATTCAGATTATGTAGGTTGTATGTTTCTAGAAAGTTATCTATTTTTTCTAGTTTGTATAATTTGTTGGAGTATAATTAGTAGTCTCTTATGATTCTTTTTAATTGGTGCTATTAGTTGCAATGTCTCCTTTTTTATTTATAATCTTACTTTTTGAGCTCTTTTCTTCTTGTTAAACCTAAGTAAAGTGTTAACTATGTTTTTAATATTTTCAAAATACCAGCTCTTACCTTTATTGACCTTTTTATTTTATTTTTTCATTTTTTATGCTATTACAGTTGCCCCTAATTTTCTCCCTTTGTCCCCCTGTCCCCAGCCTCCTCCTTCCCACAATCCCCACATCACTGTCCATGTCCATGGTGTTGCATATATGTTCTTTCTCTAATCCCTTCACCTTATTTCAACCAGTGCCAACCTCCTCCCTCCCATCTTACAGCTATTAGTCTGTTCCTTGTTTTGATGCCTTTGATTCTGCCTCTGATTCTATTCTGTTTGTTAGTTTATTTTGTTCCTTAGATTTTTACTTGTGTTTTTAGTCTTTATTGCATTTGCCACCACTCTTCTGTTTGTTATTTCCTTTTTTCTACTTTATTTTGAGCTTAGTTTGCTCTTTATTTTGTAGTTCCTTGAGGTGTATAATTAGGCTCTTGATTTGTTTTTGTTTTTTTCTTTTCTTTTCTCTTCTTTTCTTTAATGTAGAGGTTTATTGCTAAAACTTCCTTTTTAGAACTGCTTCTACAGCATACCATAAGTTTTTATATATTGTGTAACCTTTTTTATTTGTCTCAAGATACTTTTATTTTGCTTTGATTTTTGAACCATTAATTTTTCAGTGTGTTATCGTATCTTGAATTATTGACAGGTGGCATTAATTTTTTGTCACGTATACACGTGTACTCGTGCAAATGCCGGTGCACATAAAAGCAGTGGAAACGCAGATATAATTTAATGCAGTACACATAAAATTTCCGAGTTATGTCTAGATTAGTTGTCGGTCTATGGTGATTAATAATACTGCTTTTTATTCCCCTTTAACCAAAGGGTATCCTATCTATGATATGGCTCTTTCTGCTCACTTCTCTCCATACACTAGTCCTTCACCAACCACTGATCTTGGAATTTATATTCTAATCAGATGACTATGGTGGGCAACCAAATGTTCTTTTTGGTGACTTCACCTCCATTGTTTTTCTCCTGTTTTCTACACAACAAAAAGTACAGCGTTTTGTCCATGATTTTTTTTTACTTTAAATTCTGATAATCTGATGAATATTATTTTATACCTCATTGCGTATGTCTTTGCAAAAAAATTAAAATGGAAACAAGCTTGACATATGATTACCAATATCCTGTTTCACAGAATGATTTCCCATGGTTAAGAATGCCTTCCAAATTGCTCTAAGTGTCCCCGTATTGTTTCCCTAGAACAATGTTCTCAATATGCCATCCTTGGAACAGCAGCGTCAGCGTCAATGCAAATGAACCCTAACAGATACACTGGAGCAGAAAGCTGGAGGTGGGACCCAGCGCTCTGAACATCTACAAGCCCTCCAGGTGAATCTAGTGTAGGCCAACTTTGAGAACTTCTGTATAGAATATCAGAGAAAATTCTAATACATACAGCACACAATTCATAAGAAACATCAAGAGTTAAATTTAAATCATTATAATGACTGAAATATGTTTGGTCTCCAATTACTAGAGACCAAAGGGGGGAAAATCAAGACTATTTCATTCATTTAAAGGTATTTATTAAATATTTGTGATATTTAAGTAACCAGGGCTATGTGCTGGCTATGTAGATATGAAAAAGTGATATTGATATTCTTCAAGATTACAAATAATACAAATGTAGAAGAACAATACTAAACACAAATACCACATAAGAAAAATATAATTATACATTTTACTAATTTCATACAAAGACAAAGTACAGGTTACTATGAATGAGTTTAAATAGAAATGTAATTTAGCTTCAGGGATCAGAGAAAAGCTTTCTGAGTAATGTATAACTTTCAAAATGACCTTATAATTGATATAAAACTTTCAAGACATAGTGGTAATGGACAGAAAAACACATAAAAAAGCCTCAAATTAGGAGAGACATTCATCTGTTCAACGAAAGCAGACATAATGGTTGGTATGAGGTGCTGTCTAGACTTCCCCTTCAGGATGGCAGCAAAGCACTGGCTTCTTGCCTCAGCACGGGCAACTCTGAAGGGTCATTCAAGCTCTAGAGCTTCGTGTAAGACCAACTTAGGTTTTGGTTTTAACTGCATCCATGTTCAACTTCTTTCGCCTAAACGATTTCTTCCTTCCTTCACTTCCCTTTGGCTCTGATAGAGCTCCCACCATAAACCTCCTGAGCATGTGTCTCTTTCTCAGAGTCCATTTCCAGGGAACCTGACCCAAGAGGGAAAAAACGGTCATTGTGGCTGAAGGTGGTTAGAAAGCAGTATACAGTGTGAGATGGGCATGAACAGTTAAGCACAAAAAAGATGCAGGTTCATGTTAAAGATAATGCATTTTGTTCGGAGTACAATACTAGGTCATTTTAAAGTGTTTTTAACAGAGGAGTTACTGAATATGACAAGATGATCACTCTGGTCCTATATAGAAATAGGATGTTAATGTAAAATGAGGAACTTGGTGTGCTTTTCTTCTTATGATGATATTCTAATCTTAACACCATTTTGTCTTTTATCTTTAGAATTCTCAGTCATTGCCTTTCTTAGAAGAATAAAATTATTTTGTAAAAGAGATTTTAAATTCATTGGGAAAGGTCTAAGTCTTCTAAATTTGAATTCTCAGGAACCGTTCTCATGATTCTCAAAATATAGCAAATACTCAATATTGAAGTTGACATAAAAGTTGCCCTGGGCACATGGGTAGCAAGAAAGGTGTTGGCCCTCTCCATGATGCTCATGTCCTCATTACTTTTGAACGTTCAAGGAAGCTTCCTGCAGGAAGTTCTTCAGCCTTGGCAAGCACAAGGGTTAGATGTATCAACACACTAAGAATAGATTTGTCTCAGGAGCAGGCTCACATTAACCAAGTCCCCAGAGACAGATGTTTAATGTCTGGATGCAAAGGTATATCAGCACATTTTCTCTACTTTAACAAGCTACACCAAAGGCCCAAATATGACTAAGATGTTTGTATACATGCTAGACTAAAAGTCAAATTATAATCAGAAATGTGTTTGGTAAGCACAGAATCAAATAAAGGAAAGTCACTGTCATCTGAATGTGTAAAAGGGCCATTCTGATAAACAACTTGATTCATTGATATCCAAAATATGGATTTTCAATTTTGCAAGCCCTGGTTGGTGTATCTCAGTGGATTAAGTGTCATCCCACAAACCAAAAGGTCACCACTGGTTGAATTCCCACTAAAGGCACACGTCTGGGTTTCTGGTCAGGTCCCCAGATGGGGCTGTGTGAGAAGAGATCAAATGATGTTTCTCTCTCTCTTTCTCCCTGCATTCTCCTCACCTGAAAAATAAATAAACAAAATTAAAAAAAAAAAAGAGCAGCCAACAAGTATTTTGGTGCTTGATTGTGTGCATACAAAAATATGCTTTTCTGATATTTCCAGAGTGAAGCAAATATCTCATTAAAGAAATACACTTTTTCCTTTATCATTTTAAATACTTTAATGAGATTTTAGTCCATACTTGCTAGAATAATTTTATGCCTTTAGAATGATTTTCTCCTCTCTCTAGAATGACTCTGTTTATGATAATTTAATAATTTAGCTGAAGATGTTTATGTTATTTCTGTTTTATGAAGGAAGGGAAGCTTACTATTTTGGTAAAAGCAAATTTTTGCCATTTTTTACTTCTTGTGTAGTAATTAAAGTCATACTTCAGAGTGACAATTCTGATTTTATAGAAGATAATATCTTTCAAATACCTTGTATTAGCTAATATTGGCTAACAATAATGAGTACTCACATAGATGAAGAGTGGAGAAAAGAATGCCTTTATAGAGTAGCACAATGTTTATCGAATGTTAATTATCACCAGAATTTGTTACTAGTTGGGAAGGCACAGAACTATCTATGCTAAGGCTTAGAAATAAATGTATGTTAAAAATATTGCTTCCAGAAAACGTTTTGATAATTGCCTTGTTGATCATCCCTGCTTCTGTTTCCTTGTATTGTGAGAAGAACCAATGATGCTATGTTACAATGCATGTGCTCGTGCAAGGTATTAATTACATTATCTAATTTAGTTCCTCTGCTCCCAAGTTGAAAGTAAAGTAGAATTTCATCCATTTAAGCTTAGACAAAATGTTTTATTCTCAGCTGGTCAATAATGAATTTGGACACATTTAATATTTCAATGATGCTTTTTATTATTGGCCAGAGATTGAAGTAGGAAAAGAAAGTCCACAATGGGAGTAAAGCAGTAGGAATAATAACAGTATAGTGAAGAAATATATACGAAGATTTAAAAGGCTGTAGTTCTATAATATTTGGGTGACATGGAATTATCTAGTATCTCTGAGTAGTAGATTCCCCATCTATAAAATAAAGATAACACTATGTGCCCTATCAAAACATCTTGCTTATTAAGGCTAATTAAAATAATGTACCGGTATGTGAAAATAGACACACAAATATTAATAATAGTAACAAAATAAATTATTAATATAACAATAGTATTAATAGTTTTAATTACTACTATGAAGTCAGGATATCTAGATTATCACAATTCTGAACATTTTTAGTGCAAAGAAAATAAGATGAAACTGAAGAAGATACTAAATGCTGTATTACCTTTCATTTAAAATCATTAAAACAAATATCTGAGTGTTAAACATCTTCTTTCTTGATATTTTCAAAACTAGGCTCTATGTTGTTAAGCACGTTTATAATGAAAGGGCAGAATATTTATGGTTTATTATTCTAGTCATTTTATCTTATGTTTATTTTTATTCATATTATTTTAAAACTCAAAAGCAAATGCTTTTCTTCTACAGCTCTCCATTTTCTACAGGTACAGGAACACTGATGTCAACTTTAATATAAATGTAGAACAAAATGCTTTTATATAGCTTTGCTGCCACATGTGGTGGATACAAAGCCTTTCCTACTTGGTTGACTGTTTATGTATAATGCAAATACTGTGATAGCTCAGCAAGATATCATAAGGCATAAATGTCAGAGTGATTCAATTGATAGTATTTGTAATGTTGGATTTTTTTGCATTTGAAAGCATAAATGATGAGAGTTCAAAATATGGCTGAGTCAAGCAGCAATCTCCAATAAAAATGGTTCCATCAGTAGCACCATGTAATTATTTCCCTAGTGTCGTCTTGCATAACCACTACCAAAATAATCTTTCTAAACGCTTTTCATCCTGTCACTCTGCGGCTCAAGGAGCTACAATTGATCCATACTGCTCACCACTTCAAGTTCCACATCCCTCTTTCATTTATTTATTGAGTCAACCAATATTTATTAAATGCTTACCATAGGGTGTGACCATTGTAGGGCTAGAAATGTTGGTGATTAATCAGAAATGCTTAACACCCTTGCATTTATTTATCTAGTATATCTAATACAGGTCTTCATAGCTCTTCCTTTTGAATCTTTGTCTATGCTGACTGCTTTTCACTTATAAAATATGGATTTATGTTCAGGTCTCTGACTTATAATTTGTTTCTTTTTTTAGCCTTATTGAAGTATAATTAAGAAAATTGTAAGATATTTAAGATATACATAATAAAGATTTTTTATACATATGCATTAAGATAAGATTCCCCTCATATGGTTAAGTAACACATTCATCATCTCTATTTATTTATATATGTACTTATTTATTTTGGTGACTTCATTCAACTTCTATTCTCTTAACAAGGTTTAATTGTACACCACAGTGTTGTCAACTATAGTCACCATGTTCTACATCACTTCCTCAAACTTCATTTTACAGCTAAAAGTTTGTATGCTTTTACCAACGTCTGTTTTCCCCACCCCCTGAAACTCTGGTAACCACTCTTCTACTCTCTGTTTCTACGAGTTTGATTTTTTTTTTATTTTCCACATAGAGAAGACACCATGAAGTATTTTTCTTTCTTTGTTTGGCTTATTTTATTCAGCTTAATTCCCTCAAGTTCCATTCATATGGTCACAAAGAGCAGAATGTCTTTCTTTCACCTGCATTCCATCATGTATCTACAGATATTTTGTCTGTATCTATTCAGCCATCCGTGGACACTGGAGTTGTTTCCATAGCTTCACCATGTGTGTGATGCCACAACATTTATGAGAGTACAGATGTTCCTATTTTCATTTCCTTTGGATATATACCCAGAAATGGAATTGCTGGGTTATATGGTAGTTATATTTTTAATTGTTTAATACATTTTTAAAGATTTTATTTATTTATTCATAGAAAGAGGGGAAGGAAGGGAGAAAGAGAGGGAAACATCAACATGTGAGAGATACATCAATGGGTTGCCTCTTGCAGGCCCCCAACTGGGGACCCAGTCTGCAATCCCAGCATGTGCCCTGATTGGGAATTGAACCAGCAAACTTTTGGTTCACAGGCTGACACTCAATACACTGAGCCACAACAGTTAGGGCAATTTTTAACTTTTTGAGGAACCTCCACACTGCTTGCATAGTGGTTGTACCAATTTACATTTCTATCAACAGTGCATAAGAATGCCCTTTTCTCTACATCCTTGCCAAAATTTATCTCTTATCTTTTTGGTGATAACCATCTGAACAGGCATGAAACAATATCTCATTGTGGTTTAATTTGCATTTTTCTCATGATTAGTCATGTTGATCACTGTTATATGTACCTGTTGACCATGTTTAAAAATATTCTGATCCTCTGCCTATCTTTAAATTATATTTTTGTCTGATTGCCTTTTCTTTTGAGTTGTGAGAATAATTTATATATTTTGAACAATGACCCTTTATCAGATATGTGTTTTGCAAGTATTTTCTGACAGAACATCCACCCAATAATGTTAAAACTACTTAATACATTCAGCAAAGTGCAGGATACAAAACCAGTTGCATATCTATACACTGGCACAAACTAACAGAAAGAGAAATAAATAATTAACCCCATTTACAGTTGTATCAACAAGAATAGCAAACTTAGAGATAGATCTAACCAAAGAAGTAAACTTGCTCTTATTCATTACTTGAAATGCATTATTTTTTTCTTTCAGTCCATCAAACTCATTTTAATTGTTCTAAGTCCATTTTCTCCACATCAAATATTTGTGCTAAAATCCCCAGTTTAGTATGCACTCAGTTTACCACTTCATTATTTGTTAATATGCTCACATCTGTTAATATTACCTTTCTAACTAAATCACTTGCTGCCAGAGATACGGTTATGCCATTCTGATATACTCACCATGATGCCTATTTAATTTCTAGGTATTTCAGTTTCTAATAAACATTTCACTAATCTTTAAAAAAAAAAGTCACTTTAAATAAGTAATGTTAATATAAATTCAAAATTAAAACATTACTAAGTATAAATAAATTTACTTATTAAAAATAAACAAATATATTACATAGTCCAGGGATTTCAGCTTTGCTATTTTAATCATGTAGTATAATATTTTTAAGACATAAATATAACCTATTTGATTGTTTGACTCATGCTGAACAACAAATAGTTAATGTTTGACATGCTCTTGGTGGTAAGAACTCATTAATTGTGACATGGAATGCTTATTTCTACCTAGAAATTTGAAATGTTCTTTGCCAATCATTTTTTGTATGTTTTTAATAAAGATTGAAAAGTCAGGTTCATGGGCCCATATTCTAAATTATCAAATACAAAATAGTGAATATGTATCTTTTTGTTAAAACATATGTGCTGTTTGACGCAGATCCCGGCCCACAGGATCAGGTGTTGTGGTGGCAATAGACACATGTGCACGCGAGTCCTGTGGAGGAAAAGGGACGACAAGGCCACTCTCTCCAGAGGAGAGTGCCCGACCCTAGCCTTGACAGGCTTTTATTGCTTTTCTGGGCACATTGCATTGAGGATGGTCCTCATCTACTATGCAAGTTCCCTTTAGGCAGTTACAGAAAACAAAGGAGAGGGTGTTGCTAATTACATAAAAGGGGAGTATATTTGCAAATGTAAAGAGAAAAGTGGTTGAACTGGTTACACTCCTCCTTGGAAGGTTTAGCATAGATTTTAGGAAGTTACTTTAAAGATGTGCAGTAAAGTTTGCTGCCTCAATTCAGGGTGGGGGAGTTTCAGCAAAAAGCAAGTCTCATAGCGGCCTAGGTACAGTTTGGACCTGACTCCCCATGGCAAAATGTATCCGTGGGTGTGGGTCCTGCTGGCCAACCTCGCTCCCCACTGGCTTTTCCGAGTGGGGGCTGGGCCACATTTCCCGTGCTTGGAATGGTTCCCCATAGCTGTTGGTCATTGTGCTCCATTTATGAGCATTTTCTTTTCACAAAATTACCCAGCATGAAATTATTTTATTTTATCCTATGTATATGTGAATTTTTGTTTTTAAAATTGGGTATGTAAATATATGAAATATATAAATATTCTCAATAAGAATGATTACAGGAAATAATTTTCCAGAGGTTTTAATATTTTATTTCTCATTTGTAAGAAACAGGCAAGCAACTGTTTTAAAAATAAAGTTCTGACATAGTTCTGATATTTAGGAAAATTATGATATATATTTCTATACAGAAATAGTGCTTTTGCTTATAGGCAACTACAATTGCATCCTTGAAATACCAATGATGAGGTGAATATTAAGTAGTTCTTATAAATTCTGAATATAGTGCTGCATTGAAGAGACTAATGTTTTCAGTGTGATTAATAACCATTTTATAATCTTTATTGCATTTCTTTCTTTATGGGTAACATAATTCAAAACATGGCATAACTAGAAATTTCTGTTGAATTGAGTCACTAGGGTGATATTAGCTGCAGAAGAAAAAAGTAGAAAAAAGGCAAGAAAAAAATCAAGAATATTGTGGAGTTAATTTCCCATAGAATTTGCTATCACTTGAAGATTGCTGCCTAAAAGACACACTAACTTTTCTAATGCTATGGTACAAGGGTTTTATTCTATTGTGCTTTGAAAAACTTTCCTTAGAACATTTATAGTACATTCCATCTTTAAAACAGTTTAAAACTATCTTCTAGCTGGTCCAACAACACCCCTGTGAGGCAGGTAATTATTACTATTCTCATTTTACACTTGGGAAAAAGGGTAAAATGGTTTAAAAAATAGTTAATGACTCAGCCAGAATCCTGAAGCACATCCTAGCTTATTATACAGATCTATCCTTAACCAAAGTTTTCTTTTAAAAATGACTCTTATAATTATGTAGGTTTGGTTAATGCATATATTCAATAAGTAGTAGTTGAGTAACAATACAATGATATGTCTGAATAAATTTGATCTTATGTCTACAAATAAATTATAAACTAACATACACCTGCATTCATGCACACAACACAGATGCGAGTTTGCTAATGTGTGCATGTGTATGGGTGTGTCTGAAAGAAGACAGCCATGTAAAATATAAGCATAAGCAAATAATGATCATTCATAACAATACATTTTAAGCTACATGAGCAAGATGCTGTGATTCAAGAATGAGTTTCCTTCTACCTAAAAATCATCAATGAAAGCCTCAATAAGCATGTGTCATTTATACTAATTTTCATATACATATGTTAAATAACTTTCCATTTCTCTCTAGTCCTGCAACTCTGGATCCCTTAATTCTTCTTCCATCTATTCCTTCTGCTGTTAAAATCAACACTACTCAATTATTCATTATATATACATATATATATACATAAAATCATTTTCTAACATCAAAACACAATTGTGAAGTTTTCTTGTTTAAAATTATTCAAAGTCTCATTAACAAGGAATCTCCATGAAATATCTGTTGCTCTTAAGCAGACTTGCTGATATTTTTGAAGATTTTATTTATTTATTTATTTATTTATTTATTCATTTTTTAGAGAGAGGGGAAGGGAGGGAGAAAAAGAGGGAGAGAAACATCTACGTGGGAGAGATACATTGATTGGTTGCCTCTCACACACCCCCAACTGGGGACCAGGCCCACAACCCAGTCGAACTGAACTGGCAACATTTTGGTTTGCAGGCTGACACTCAATCCACTGAGCTACATCAGCCAGGGCTGATTTTTGCATTCAGACAAATTTAGAAAATTGGACCGGCAAGATAAAATCTAATTTTTTTGTTACTGAAGTAAGGTTTCCTTGTCCTTTCTTTTCAGCCTCGAAGGCCCCTTGCCCACCTATCCTTAATGGTGCTTTTGCACTATGTTCTCACATTCCTTTATTTCACTAGCCATACTTTACTGCAATCATCGGTTTACTAGTTCACTTCAACGCTAAGCTGCCAGCCACAGAATATAGTACTATTTCTTCAAGCAATAACTTTATAAATACCTAGGCAGTGTCACTCAAAGGATGAATCTAGTTCCATGTGTAATTTCCCTATACTTCAAAGTGTAGCCAATGTCTCAAAGTAAATGTCCTCAGATACGATAGTTTCCAGAAAGAATTAGAGCACATTTTGTGTTTGACAGGAGCACTGAGTTTGAGTTAACGGGAAAAACGACAGGGTACAAAATGTTAAATTTGCTGTTAGATCACACAGACAGATTTGCATAGTGATGTGTTCACAGCTTCCCATTTTTCTACAACCCATTCTCTCTTTCCTTTGATCTAAGCATTGTCTCCTTTATTTATTTAGTTAGTTAGTTAGTTAGTTAGTTAGCTACAGCTAATAAAACATCTATTATTCTTTTTAATTTATTCTGTCTTAAGAGGTGTGGTCATCCTGCTATTGTCACAAAATTACTTTTTAACAGATTCTCATTCCCTCAAAAATTAATTTATCTCATGCACACACACTGTTAGATTAATCTACTCACAGTCTATCTTTTACTTTTTCATTCCCTTGGGGAAAAAAAAAAACCCTTAATGATTCTTCGTTATCTGCATAGTACAAATAGGCTTAATTGATTTCTGCTTTTTCTTTGCTTTTACTTACATTTGTCCAACTAAAAAATACTACAAAATATTGAACTGGGTAAAATATAATGTAGCAATATCTTAAAAGAATGATTATTTGAACTTAAATACATTTATTCTCCATGTTAAACTTGTTGAAGACATATGGTGAAAAGGATAGAATCTGAGGAGAAAAAAAGTATATAAACCAAGGTTTGAAAGGCTTATTAAAATAATATTTAACCATTTAAAATTCTTAGGGGTTAAAGCTCAGTGTTAAAAACTTTTAGTTTTTTCCTTCTTGATACAAATAATGTGTGTTTAGTCAACATGTTTTATGAATACATCTGATTAGTATAGATATATGGAAGAAAAATATTTGTTACAACACATTTGATTTTAAATGAATAATAATGAAGCTAAATTAACAGTTGTTTACTGTTTAACCAGAAGTTTAAAAAGCACTAATTATTAAACACCTCAGTTTATACTCTGAAAACAAAATACCACTCATGAAACTTGTGTAGTTTCAAATTTCTTGCATCTGTGGAGTAGGAGTTTGAATGCTTTACTTTGAATCCTGAGGTAGAAACTTGAGTAAATTCTAGATATGATACAAAGTCAATGTAAGAACACTTAAATTGCAATTCCTTGGTGAATTTTTTTGGATGAAAACATTCTTTAGTTGATACTGGAATCTCTCTAAAAGTAAGATATTTTATTTGAAACAAAGAGCAAGTTAAATTATCCGGATGCAGAAAGTCTGGGCACCTTGGCTTCTCTGGCCAGGTGACAGGGCTGCATTCAGGCTGCCCAGTGGACGCCAGCACCCACTCTGTGCCTCCTACCATGGCCACCACCAGGGGGTAGTGCCCTAGGAGCAGCCCACTATTGGAACCACCTGCCTGTCTTCCTCTTTCCTAGTGTAAGGAGAGACAGCGCACTAGAAGGTGAGGGGAGACAGGATCATTCTGAGGAAAAGTTAAATGCCTGCTTATATTTGTTTGTTGAATAGCCCATGAAGAGAAAAGAAAAAAATCTTGTGAACTTCTCTACTACAAGTGATAATACATCTTACATGATCACTTTAAAGATTAGAAAAATACATGAAAAGCAGTGAGAGATTCATGATTAAATATAGCCACCAGTTCTTCATCTTTGTTTTCTCCAGAGCACCTCACTGAAATGACAGTTAAGGAATAGAAAAGAAATTAACAGGAAATGAGAAAAAGAATGAGAGTAGAGGTGTAGTAGTGATGTTGATATTTCGAAGCTGTAGAAAAACAGGGAAAATAGTCACAAACAAATGAGAGCCATTTGCAGGCTAGTTCTGTAGTTTTAGAACAAACAAGAAACAAGCCTGATTTACACCCCAGATCATCTTACCTCTCTCTCCGCGGGAAGCAGGGTGGGGCTGAAAACACATTATTCAAGAATTCATCATGCATGTCTGAAATGTCAACATTCTTCTTTCACACTTTGTTAACAATTCAGAAGGATGCAGATAAGATGAAAGATCATTTGGTTTCAGCATGTGAATGTATTGCCACATCGTCTACTTTCCGGTTTGGCCGCCAGAAGTCCAATGTCAACTTGATTCCTAATCTTATGTATGTGACTTGAGTCCCCCTTATGGAGGCTTTTATGTTTTTATCTTTGTCACCAATGTTCTGAAATTCCACAATTACTTGCTTTAAGTTCTTTTAAAAATCAGTGTGTTGAAAATCAGTGAACCTTAATGATCTAGAAACATGTCCTTCAGTTTGGGGAATTTTTTATTATTTCTTTGATAATTTTCTCTCCTCCATTTTTCTTTTTTGTTTGTTTGTTTGTTTTTATGTGGAGCTTTTGTCAGATGTATGTAGGCTCTCTATATTAATTTCTTAAAACAACAGAAAATTAGGAAGAGATGCATGAAAAAATACTTAAAATATGGAAGTAAATACCAGAGAGAATGACTAAGAGTTTAAATTAGTTTTGGAGAACAGTAATCAGGAATGAGGAGAATTGCTACAAGGGGGTGATTTTTTTATGTCAATATTATTACTTTCATAAAACCAGAATGACATATTATTTTTTATTTTAATGCAAATTACATACACACACAGAAAAAGATTGCTTGATAAGTATTTAAATGTGCTAATGTTAAAATATCAATTATTCCCACCACATATGGATACCGATTGGCTGTCCAGACTGCTGGGAGCTGGACAGAAGGAATGGCGTGCAGCCAGACAATGCCTTTGCAGACTTCCCCAGGCTCTGGCAAGGACATTCAGTTTTGCAGCATTCCCCACTGGCAAGGCCACATTGATTCGTAATCAAACACATGCTTCCTCCCTCCCAGGAAACAGGAGGAAGTTCTTACACTGATCACTCACAGGTCTAGCAAGGTACCTGGGTAAGAGGGAAAAAGCCCTCCTACCCACCTCATACACCAGATTGAAGGTGGGACTGTTCCAGAGCAAGGCAGGGGGTGGTTCACAATAAATTATTACAGAAAGGATTCCCCCTTTCTGTCTCTGGAGGTTCCTTCCCCCACGCCCACCTGCTAGGTTCGCAATGCCCGCCGCCAGAGGAAAGACGTCTCTCAATGCCAGAGACTGGTGAAAAGGAAAGGAATTGTTTACTTAAAAGTTACACAAACTTAAGAGTAATGACCTAATGTCTTCAATAAGATACTAAAGTCCTTTAGAATACCCACAGATGCACAGTCCTTCCCTCTCCCTATGCCCAGTCCAGGGTACCGTGTCTCAGGAAAAGAAGTAGAAGTCCGTGATTCAGGCTCCCGGCACCATCAGCTGTGTGGCTGCTGCAATCTCCAGTTAATCCAAAGCCATGTGGCACCTTCTCATGGCCCACCAGCAAGAGTCCTTTCTCCCCTTTTTCTATGGCTGCAAAGTCTCTCCTGCTGCCTAAGCCGAGTGGCAAAAAGAAGCACTCCAAAACCACATGGTCCTCTCTACTCTCCTTCAGAACCGCATGGTCTCCTCTCTTTACTTCTCAGAACCTCATGGTTCCTTCTCTTTTTTATTTCAGAACCACATGGACCTTTATCTACTTGCTTCAGAACCTCGTGGTTCTCCCATTTACTTCAGAGCCGCGTGGTCTACTCTTTCTTTACTTCAGAGCCGCATGGTCTCCTCCTTTCTACACCTGCCAGCATCCCCGTATTCTTCCAGCTTTACTGGGCTGCTATAGTAAGTCTGGGCAGGTGTGGCCCCATGGCATGGAGCCAATCATCTCCACGCTCTCACACAGGCCCTGTAACCAGGGGGAGTTGCTTCCCAGTCCCATCTTGGGTGGAAGTCACTCCCATCTCCCTGGCTCAAAGCAGAGCCACAGCTATTTAACATATCTATGAAGCCAGTTAAAGGTTATAGATATGTTAAATGACTGCCAGGGGTTACCTGCAAAACTCTTGCTACCCAAAACAGCTCTGAATGGCCCTGTTCCATGTGTCCCATCCCCCCTGGCTCAGGCCTGTGGGGGTGAGGACATCCTATATATATTTTTCTAATATTTCCTGGACACCCCGAGTCCTGGACCCCATTACAAATCCCTTCTTGGGGCCCTCCTCTTGGCTGCACCCTGCTTCAGGACCAGGTGAAGGCAGGCACATGTGCAATAGAAGTTAAAATGGTGGGTAAGGGAGTTGATAGACCAAAGAGGCCTGTCAGTCTTGATGGGGGGAAAGAAGGGATAACTTTGTAAATGCAAACATATAGGAAGTTGACTGGTCATTCTGAGAGAGTGCATGGTCCATCCCAAGCCTGAAACTAATAAAAACCAAGGGAGAAGGGAAAAATCTTTCTTCTTGCTCAAAGCTAGCTGCCCAGGACCTATACTCGGATGTAGCACTGGCCTATGTTCTCCATGGGCCACATGGCTATATTCACATGGTCTGGCCTTCAAGAGGAAGGCCCTCTCTTTTGCTCACCTGGTGGAGATTTGCTGGTGTGTTCACTCACTCTCCAGGCCAGGAGCATGGGACCTTGCAGTCATAGAAGCCACTAGACAAATGATGGCAGTGGCTCTACATGCAACCTCCAGGAGAGAGCCTGAAGTTGAACAGAACTTTGGAACAAGCTAATCTACCTGGATCATGGCTTACCAGCCACCTTGGGTGCCAAAGGCTGATATTTTAAAATGAAGCAGGAATTCTGGGCACTGCATTTTCTTTTGGTCTTGTTGAGGATGGCCTGGTTTTTCTGGATCTTGAAGAAAAGATGAGCTTTAAAATAGGGAGATCCCTCTTCTCCCTGGTCATTCAGCATTAGGGAAAAACAACAACAACAAAAAACACCTTTTCCACTTTCAGCAGCTTCTGCTTCTAGAGTTGGCCTTTTGGTGTAGCAGGCAGCCAAACCCCACCTTGGTTCCGTAACAATATTGGTAAAGCTTGCATTCACAAATGGTTGGTTTTGTCCTCTCCCTACTCCCTTTCTTTCTTTTTTCTTCTTTCTTTTCTTAAATATGGGACACACACACACACATATATATATGTTAATATTATCGTTAGCATAAAATGACCGCTAAAATACATAAAATAAGGAAGCAGAAATCAATGGAAATGGGATGTGGATTTGGGATGTTAAATTACCTCAATAGTCCTGGCTGATGTGGCTCAGTGGATTGAGGGTTGGCCTGTGAACCAAAGGGTCACTGGTTCAGTTCCGAGTCAGGGCACAAGCCTGGGTTGAAGGCCAGGTCCCTAGGAGGATGCATGTGAAAGGCAACCACACATTGATATTTCTCTCCCTCTTTTTCTCCCTCTCTTCCTCTCTGTCTGAAAATAAATAAATAAAATATTTAAACGAATAAATTGCCTCAATAATTTAAGTCCTAGCAATTCATAAAGATTTTGGGAATTGACTTCTGATTTCCTCCAAAGTTTAAAAAGGAAGTTTGAGCTTAAAATAAAGAGCTAAGAGACATCAGGTGACAGCTGGGTTATTGTGTTAATCAGCGTTCTTGAGTTTGTGTAGAAATGAAAATTGACAGAATTTCACTTGATTTAATATTCACAACTATATAAAATATTGTATTTCTGTATAATAGTCTCAGGCATAATAGAAGGTGAGAATCTTGGCAGTCTCTGTTAATATATTTTATTCTAATTGTGTGGCATTAAAATTAGCAGACAAATTAGGAAGAGGAAAGAAGTGTTTCTTAAGAAACAGAATGCTTCTCAGTACCAAAATAAGTTTAGTAGGCTTATATAACAACAAAAGAACAATTGTTCAGCACAGAAGCATAATCAGGTAAGTCACTGTCATCATAATGAAGGTAACTTTGAGTCCTAACTAGGATAGAGGAAGACTTGGCCAAAAATTACTGTGTCCTTGGTTGTTGGGAATGTTTTAAACCACCACACCTGACAGACAAAGCTTAATATTTTGTTAATACCTGTATTCTGATTCTATTTTCACAAAACACATTTTTGAAAGTTTAGTTTCTTACCTGATCTGTCTGCAAGGAAAGAAAATACTCTGAAAAAGATGATATACATGCTTCTATGCAAATTATAGCTTATATTCATTATTATAGATTTTGATATTGGTGTTTTGGTTACAGTTGACTTCCCACTGAAAGAAAATTAATAAACTGTAATAAACTGTTATTATGGTTTATAAACATGCATTTTTATTTACTTAGTATTGCCATATTTAGAATATTGTCAAAAACATTTCCTTTGCATTAAAATATCAGATTCTGGGCTTGCAGGCCTTCATGAGGACCAGATATTCACATTTGGTAAGCCCCACAAAGTAAACAAATTCCATGTGTCAGTGTCCTTTTCCTTCCAATTCAGGGAAATAGAAATGGAAATGTTTTTTCAGAGCCACCACTAGCTTTTGATGTTTTCAAAAATTTGGTATTGAAAGGCTTGGGAAATTAAGAAGAACATTTGGTCTGGTGTTGACTATATAGTTCTATATCAACCCACACCTTCTATTCTTCTCACTTTCCTTCACTGAGTAAAAAAAAAGGACAATATGTAAATCTAAATTTTGTGTTTCACTTCAAAAGTTTTAAATGAAGAAAGATCACAAAAAGAGGGCACATTTCTATAAAGGAAAAAGGAGATCACAATGCTTTTCACCAATCCAGAGCAGCCCTACATGCCACTGGATACTGGGCTCCGGAATTTTCAAAGGAATCTAAAAACATTTCTTGCTGTTATGATAACTTTTTCTTCCAGTTGCCTGTTATTTTACCTTTCATATGTTGAATAGATGTACATTTCTGAGAGAGTAATGGAAGGCATAAATGCTACCTGTGGGATATAAAGCACTGTGGTGAAGGGCTTTGAGTATAAAGATTGTAAAGAACACAAATGGGGATCTCTTGAAGATTGACAGTAGATAAATAAAAATAAAAGAATTATATTTAGGTCTTTGATTCATTTTGAATTAATTTTTATACATGGAAAGAGTCTAGTTTCATTTTTTTTGCATGCGCCTTTCAAATTTTGCCCAATACTTATTGAATAGTCTTTCTTTTCTACTTATATGTTTTTGACTCCTTTATTGTCAGGGGGCTTTAACGCAGCCCCCCGGTTCCGCCACGGATGAAGAAAAAGACTACCAAGACATGATCTGCTTGGGGAGGAAAGGTGGCCGTTTCTCTCAAAGGAGAAGGGCCCAGAGCCTCTCTCTCCAGGGGCTTTTATTAGGTTCATTCCCATAGGAATACGGATAAAGCTCATCAATCATTGTCAGCCAGTAAGGGTTAAACAATACACGATTTACAGAGAACTTTGAGGGCTTATTCTGAGTTACAACCAATTAGTTAGAAGGCCATAAAACTTTAGGCGCCAGACTCATCTCAAGTCTGGACCCTTATCTTTTAAGCTGAGGGTACAAATTAAGTAGGTTTCACAGGAATGTATGTATTTTTCTTAGGCCTGATTCCCCAGGGAATCCACCCCTCCCAGCACAGGACAGCACTGCCCTCTGTTATTGCTTCAGGCTTAAGTCAGGCAAGGGAAATAAGGCAGCCAAGAGATTAGGAGACTTCTTGCAGACAGAATGAGGACTCAGGCTATTTCAAAGCCGAGGGGCGAGGGTCCATCACCCCCTTTTTCCACAGCCCCCCAAGTCCTTCCCTGCGGGCCTCTTCCATGACCATACCTGTCTTAGGTTGATCCTCCCTTGAGGATTCTTACCCGTCATTGGCTAACTGGCCAAGCTCAGGGCCAAGCAGGGTGAAGTGGGCAGAGGTGGCACCCCTGCCAGGGAGACAAGCTTTGTCTCCTTAGTGGCTTATGGTCCCAACTCTGACTCAGCCTTAACCATGGGGGGTTATAGCCTCTGAAACCAGGCAGGGCGGTTCCCAACACTTTATTAAAAATTAGAAGAAAACATAGGTACTAAAGAACCTTGGTCTTAGAGAGGGTTTCAATTGGATCCCAAAGGCAAGAGAAGTAAAAGCTTCTGCACAGCAAAAGAAACCAGTAGCAAAATAAAATGCAACCACAAAATGGGAGACAATATTTGCAAGCAACAGTTCTGATGAAAGATTAATATCCAAAATATATAAAGAACTTATACAACTCAACAACCAAAAGAAGTCAATTAAAAATGGGCAGAAGACCTGAACAGACATTTCTCCCAAGAAGACATACTAATGACCAAAAGATATATAAAAAGGCTCTCAATGTCACTATTGTTACAGAGCAGAGGGGGGGTGGTTCACGATAAATTATTACAGAAAGGATTCCGCCTTTCTGTCTCTGGAAGTTCCTTCCCCCCACGCCCACCTGCTAGGTTCGCAATGCCCGCCGCCAGAGGAAAGACGTCTCTCAATGCCAGAGACTGGTGAAAAGGAAAGGAATTGTTTATTTAAAAGTTATACAAACTTAGAATAATGACCTAATGTCTTCAATAAGATACTAAAGTCCTCTAGAACACCCACAGATGCACAGTCCTTCCCTCTCCCTGTGCCCAGTCCGGGGTACCGTGTCTCAGGAAAAGAAGTAGAAGTCCGTGGTTCAGGCTCCTGGCACCATCAGCTGTGTGGCTGCTGCAATCTCCAGTTAATCCAAAGTCCTGTGGCACCTTCTCAAGGCCCAGCAGCAAGAGTCCTTTCTCCCTTCTCTATGGCTGCAAAGTCTCTCCTGCTGCCTAAGCCGCGTGGCAAGAAGAAGCACTCCAAAACCTCGTGGTCCTCTTTACTCTCCTTCAGAACCGTGTGCTCCTTTTCCCCACTTCAGAACCACATGGACCTCTATCTATCTACTTGCTTCAGAGCCTCGTGGTTCACTCCTTCCTTCAGAGCCGCATGGTCTCTTCTTTCTCCCCCAAAACCTTGTGGTCCTCCCTACTCTTTGAAGCCGCATGGTCTCTCCTCTTTCTATGGCTGCCGGGCCTAGGTTTAAATCCCAGTGCCCATCTTCCTTTGCAGCCCCATTTCTGACTCCTCCTACAGTCAGGTACACCTGCCAGCATCCCTGTATTCTTCCAGCTTTACTGGGCTGCCATAGTAAGTCTGGGCAGGTGTGGCCCCATGGCATGGAGCCAATCATCTCCACGCTCTCACGCAGGCCCTGTAACCAGGGGGAGTTGCTTCCCAGTCCCATCCTGGGTGGAATTTGGTCCCATCCCCCTGGCTCAAAGCATGGCCACAGCTACTTAACACATCCATGAAACCAGTTAAAGGTTATAGATATGTTAAATGACTGTGCCAGGGGTTAGCTGCAAAGCTCTTGCTACCCAAAACAGCTCTGAATGGCCCTGTTCCATGTGTCCCATCCCCCCTGGCTCAGGCCTGTGGGGGTGAAGACATCCTACATACATTTTTCTAATATTTCCTGGACACCCTGAGTCCTGGACCCCATTACAAATCCCTTCTTAGGTCCCTCCTCTTGGCTGCACCCTGCTTCACTATTAAGAAAATGTAAGTCAAAACTACATAAGATACAACCCCATACCACTTAGAATGGCTGTTATCAACAAGACAAGTAGTAACATTGGAGAGGCTGTGGAGGAAAAGGAACCCTTATTCACCACAGCTGAGAATGTAGAGTGGTACAGCCACTATGGAAAACAATATGAAAGTTTATAAAAATAATAATAATAATAATAACAATGGAGTTACCATAGGAGTCATCAACCCTTCTTTTGGTATCTAAATGAAAAATTTGAAATTTTTCTTTGTAAAGATATATGCATCCTTATCTTCATTGCTGTACTATTCATGTTGACCAAGACACAAAAACAACCAAAGTGTCCCACAATAGATGTTTGAATAAAGTAGATGTGTTACATTTCTATAATAGAATATTGCTCAGCCATAAGAAAAGAGGGAAATATTCTCTTTTCTGCTCCCGAAGGCCTGGGGCGAAGGCAAACTACCACTTGGACTTGGCTGTGGGAAATAATCCGCCCCCACATGCATTGGGTGGCTCTTGTTGCCTCTTGGGGGCAAGGGGTGGAGAGAAACTTGCAAATAGTGCCCTGGGTGATTGGGACATGGCCCTCAATCTCAAAGGTAACATATCCAGGGCCAGCAGAACATGAAATGCTCCTTTATGACACCTTTGTAATATTCTTATGAGTATTTTTTGGATGGGCCCATTATGAATTCTCCACTGTAATTGCGAGTAAATGCTGAGCCCCCATTTGAGGCATGGAAGTTATGGCATTCATGCCCAGGAAGGCCCCCTCTGCCAGCCACTGTCTTATTCGCTGACCAGAGCTTGCTTGCATATTTCCTGAGGGTCATGACTTGCCCTCACTGGTGCCTATTACTGCTGTCTCTTTCCACTCTTAGGGTACAGAATAACACTTTTGTGGACTGGGTTCATGCCTAATGCCTCAGTGGCTAACTAGTCAGCATGCTGGGTCTGCACTGAAATCCCCCTGAGCACTGAAATCTCTCCTGTTTCTTTCTCAAACTGGACTTGGCTTCAGAACCAGTAGAAGAGTAAATATCCTTTGTAGAACGTGACCTGGACTGACATCTGTGTTAGGGTGAAGCAGGAGTGTGACCAGCCCAAGGCATTAGTCAGTGGCTTCATGTGGGGTGGCTTGGTGTGGGCTCAAGACTAGGACCGTGGGGTAGACTGAGCCAGTCCCCCTCCTCTGTGTTAAAGCCTCAGGACAACCTCAAGTGAACTGAACCCCTGTGGGTGTGTGTCAGACCCATACTCTTGGACATTGCTGGGAGGCATGGAATGGTGCTTGGGCTGCTATTCCCACAAGAGCTCTCTAAGTCTGTGGCTCACATGGATGACCTTACCTGCCTGGAAATTGAACTGGCCGCTGTACCTAGGGGTAGCCTCATTGGTTGCTTGTTGCTGTAGTCTATACTACTGTTGTGGTTTATGGGTGCAGAACTCTGCCCTCCTTGCCAAGGGACTTTCGCAGAAGACATCCTCGTGTAGATTGTGTGTTAAGGAACCCAGCAGTGGTAGATTATAGGGTAAATGGAGGCAGTCTGGCTCCCTCACCCAGATGTCTGGGGAACTAAGGGAAGCAGTTTCCCATGGCCCTGAGAATGGGCCTGATAAGCAGTGTTCTTCTAGCCTTGTGACTGGGTCTGATAAACAAACAATTGCCATTACATTGAGTGGGTTCACATGTGCAGAATCTTGCTGTGTTATACAATGTATTCTGGCTTCCTGCCGGCTTTGTCTGTATTTAGTGTATAGGAGAGGGGACAGGTGACATGCAGTGTGCCACACAGGGACATATAGGGAGACATGAGCTTGCAGCGTGCATGGCTCGCCCACCCTTGAATAAAGACAGGCCAGACATTCCAGCCACACCGTGAATATTCTTCCGTCTGCCCGAATACCATGCACCTGTCCAGCCTTGAACAGTTGCGACATACATGATAACTTTATACAGTGCCAGATGGATAGTGGACTTTTTATGGTGATCATATTATAAGGTATATAAATGTGATAACTCCCTATGTTCTACCCCTGAGACTAATATAATACTGTAGGCCAACTGTACTTCACTTAAAAAGAGCTTTACATTCCAGAATACAATTTAGATATTAAAAAAAGAATTGTCTTTTATGTGAAACATTTAGGTAACCCATCTCTGAAAATTCTACTGGTGTATTATATATCTATTATAAAGAAAAAATAGGTAGCTACATTTTGCTTTCTATTAAGATGGTAGATTTATACAGTATCCATATTGGAATAAATCTTTAAAATTATGTAATTCATACACATAATTTTATCTGAAAGCAACCTGGGTGAAAACAAAGATTTCATCTAGATTTTTTATTTACAATATATTATCTATAATCCCCAAACCTAAAATCAACAATAATTTAAAGTGAGTTTTTTATAACCTATTAATTTACAACTTTTGCCCTGAACTGCCATAAAGCAACTTATAGTATTTATTTTATTCCCACTTAATATGACTATTCATATGCTTTGTTGTTGGAATATTGTGTCTGGTGATTGGGACTTGTTTCATTTCTATTGGGGGTGTTAGGCAATATACAACACATATATTATGTAAGATTAAAAAACACCAAATAGAACAAATCTCACACTAAATATTTTGAATAAAGGGTTGTGAATGTATTGAGGAAGAGTGACTAGAATCCAGTATTTCTGATTCTTAGTTCCCCATCTTTTCAATTACAATAGGGTATCGTCTACCCAAAAATGCATCCAATTATACAATTAAAATGTATAACTATTTTGTTGTAATAGCCATAGTACTTGATTCTATGGGAGTCACTCCATCCCAAATAATTAATCTAAGTCACTCATGGTAATCTCTTTCTCTTCATTTTTACCAATACCTGGTCTAGAATAGCAATGTGAATCATTTCTTATTAATCACAATTAAGGCAAAGTACACTGGTTGTCTTCTGGGAAAATTTTCTTTGCTTCAAAATTAGAAACTTAAGAAAAAGAGAATCAATGCTCTTTTTCCACTTGCAAGTTATTAAGCCACATGTGATGCCTATATTTGATCAACAGTTGAAAGAATAGGTTTAATTAAGGGTAAAACCGAACAATAAAAATAGCAGAGTGAAGAACGGAGTTAGTACCTCAGATGATATCACTGGTCCATCAGCTGAGCCACTTTTGATCACAGCTATGCCCCTGTACATCTTAAGGGATACAATAGATTATTACGTTTTTTAAGCCAACTTGGATCACAGCTTTTGCTTGCTTAAAAGTGAAATCATTTAAACTTATATAATCAATACCCACCTTTTTACTCTTTCCCACACAGTGTAATAGTATGAGTAGTTGACCATATGTCAAAAGTAAAAATTGAATAAATTAAATATTAAAATATGCTTGTACTTTGTACACATTAGAAAAAATACATATTTTTAATTGAGCTTCACATTTTGATTTTATTCTATTGGCTATTAAATGAACATGCCAGATTTAAAGAAATAAATGGTTGGATATTGTGATTGCCAGAAAAATATGTTTTCATTTTTAGGTCATGTAGAAGTAATTCCCTGGCAAAATATCAAAACAATTAAGCTCTTTTAAGGCTATAATTACCTCATATCAGTATTACAAATGTTTTGATAAAGATAAGCATTAAGTGCCTATAAAGTGTCTGAATAAATTGCATGTCAAAAATGTTGTCAGTTTTAACAGTATATATTCCAGTGCATATAAAAACTATTGCAATCATTTTGAAAAGGGACAGATAACTCAAATGCCTACTGGATAAAGTAAGTATGTACACACCAATTAAGTGGGCTGAGTGACTCAAAGGGATTTTAGAGAATGCATGGTCCATTTAAAGGGATCAGATTCTATGAAAGTGAAGCAGAGATTCCAGTTTTCCCTAAAACTTCCTGTAGAGTGTAGAGTGTTACTTTGGGGGGTCTCTAATGGTGAAATCACCTCTCTGCAATGACTCTGGAATTTGCCATGTGACTAGCTTTGTCTAACAGGATATTTGTTAAGTGTGATACAAGTAGAGTATTGTTAAGTGATAAGTGCTTGCACTCAGGAAGAGTTACCTTAAAATGTTTCCTTGTGGAACACTGCCACCATAATATGAAACAGCCCAAATAGCCAGTGGAGGGGTCTACACCCCCCAAAACCCCAAGATACCCAATAAATATCTCCAGTTGAGGTCCCAATCTTATTTCCACACTACCCCTGGCTTCTCATCCTGCATGTATGCAAAAATAACCACATAATCAACTACAAAAATCATAAGATATAATCAATTGTTCTAATTCACTAAACTTTGGGTGATATATGGAAAGAGATCACTGAGTCACTCTTTAGATTTTATGTGACACCTTAATTTTTCAAAGTACTTTATTCACACAATATGGATGACAAGCAAGATAAATATAGAATTTTAAACCTCCAAACTAGTTCAAACTTTTCACATTACTGAAGAAACCAATGTCCAATTGGTCACATGGTAAGTCCTCAAAATTGGTGGTAGGGCCAAGCTAAAAGTGTGAGTGTCTACAAATGTGTGAATGGCTAGCACACGTTAGATGCCGTGTCTAGACTACATGGATTCACAAGCCAGTCACAGGTTACTTTTCAAAAAAACTCTGGTTATGTTGAAAATATAAATAAACAATTTTCATATATTATAACATATACCATATTAAAGAATTTTTAGTGTTCCTTATATTATCCTTTCTACCTATGTAATAAAATGTTTTTCTTATTTTGTTGTATAATAAGTAAAAACAAGAAAGATGGTTGATGAAATGCTGGAATTAGGCCTAGAATAGAAGAATTATTGTTCAAAATTATTTGATAGATGATTTTTAAAAAATCACTATTACTTTAATTTGGAATCCATCCCTCCCACTTCATGAGTTATACAGTAGTCCTTTCTTATCCATGGTTTTGCTTTCTGCAATTTGTCACCCACAGTTTCAGTTACTTACAGTCAACCATGGTTTAAAAATATTAAATGGAGCCCAGGCTGATGTGGCTTAGTGGATTCAGTGCTGGCGATTCCCAGTCCAGGGTACACTCCTGAGTTGCGGGCCAGGTTCCCCAGTGTGGGGCGTGTGAGGAGCAATCACACTTTGATGTTTCTCTTCCTGTCTTTCTCCCTCCCTTCCCGTCTCTAAAAACAAGTTTAAAAATATTTTAAAAATAACAAATGGAAAATTAAAGAACTAAACCATTTTTAAGTTATAGATTGCACACCATTCTGAGTTGCTTGATAAGACAGCAGGCTGTCCTACTCCTTCGTGCCTGGAACATGAGTTGTCCCATTGTATCTATACTGTATACAACCCCCACCCATTAGTTATTTAATATCTGCTTTCAGATAGATTTTCTGGTATGCCAGTGTTTGCACTGAAGTAGCTCTTCTTTATTTCATTTTATTTTATTCTTTCTTATAATAGCCTCAAAGCCATTTATGTAATTTTGTTACAGCATACAATTGTTCTATTTTATTATTTGTTATTATTGTTAATCTCTTATTATGCCTAAGTTATAAATTAAACTTAATCATAGGTATGTATGTATAGGGGAAAAATCATATATGGGTTTGGGTACAATGCAGAATTTCAGGTATCCACAGGAGTCAGATAAGGTAATGGGGACTGCAGTACCATACTTTTATTCTTTAAATACTGAATAAACGTCTACATGTACGATGTTTTAAGAAGACATAATTCTCTAATGGAGGCAACTGTACACAAACAACAATAAAAAAAGAAAGAAAAAATAATTCTCATCAGAATACCCATTCTAAAACATACCTTACCATTTTATCATATGTACAGTTCATCTTCAACATCTTGTCAACTAAATGTAAATAATTTGAGTTATTTTTCACTGGATCATAAGCAGTGAATTAGAACAGTCTGACAGTCAGCAAAATCTGTTATAAAAGCTACTGTCGTGGGACACAGGAGGAGATGAAAGCACAGCCCTGTCACTCCGCAGAAAAAGAACATGTTGTTCATGGCTGGTTATTCTCTTTTCAGAGCACTGAACTTGGCAGTAAAATCAGGAGAAGTAAACGGTGGAAGCAGGCGACTGGCAGGGATGTGGCGGCCCCTGCGGAGAGGCTGTCTGCGGAGGACAGAGCAATAAGCGCATGATCTATGGGGTGACCGCATGCCTGTTGGCTTCACTGGAGAAACTAATCAAGTGATAAGATAAAGTTTAAGTTTTCGAAAGTATAAGTGCTTGATTGATCAGAAGAATAAAGAACTTGATTAGAGACAGAATTTTCAATAACATGGTTAGAGATGGGTAATTGAGATTAACTAACAGACAGAGTAAAAATAAACACAAAAAATCTATTCTATTTATTATTGAAATTGATTACAGAAAGAAATAATATTGGTTTTCTCTGTCTCTCTAGATCACTAGAAGATGTGTGTAGTGATCATAAGTCTTATTCTTTTCTTTAATTATTGCCACAGGCATTTCAGTAAGTTAATGCTAAATTATTTTTATTTCTTTCATTTTTTGTTACATTATTTCAATTGATCTTATTTTGAAGTAGACTATATATAAATATGTGGATGTGAAATAATTTAAAGAATTATCTTACCAGGGTCTCTGGCCACCCAATCCCACTTCACACCACAACATACTCATATCTACACAATGAAAGGGAATCCTCTGTACCCGGAGTCACAGTAAAGTGTCGTCCTAGAGCATTTACATTTGCACCCTACAGAACAGGGTAGGCAACTGATTTGTGCTCTACGTGCTACGTATAGCACTGTATTTTATTTCAGAAAGAGTTAATAGTTCACTTTCAAATACTTTGTAAATAACAAGTAATATGGTATTTTAAAGATGATTTACTGATTTTCTAAGTTATACATGATTAATTTTGAATTTGTCACAAGTTGTCAGATTTTGATATACCCTTATTTACCTTTCAGTGTTTGAACTGCTATGTCACAGCAATGCACTTCGCAGTGATACAAATGTATAAGAATAAAACAGCATGTCCAAGTGGGGTATTTCCCAGGATTGCACTGTTATTCTAGCAATTGAAAACCAATGAAGGAGATTTGTCCTGTTATCAGACCAAACAAGAGAAACCACATGAGGATATCAATAGATTTGGAAAGAACATTTGAGGAAATTAAAATACATTTATAGTAAAAATCTCTCAGCAAAGTCAGAATAGAAGGAAGCTTACTCAATCTGACAGGAGGAAAATACAAAACATCATATGTCACTGTGAAAAATTGAATACTTTGCTCTGACGATCATGAGTGAAGCAATAATTGTTTTCCTACCACTTCCACTTAACACTTTGTCCAGGGCAATAAGGCAAGAATCATAAATACAAGGTCCTCTGTGTTGGAAAGAATGGAACAAAACCCCTTATTTATAGATGTCTTAATCATTAATATACAAAATCTGTGGGAATCCACAAAGCTACAAAACTAATAAGTAAATTTAGTTGTAGGTTAAAAGATCAATTACAAAACCTAGTTACATTTGTATATACTAGCAATGAAATATGGGCAATTGAAATTTTATAAAACAATTTATAAATATATCATGTATAATAGTATTAAAATTAAAAAATAATTAATAATAAATCTGACAAAAGATAGAAAATTACCTGTACATTAAAAATTGCAAAATATTAGTAAGAAAAATTAAGGAAGATCTAAATAAATGAAAAAATATATCATGTCTATGGGTCAAAAATGTCAATATTGTTAAGCTGTCAGCATTGTAAGTAGGTATGTTGATTCAATATAATTC
This sequence comes from Desmodus rotundus, assembly GCF_022682495.2. Taxonomy (NCBI): domain Eukaryota; kingdom Metazoa; phylum Chordata; class Mammalia; order Chiroptera; family Phyllostomidae; genus Desmodus; species Desmodus rotundus. The sequence continues at coordinate 28,128,437 of NC_071388.1, read as the reverse complement.
CTACCAAAATTCCAGCAACCTTTACTTTTATATGTAATAAGAACTTCTAAAATTGATATGGAAATTTAAAGGTTCTGAATAACCAAAGTAACTCTGAAAAAAAAAATGTTGAGGACTTACACTACCTTATTTTAAGATTTATTATGAAGTTCTGCGATTAAGACACTAGAATGTTGATTAGGACACTAGAATATGATTAGGACACTAGAATATCGACACTAGAGAGATAAAGTGATGAAACACAGGAGTTCTGAAACTGAACTACACATATATGATCTATTGATTGTTTTTAAAAGTACCAAAGCAATTGAACCAGGAAAAGATAATCTTCTAAACAAAAAGTGTTAGAATATTTGCATAGTGATAGTTTTTCATAATGTCCCTAACCTCATATAGTAGATAAATTTTTATTCAGAATGAAATACAGAGCCCTGAATAGGTGACTCAGTTGGTTGGAACATCATCCCATACATTAAAAATTCTGCAAGTTCAATTCCTGGTCAGGGCCCATACCTAGATTGTGGGTTTGACCCCTGGTCAGGGCCTATATAATGGGAGGTAACCGACTGATGTTTTACTCTCACATCAATGTCTCTCTCTCTCTCTCTCTCTCTCTCTCTCTCTCTCTTTCTCTCTGTAGGTGTGTGGTTTCTGTCTCCCTTCTTCTCTCTCTAAAATCAACGAACATGTCTTCAGTTGAGAATTTAAAAAAAAGAAAGTTAAACATGCATATAAGAGCTAAAACTCTAAGACATAATATATGGCAATAATCTTAGTACCTTGGGTTTCAAAAAGATATATAATACAGAATATATAAAATATAAAAGAAAAAAGTTAGTGAATACTACTTTATAAGAATATATTTTTAAATATTCTTCATAATAAACTGCTATGACAATGAAAAGGCAATCTAAAGACCAGGGAAAAAGAAGATTTGAAAAACATGTAAAAAATAACTTGACCAAAAAGGAAAAAAAGAACAAAACCAACGAAACACTTGTAAAAAGAATTTTTGCAATTCAATAAGAAATTTGGTTTTAATTATAAATGTTCTAAAGGTTTTAAGGACATGTCAAGGAAAAAACATACTTAGGTAACAAATAACAAATAAGCAAATGAGAATATGCTCAACATCAATAGTCATTTAGAAAATCCCAAAATCCAAATATTACTTAGAATGAGATACCACAACAAACCCACCAGAATGGATACAGTTATAGACTGATCATAACCAAGTTTGACAAGAATATAGAATAACTAGAACTTTCATATATTTCTAGTGGAATGTAAAATGCACAAGTAGTGTGAAAAACACGTTTGTAGTTTCTTAAAATATAAACATACACTTGTCATATAATCCAGGAGGCTTATATATGGATATTTATAGCAGACTTACTTTTTATGGAAAGAAAACCACCCAAAACCCTCGATAAACAATAAGCAAATTGTAATACACAGGAAACATTGAAATAATGACAAACTAAGAAGAGTTGGTGAGGCTGTAGAGCAAACAATACTTATACATTGTTTATAGTTAGACAATCCAATTACTTGCAAACTGACACTATTTACTAAGGTAAAGTTACAACAACCCTATAAAACACACATTTACACCTGAGAAATCAATGATTAGTATCAAATGTACTTAATAGCCATTTTACCTTTATTCGTAATAGTCAAAAATTAAAAAAAAAATAACAAAGCATTATGAGTAAAATAAGATACACTGTTTGGATTCTTCATCAAGAAAAGACTTGCTGCCAGCTTTCAAAATCTGTATCAGCTTATAGACTAATGTCATATTTTCCTCAAGGTAGCCTCTGGCAATTAACTGGACAAAGTGATGCTATCTGAAGTCTGCAAACAGCATCCAGCCTGCCTATGAGCAAGGCAACAGTAATTAAGGTTACAGTCTTTGGGGAGCAACCTGCAAGTAATGAATACTTAAGGAATTTGCCTGTTCTAGGCAATGCAGGATTCTTCTACTGGGCAGTCTTTGCTTTGAACCTTTCTATTGGGCACCCCACTTGGATGACTCTTCCTTTTCTTTCTCTCAGGTGTTATTCCTTAATATAATTTTTGCACATATAATTCTGTTTCAGTACTGGCTTCTCAGAGAAATCAGCAAATACAAACTCATCACCAATTAGTAAATGACAAATTCATTTACTAATACACTCATAAAATAGAATATTCCATGGCATTAAAAACAGACTACTGATACACAAACCAATATGCATGAATCTCACAGATATTCTGATGAACAAAAAGAGCCAGCCACAAAAATAATACATAATATGTGATTCCATTACTATGAAGTTCAAGATGTGGTAAATCTAATCAGTAATAATGGAAACTGGAATACTGGTCACTGCTGAGTTGGCGGGGAACTGGAAAGGTCATGTCAAACATTTCTAGGTTATAAAGATGTTCTCTATATATGTTCTCTATATTGATCTAGGTAGTGGTTTATGGAAAACACTTCGCGGTGTACACTTAAGGACTTGTTCACTTTGTGCAGCTCTCTTAATACATTTTATACCTCATTTTATGTCTCCATACATATACACACGAAGTAAATTTTGAATTAATATTTTATCTTATTTTGTTTCACTTTGTATTTGGGGCAGCTACATATTGCTGTAAATTTTTTCACAAGTATAGATTTCAGTAGAAAAGTAATCAAGATCTTTGTCTTCTATTAGACATCAACGTCTGCCCTGAAATCCTTTTACATTTCCCTATCCATTACTTTTGGCAAATTTTTAATAATAACTACTTAACACATTATTCAGGTCTCTAATTGTCTTAAAACTAATATCCTACCAGCCCTCTCTCACACTTTTTACCAGTATGAGATGTCTGCCTAGAAAAAAAAAAATCCAGCCATGGTTAATATAATGAATAGTGTGTACTACATCAATGTAACCAAGCAGCCAAGGAGAGTGGACTGTAATGCACACACATGAACAATGCCAACCTCACTGTACTAGTCACTGGGGGTGGTAGATCCCATTAAGTGAACATGTGTATGGTGCGGCCATCACATTCAAAATGACTGAGCAGGTAGAGCAATGAATATGCATCAAATTTTTCTGATAAGCTTGAACATTCCTCCACAAAAATTATTCAGGTAATTCAGAAGTCTCCAGCTATGCACAACTAGAGCTTGGTAGCTTCATCACAACAATGTGCCCACTCATGGGTCATGTCTTGTGCAGAGGTTTTTGGTGAAACATCAAAACATGTAGGTGACTCATCCCCACTACAGCCCAGATTTGGTGCTCTGTGACTTCTGGCTTTTCCCAAAACTAAAATCACCTTTGAAAGGGAAGAGATTTCAGAACATCGATGAGATACAGAAAAATATGATGGAGCAGCTGTTAGCAATTGAGAGAACTATGTGAGGTCCCAAGGTGCCTCCTTCAGAGGGGACTGAATCATCATTGTCCTATGTACAATGTTTCTTGTATCTTCTTGAATAAATGTCTTGATTTTTCATATTAATTGGCTTGATACCTTCTGAACAGACCTCATATAACCTCATTTCTTATTTCAAAGAGAGTAGAATTAAATAGGATATAACTTGCCTACATTAACAGCATAATAAAAAATAAGTATACAGATTAGAAAGGAAAATTTGTAAATAATTACTATTAATTGTTAATATAAAAGTGCACTGAAAATTGTTAAATTTACAGAGGATTTTAGTAAGATTGTAGGGCATATCATCAGTATAAAAATATCAACTAGTTTTTTAATGCCAGCAAAAATTAGTAAAAAAAAATACTAATTTAGGAAAGTGATTACACAGAAAGTGATAGCCCTTCCACAAAAACAACTGTTAGCAGGCAAAGACTGACAGAACCAACTTTGGGGATCTCTGAAATATAATTCTAAACTCACAGGACCAGAGTCACTGCTTAATGAAAAGAAAAGCAGCTGAATTTTTCAAGAGAGTGTTTTGTCATTTCCTGTCACATGCTTAGCATCCCCCATTCCTAGGCAAGTGGTTGTCACGTGGATTATTTCCCTCATTCCTGGTATGGCTTGCTGGTGCCAGGATGCTGATATGGACTGTGTTTTTAAGATATTGTCTTTATATATTTTGACCTGTCTAGTGATTTCTTTTTTTTAAAATTTTTATTGTCATTCAATTACAGTTGTCTGCATTTTCTCCCCGTCTTTCCTCCCCACCCCAGCCGAACCCACCTCCCTCCCCTGCCTCCACCCTCCCCTTTGATTTTGTCCATGTGTCCTTTATAGTAGTTCTTGAAAACACCTCTCCCCACTATCCCCTCCCCACTCCCCTCTGGCTATTGTTAGATTGTTCTTAAGTTCAATGTCTCTGGTTATATTTTGTTTGCTTTTTTCTTTTGTTGATTATGTTCCAGTTAAAGCTGAGATCATATGGTATTTGTCCCTCACTGCCTGGCTTATTTCAATTAGCATAATGCTCTCCAGTTCCATCCATGCTGTTGCAAAGGGTATAAGCTCCTTCTTTCTCTCTGCCGTGTAGAATTCCATTGTGTAAATATACCATAGTTTTTGATCCATTCATTTGCTGATGGGCACTTAAGTTGCTTCCAGTACTTGGCTATTGTAAATTGTGCTGCTATGAACATTGGGGTGCACAGGTTCTTTTGGATTGGTGTTTCAGGTTCTTAGGGTATAATCCCAACAACGGGATTGCTGGGTCAAAGGGCAGGTCCAATTTTAGTTTTCTGAGGAAATTCCATTCTGTTTTCCACAGTGGCCTCACCAATCTGCATTCCCACCAACAATGTACTAGGGTTCCCTTTTCTCCGCATCCTCCCCAACATTTGTTTGTTGATTTGTTTATGTTGGCCACTCTGACTGGTGTGAGATGGTACCTCATTGTGGTTTTAATTTGTATCTCTCTGATGGCTAGTGATGCTGAGCATCTTTTCATATGTCTCTGGGCCCTCTGTATGTCTTCCTTAGAGAAGTGTCAGTTCAAGTCCTTTGCCCATTTTTTAATTGGGTTGTTTGTCTTCCTGGAGTGCAGTCATGTGAGTTCTTTATATATTTTGGAGATCAGGCCCTTGTCTGAGGTGTCATTGTCAAATATGTTTTCCCATACTGTTGGTTCTTTTTGTATTTTAATGCTGTTTTCTTTAGCCCTGCAGAAGCTTTTTATTTTGATGAGGTCCCATTTGTTTATTCTTTCCTTTATGGCCTAGTGATTTCCTAAAGCACAGGCAAATAAGGTGATGTTTCATTTATCATTTTCTCCTTTGATGGATGTGGACTTTTGGGTGTTGGTGGCCGTGTCTGTTGAAAAGATTGAAGATATCCACTGCTTGTGGCTCACTGAGGAAAGGGACAGCAGATAGGGAGAGCCTCATAAATCAAAAAGCCCAAGAAAGTAAAGTCTGAGGAGAAAATTTCTTGCAATAATATGGGCTCTGAAGGGGCATCAACATAATGGGGAAAAGCAGAGTGCAATATGCCCAGGGCTAGATGCATGCTCAGAAATGCCCTGAGAATATCTTAAGCTTCTCTCTGCCGGCTCTGCCAGCCCAGATCTGCCGGCTCTCTGGCAGATCTGTGGGCTCCACATAAGCAAATAATAAAGAATAAAGCAGAGTTGTGAGCAGCCTAGCTTAGCAGTGAAGAGATTCCCCTAGCTCAGAGTCAAGATGAAAATGTAAGGAAAGTAATACTTTCTGTCTTTTTCTTTTAGCTTCAGACATTTAAATTAATCTTTGACCAGTGACTGATCACTGAGATAACAGAACAGAGATGTCAGTGACCACACATGACAAGGAATATATAGCTTTTGAAAAACAGTTTGAAAAAGTCACTAAACAAATGGACCACTCTCACCTTAAAAATCAAGATATCCTACAGAAAAGACAGAGAATCCAATTTCTTGATTATCATGATAACATGATAATATTGAAAATATTGACTCTTCAAAAATAAATCAACAACCCTGGCTGGATGACAAGGTTGGTTAGAACATCGCTGTACGCACCAAAAAGTAGTGGGTTTGATCACTAGTTTGGGTGTATTTTGGAAACAACCAATACATGTTTCTCTCTCACATCAATGTTTCTCTCTCTCTCTCTTTCTGTCTCTGCCTCTCTCTCCTTCTCTCCCTCTCTCCCTTTCTCTCTAAAATCAATAAAAAAATATGTCTTCAAGTGAAGGTTCAAAATAAATAAATAAATATATAAATAAAATAAATAACAGGAACTTTCTGTTGTAGCCCAGACATTAGATTTAACAGACAAATACTTTTAATAAACTATCTTAAATCAAAAGATCAAGAAGACCATGGCTAAAGAATGAAAGAACACCAAGAAAACTATTTGTGAAAAAAATAGAATAGCAGCAAATAGAAATTTTAGAAATGAAAATTATGGTAACAAAAATGAAAAGTGCACTGGTTTAGCTAGTAGTCTGCTGGGTTTGGCAAAACTATACTCGGACACATCACAGTAAAAAAGATTAAAAACCAAAAATAAAAACAAAATATTGACAGCATCCAGAGAATAATGTCTGAACACTTACATACAAGTAATCTCAGTAAAATTAACATATGGTTTATCATCAGAAATAATAAATTAAGATGCATTAAAATGACATTTTCAAAACTCTGAAAGAAATAAAATAACTGTCAACCAAGAATTCTACATCCAGTAAAACTATCTTTCAACAGAGATGGTGAAAGAGATATTCCTAAATGAAAACACCAAGGAATTTTTGTTACTAGGTCTGCAAACTAAAAATACCTAAGCAAGTTATTGTTATTTATTTTTAAAAGAAGCAAAGCCAAAGAGTAATTCAATCCAAATGAAAAACCAAAAAGTATCAGTAAAGGCAATTACATAGGTAATATAAAACACAGTAAAATTACATGTTTCTTAATCTTCTTTTACATGATTTAAAAAGTAATTGCTAAACAATATTAATCAAATTCTATTACTGGGCCTATGAGGTGTAACCAATGTCATATACTTGAAATAAGAGATGGTAAGCATAAAGCTACATTGAAATAAGAAAATAACACTGGACAGTATATCAAATCCACAGGAAAAATAGAGTAACCTGAAATGGGAAATAAGAAAGTTTACATAAAATCTCTGTAAATATGTATTTTATCTCCTTAATCTCTTAGCCTTAAAAAAATACTAAGATTCCATGAAACAATACCTATAACTACATATTACTGAGTTGGTAATGGTAATGATAAAACATCTGCATAAAATGCTAAAAATTCAGTGAAGTGTATACTTAAAATATTTGAATTTTGTGGCATATAAAATATACCTCAATAAAGTTTTCTTTTTAAAAATAAAAAAATGATAAGGAAATAGTCTGTGAGACTGATTTTTCTGAGATAGGGAAAAAACATTTATTTTAGAAACAGCAAAAATCTACAGAGTTGATAAATGAAAAATAATATTTAAAAAATCTATTGTTTACTTCCTTCATTTTCACAATCATTTAATTTTCCCATTTTAGAATTTCTGTGAGTTAGCCTTTATAAACAGAGCTTAAATAAATTAGCTGAGTAAGAGGGATTTATTGTGACTTCTGTTAAAATGGGTTTTTTTAATTTTAATTTTTATTATTCTATAGGGGTGTCTATGAAAACCAATTTGTTTTAAAATTTGGACTTGATAGAATTTACCAATATGGATGTTAATGTAAGTCAAGAGTATCAGGACCTTGGAAAAATATTTCTAGGATTAACACAATGTGTAGCTATTCACATCTATTTCCAGAACAGAGAGTACCCTGACACACAAAGAAAGCTCAGGTAAACTCCCCAAGGGAAAAGCAATACCCTTTACCTACACTGAGCACTGGAAGTGAGACTGATGTCAAGAGACCTAAAGTAATCCCAGGCATCTTGATCTGGAATAAAAACCTGAAACCAATGGACACAACGTTTAGAAGCTGTTTATTTTCCATTATTTTTTGCCTGAATTAAAATCCTTTTAAAGCTAACCAAATGTGATTTAAATGAACATTTTCATAAGAAAATTTGAGATACTTTTCTGCTCCAAACCATAGGGCGCAACAACTAATGGATACCTCATTTAAAAAATAATAAATTTTTCACTGCTCTACCAGGTATTAACCACTGTTAATGCGGTATCCTGGTCCTGAATCTGCTATATACAAATACGCTTTTTGAAAATTCTTCTATCATATGTACTTTGAGAATAAGAGATGAGTTACATAAAACTACAAGAAGTTCTGATTAATATTTGTACAGTATAATAGTTCCAGTCTCTTCAAATTTAAAAAGAGATGTGTCTCATTATGACTCTTTTCTAATTGAAGAAAACACAGGAGACAAATTATAATTCTCTCTCTCCGTTGGTTAATAATCACAAGCTTGTAGTGCCTGTAAATATTCTAACTCATGAATTTGATATTTTGGGTGAGCTTTAAATAGATACATTGGTGTTCATTATTAAATGCTCATTCTAACTTTGGTTCTACTGCAGCAAGTATTTATATGAGCATGCAGCTAAGGAAAAAGATAAAAACATTGTCTATGAATACATGTCTATAGTAAATTAAGTTGTGGTTAAGCTTCTATTATTTTCTTCATATTTCCAGTGAAATAACTTCAGGGTCAAATAAACATCACCTGGGGTATTCAAAGGGGAAATAAAGCCAAGCTGGACAGGGTTAATTGCTAGAATGTAGTAAAATGCATGATGAGTTTACATGTTTCTGAATCTCAGCTACTCTTACTTTCTTTGTTTTACTTTTATTTGTTTATTTATTTACTCTAGTAAACCAAAGTTCTTCAAATTGTTGTCTTCATGGATGTGCCCTAAAACAGACACAGCTTAGACACAGCTCTGATCTGTGACTACTATTAAGACATTATTTTTCAGCCAGTTCTCTGAAACTGTAGAGGTTTCTAACCAAGGAGATCCTACAACTGGCACTTTAAAAATAGCCAATATTTTATGTTTTATATGTTCTTTCTTACAGTTCTTTCTCGGAAGTCCCTAATCCTAGTAGACAGTTTGATTAAGGAGAACTTCAAATAATCCCTTTGGTGCTGGGCTTAACAAAAATACTATAAGCATTACAAGAAAATGCTTATGTGTGAATACTACTACTACTACTAATAGAGATTATAAAGCTTTTATTTATTAATTTGTTTTTGCCAGCTGTGTTATTTATATTATCTCATTATTTCCTCAAATGAGACATGCAAAGTAGGCATTATTATCCCCACTTTACAGATGGGGAAGTGCATCTGCAGAAAAATGTAAGAAGCCCTTCCAAGTTCCACAGTGAGCATATGGAGAAGATAGCTTTCAAACTCACTGTTTTTTTTTAAATCCACTTGATTTTGACTTTTAAAGGAGTTCTAGAACTGACATTGATCTACCTTAACACAAACACATGTATGCATGGACAATAATATCAGTTATATTTATTTGTCAGACATTTTTCTTTCCTGGTAGAATAAACAACAGTTATATCTCAACACAGTAACTGTTTTATTTTAAGTGGAAAAAAACAACTGGCTTTATCCTTTACTCAGATATACAAGGAGGGACAAAAGTAATTTTACTGTTGTGAATACACAAAACAGTTTATTGCTGTATTATTATTTATTGATATTTTATTATTTTTCTATAAGCCTAATTTTGGCCTAATCTGCAAATATATATATTTGTGTTTATCCATATATTACAAGGTAGATATCAATATAGATATATATTTGGAAAGAGAAAGAAAGAGACAAAGAAATGAGAAAAAGACATCACAGTCAAAAAAGAGTTCTTTTTATAAATAAGAGACAGTAGACTATATATATATATATATATATAATGTTTTGGGACACAGTTTTGTTCTGTTTCTGGTCTTTTGTACCTTTCTCTATTTTTAAAATTTATGCTCAGAATAATGACCCAGATTTTGGCTATGATCTACCAGGAAATTTTGAGTGATTAGGTATTTTTGAGTTGATCCTTTGTGGAATCAATGCAGGTAAAAGAAAGCATAATTTTACTTTTAAAAATGTCAAAAGATTACTTAAGTCCAGAGGTCAGAGTGGAGGTGCTGCTGGAAGCGGAGTGTCTTCTCTCCATCGGTGCTGCATCACCAGACAGGAAAACCTTAGAGATGAATGAGGAGAAACATTGAATAACTGACAACAGTGACTGAAAAAAAAAAGCAATGATTATTTTCGTGCTGCCTAATTTGGATGTAACAAAATATGTTGCCAAGATAACATTTCTCGATGATTTATTGATAAGCACTCTAAAGATAAAATATAAACAACCAATTTTCCAAGATCAATTTTAAAATAAATAAAAAATCTATTTTTGTTTTCTAGCATAATTTCCCCTAAATTATCAGTTCTCAAGTTCTGCACATTTATCTACCATAAGTGATAAGCCTAAAAAAACATTTAAACTGGGGATCTCTTTCATTTCTGGGTCATTCAACTGATACTTTATTTAAAGATTCATACTGAATCTGGAGTAGACGTTGAGAGTTGGATAGCAAATATTGTATAGGCTGGAAATCTCAGGACAAGACAGATCTGGGAAGAGTCTTACTCAGCTTTTAATATTTGCTTGCTGTGACTCATTCCCTAAATTGCTACAGGCAGGCGTTATTTATCTTTAGTCATCTTCTACCCCCTTTTTAATTGCCCTCGTGGCTCAGATCCTGCCCTTATCTTTCTGGCTTTTAAGTCTCAGGGGTTATATTGGTTATTTCTGTCCAACCGCCCATTTTTATTTTAGGATTATTCTTCTATCTTGTCCCAAAATCAAATGTGTTTTTTTTTCCTTCAATGTTTTATGTTCTCAAGTAGTATATGTAATCAATTAGAAGATATTTTCAACTTTTATATTCTCTACTAGAAGATGTAATTAACCCACCCTAATTGATGCTGTAGAGTTAATGTGATATCTCTCTTGCTCTCACTTTCACTTTCTCTCTTATTTATTCTCCCATCCAATCATTTATTTATATACTTATTGAAACATGCATTAGTGAAAATACTCTATGCCTGCTTGTGCTGGACACAGGATAGACTCCGGGGATTCAGCTGCTTCAAAGAGAAACTCATATCTAGCAAGATGTGACAGTTACAGGGAAAACAAATAATTGGAATATGAGATAATGATCACTATGATAAAAGTATGTGTCAAAATGTTTTATAAAAAAAGATTTATATTTCATGCAAACAAAGAAAGGAAACACAAATCGGGTCTAGAAACAATTGGATTTTTTTTTTCAGGAAAGTGTGATGTGGCATTTTAAAAACAGTAAAAAGTAAATGGCAAGAAATTTGAGCCTAGGCCAAGAAAACAGCCAGGACAAAGAATGGGGACAGGAGTGTTTAGAGACAGAATTCTCAAATTACGCCCCCAGGGTCAGGAGCATCAGCCTCACATAGTAACTTAGAAATGCAAATTCCTGGGTCCATTCAGACCAATTGAATGAGAAACTCTGGGGGTGGAGACTAATAATTTGGCTAATAATCATGCCTAGCCGAAAATTCTAGAGCATCTTTCAGAACTGTGGAATAAGTTTTTAAAAATTCATAATAATAACTATGTGGTATGGCTCCAATGTAGATCATATGTCTGTGAGTTGAAAATAGGTTTTGGACGCCTGGCTGGTGTGGCTCACTGGATTCAGTGCCAGCTTGTGAACCAAAGGGTCACCAGTTTAATTCCTTGTCAGGGCAAGTGCCTGGGTTGCAGGCCAGGTCCCTGGTTGGGGGCGCTTGAGAGGCAACAGCACATTGATGTTTCTCTCCCTCTCTTTCTCTCTCCTGTCTCCATTCTCTCTAAAAATAAATAAATAAAATATTTTTAAAAACGAAAATAGGTTTTGGTGGGAATGCTGGCCCTTTAACATTGTTACCACCAAACCAAAACGGCATTATGTTAAAAGACCTGCTTCAAGAGACTGACAGCTGTCGAAAGGGAGGGTGAGGGAGGACAGGATTAAAGAAGGTGAAGGGATTAGCCAAAGAACATATATGTATAACCCATGGACACAGACAACAGTGTGGGGATGGACAGAGGGAAGGAGAGTCGGGGCTGGGAGGAAGTGGGCAAAAGGAAGGAAATGGGACATCTACAGCTGTGTCTACAATAAAAATAAAGAAAAAGAAAGAAAACAGGTTTTTTTCTTTTCAGTAAGCAATTGGAAAATGTGTGAGTGCTTAAGTATAGGATTGACATGACCAATGTGTTTAAATGATAAGTATAATAGTATTGCAGGCATTTAATCAGGTTGACTAAAAAAAAAAAAAACTAGAGACTAGGAGGACATGAATAAAGCATTAGCATCAATAGTGTCAGGAAGAATACAGGCGGGGATAGATATAAGAAAAACTAGAGATGTAGAACTTTTTAGTTAACTTCTCTGTTTTTCAGTGAGATTTTCTAGACACTAAGTTTCACCAACAAAAATCTAATACAGGAAATTATAAGCACCAGAACATGTTGTGGGGGAGAAATTCATTTGAAGGAGCTTTGCACTACCCTACAAAGCAAAACTGACTTTCTTCTACTTAAACCAAGGTGCAATATGCCATAGAAAGCAAACAAAACAGAGTCGCTGTCTTGTGTTCTTTCTATTCTCTAAATGAATTAGGCAGATCTGTGCAACTTGAAACTCCAGCTGGGGCTTAGATTCAAGTCGACTCCAAATTAGTCTTAGGCTCTAGGCAAGCCCATATTACTCTAACCCAGGTTCATCTCTAGTCCAGCCAAAAACTTTGTAACACAATAAGTGTTTTGGGTGATATTTGAAAAGTGAACTACTAAATTTGCTTGCAGAATTCAAAGAAAGTTTCAAAGAAAGTTTCAAAGAAAGGAGCTGGTTTTTGAGTTGAATCCCTGATATTACATAGATAAATACTGAGGAAAAGAAATAGGATAATTTAGACAGGTGCAACTGAATGAACAAGGTCACAAATAGGTAGGTCCATGGCTACTTAGAAAAAGATAATTAGATTGAGAGTCGCTCATGTCTCTGTTTTAACTAGCTCATTATGGCATCACTGTGTATCATTTTCATGAAAAAAATGGTTGGAGAGAAGGAGGACAATAAACAAATGTTCTCAGTTCTCTAAGTAGGGGAAGAGTGACGATGAGAGGGAATGCCACTGGGTGCTGTGGAGTTATTGGATTTGAAACATTTGGATTCAAAAACAGGGACAGCTAACATCTTCTAGTTAATAAGCAGCAACCAGCCCTGAGCAGTGCACTTTTCTGCTGTTCGTCTCTTAAAAATGACTCCTGTTCACCACCGCTCTAAAATGCCTGTCAAATGGATTTTTAAAAAATCTCTTTGTTTTGAAGAGGAAAAGGTTGTTCTAGTCTGCAAATATTTTACTTATATTATGCCCATCACACTCATTAAATAGGAGAGCCTATTGCTATACTTTCTTCCAGGGAACTTGAGCTTGAAATTTGATTTTGACTCCCAACTCTCTCTGGGCTCTCCCCCGTACTCCAGTAGTCGGGCAGTGTTATTTAGTTGTCTCATCATCCCAGACGTATATTGTCAGGGAGAGCAAGCCAGGAGCTTGCAGTGAGGCTGCTCTATGTTGTCTTCCTCAATCTGTTTCTCCATCCACAACCCTTTCCAGCCATAAGATAGCATAAACACCGCAGACAAGTAGCAGAAGTTAAAATCAAGCTCAAAATTTTCAGCGCCAAACACACGCTCTTTCTGTGAAATACCTTGAGTGACTGAAAAGTAAATGTGCAGGTATGATACACTGTATTAAGCAGGAAGAAAGCCACTGCAATGGGTTGAAATATGCTTCCCCCCCAAAATATAAATATGATGGAGTGCCAACACTTTTAGAATATGACATTATTTAGAAATAAGATCATTACAGAAGCAAGCAAGTTAAAATTAGATCATTAGAGTGAGCCTTAATCCAGTATGATTGGTGTCTTTATAAAAAGGGGCCATTTGGACACAGAGACTGATACTTAGACAGAAAGGACACCGTCTGAATATTGGGGTGATGCTGGTGTGAGCCAAGCAGATCCCATGGCTAGGAGAGACTCGTTGAACAGATCTTCCCCTCACGCCTTCAGAGAGAATGAGGCCATGCTGACAGCTTGCTCTCAGACTTTTCGCCTCTTTAATTGGGAGATGGTACATTTTTGGTATTTAAACAACTCATTTTGAACTGCTTTGCTGTGGCAGCTGTAGCATGCTAACACAGGTACCTAACTCTTCTTTAATCTTACTGTAAGCTTTTTTGAATTTACCTGTCTTGTTGTTTTAGTTATTTCATATTTTTCTTTAATCATTATTCTGCTGTCAGCCTACCCATCAATCATTTCCAATTAATGACAATGAAAATTAATAATGCAGCAAAACTAGTTTTCCATTGTAGCAATATAATTTCTTGAGCTGTTAACTTGTATTTACTCTACGTGTGTTGTAGGACTGTGGCCAGTAATCTTGTACTTTCTGGTCTCAAAGAAATGGATGGTACACATAGGGTTTTAGTAGTTAAAAAAAACATAAACCTACTAAAGGGTTAATAGTCATTTGTAGTGGTTTCTTCTCACTGAGAATATTATGTTCAGTAAACCAGAGAATAAAGGGAAGAGAAAGACAGGAGAGCTTTCCCACAGACTGGAGATAACAGAGAAGTGTATGGTTTGGAGATTAGCAAGAACTTTCATGTCTCTGAAGACCCTTGGAGTATGGTAAAACCTCCTTTAAAATAGTTGGGCCAGTGAGTGGGTTAAGAACAGTCTAGACATAGAAGTTCACAGTCATTGAAGGTGTTCGTGTGTTGTAGGAAGAATTCTAAAGGTATCCTGGAAGAATCTTGTTCCTTGGTTACTTAATCACACATTAATCTAGGTACTGCTGTGCAGTGATTTTGCAAAAGTAATTAAGGTACCCATCTTAAAATAGAGACATTAACTTGGGTTAACGGAGTGAGTCCCATCTATCTATATAATTACATGAGATTTTAAAAGCAATAATAGTAATTTATCTGGCTGGAGTCAGAGGAATTTGTTAGAAGAAAAAGGCAGAAGAAAAAGTGGAAAAGTGAATTTATGTGTGAGAAGGATTTGACAGATCCTTCCTGGCTCTGAGATCCAGGGCCTGTGAGAGATACCCCTAGGAGTTAAGGGCAGCCAGCAGCTAAGAGCCAACAAAGAAACTGGACCTTACTTTTACAACTACAATGTACTAGATTCTGCCAATAAACTGAATGTGCTTCAAAGTATATTATTACTGAGCACCCTGAAAAGAATCTAGCAATGCACATTGGAATTTTGGTTCTGTGACACCTGGATCAAGAAAACCAGCTGAGCTAACCTGGGAAGTTGACCCACAGAACAGTGAGACAATACATACATGTAGTATTATCTAACACATACCTCAGTCTGTGGTACTTTCTTATGGCAGTAATAAAAAGCAGATACACCATGCTTCAAGGGTAGCACAGAGGCAGAGTCACTCCTACGCAGGCATTGAGGGACATTGGACTTAAGAGGACATCAGTAGTGATCACAATGGAATGGAAATCGGAAGTCAATTTCCTATTTTAGAAGCACAATTTAACTTCTAAAATTTGTATGCAACCTCAAGAATCAGGAGAGGACTCCAATAAGAGCTGGGCTTGAATATAAATGAAACAAGGAAAGTCATCTTTTACATATGTGAGTTTAATAAGATTTATTTCTACTTCCCCAAGTCAGAATATGAATTGAGTTTATTCAGTAATTTTCATGTGGTTTGTCCTCATATTTCATACATCAAGGACTTTTATATTTATGTTGATGACCCACAAACCCCATCCTGTTCCATCATCCTTATCTCAAAACCCTTTTAAACTCTTCTTTCCAGAATTCCATTCTCTGAACATTAGCAGTATACCAAGATTTATCTCTAGTGTTTGTCAAATAGATTCAACTAATATTTTAGACAAACTATTGTGTTAAACAAGTTCTTCTAGTTCTTCTGTGTGACAGCATTTAATTTTTTCCATTCATCCCATTAATGAAATATTATGTCTCTAGTGCATATCACAAAACGTGAGTTCAGATAAATGAATCTTACCAAGGATACTGTATTTAATAAGAAGATCAGGGATTCAAATTTATGTCTACTTGTCTACCATTCTAAAATAGAACTACTTACTCAAGTATCAATCTAAAAATAACCATTTAACAAGGGCTATAGAAAAAATAATTTTGGGCCTACCTAATAGCATACTCTTCCCCGTGGTCTTTACATTTTAACAAGGCATAAAGCCTTCAGTTAAAGGCCAAGAATATATCTGAAAGAACCCAAAACACTAACTCAAAAGAACAAACATT
Organism: Desmodus rotundus; assembly: GCF_022682495.2. Lineage (NCBI taxonomy): Eukaryota > Metazoa > Chordata > Mammalia > Chiroptera > Phyllostomidae > Desmodus > Desmodus rotundus. The sequence goes on along the minus strand of NC_071388.1, from coordinate 28,112,091 downwards.
CCTATGTTCATTGCAGTGTTATTTACAATCCCCAGGATGCGGAAGCAGCCCAAGTGTCCATCAGGAGATGAGACAACTACGGGACATTACACAATGGAATATTACTCAGCCCCAGAAAGGAAGAAAATTGAACCTTCTGCGACGGTATGGATGGACCTGAAGTGAAATAAGCTAGTCAGAAAAAGATGAAAAGAATATGATTTTCCTCATATGTGGAATCTAATGGACAAGTTGAACTAGCAAGCAAAATAGAGACAGACTCATAGATGGAGAACAGATGACAGCAAGTGGGGGGAGGAGGTTGGGGGATGGAGGGATTGAGCAAATAGGAAAAAGGACTCATGGGCATGGAAAATATTGTGGTGATTGCTGGGGGGAGTGGGGTATAAAGGGACTAAATGATAATGGGGTAAAAAGGACAATAAAAAAAGGCCAAGAATAGGCAATTCATCCAGGCAGTTGAAAGGAAGTTTGCCAGTAGGAATACCATCCAAACAATAGCCCAGCTTCAACATCATGTTATGTAAAGTTTACATATAGTGCAATGGACTTAAATTCATTTTTCTTTGGTATTCCTTCCCCCTGGGAATTACACTGCTTGCCACTTGGTTCATGTTGTTATTGATATGTATCGTGCATCATGTTTTCTTCCTCACCCCCTGTTCTCTGTGAACTTCCATCTAGCCTTCGTGCATTAGCAGAAGGAAAGTCAGCCCAAGCACAGTCCTCAGAACCTCAGACACAGCGTGTTGGATGCAGTCTTCCTCTCAAGCAGTAAAATTTGGGTGAAGACTGGTCTTATTGGGGGCTAGATCCGAGATACTTAGTTTGTACCCTAATTATGATAGTTGTTTTCCTGAAACAAATAACAGTAATGCAACATCAACAGTTTCAAGTTAAAATGATAGCCTTATTTTAAACATGTTCATCATATTTTTAATTAACTGTTTTTATTTTTTTTAATTTAAGTATAGTGGGTATAGTATGAAAATAACCCCTGCTTTTTTGTTTTGAAACATGGTTGAATAAAAACTTCCACTATGGTACAAAGATGTGTATCATTAAAAATGCCTATTGTCAAAATTCAAACTTATTAAACTTCTAACTTTAAAGCAAAATAAATTATTTTTATGAATAAGAGAGGAAAGATGAAGACCGAATTAAACAACTCAAGTGACATGGAGCATTACAAGAACAATACCGATGAAGAAATACAGCATTTACAGTTTGCTCAAAAAATTGAACAAGCCTTTTTAAAATTTGACCTGATGCAGAACAACACTTCTCTAACGTTGAGCGTTCTGAATGTTAACCTGGATAAGTTGATTTTGCACTCTTTATTTATAAATCTGCTTAGGGTGTTTCCTAGGAAGGGAATATTTCAAAAATAATTGATTCTGCACAGTAAAAAAAAGTGTCTTATGATGATTAGGATACATATGTTCTTTGAAGGAAATTAGTTCCCAGCTGGTAATTTTCCTATCAAATATTTAGCAGTGTGAAATCTTTGGAAAGTTGTGTGATACATCATTAGATATCAGGAACCATTACCTCTTTATGGAATATTTGAAGCTAAACTTTATCAATAAGTAACTGCTGTCAGAGGACTTACTTAAATAATAGACAAGGATGTTCTGAATTTGAATTTTGGATCCATAATAAGTATACTAATGTTTTTAAGATGGGATTTTTAAAAATGTGTTTGTAAATTGCCTCCCAAATGTCAAAGATTTTATGCTAGTAAAAGTAAGGAAATGATCACTATCCTATAATTTTAAGCTTCTATTGACACAGAACTGCCCTATTCTTTCTGCTTTATGCTATTTTTTTCAAGACAATTACTCAAAATTTAATAATGTTAACACTTAAACTCAAAGTAGCCTTTTAAATATTGCTTATCTCAAGAAACGTCCTCAGGTGATTGAACTACAGTCCTAAATGTTCTCCATGACTCCTGTCTTTAACTAGTCTTGCTTCTGTTTCTTTGCCCCTTGTTGTTATCCATTCTCCAGCAGTCAGATTGGTCTTTGAGAAACTCCAACCAAATTTTTCAAGTAAAAATTCTCAAGCGACCCTTTTTGCATTTAAATATCAGCCAAAATCTTTACCTTGACTTTCATGACCCTCCAGGATTTTTCCCTTTCCAGCCTCATTTTCTAATGGGAGGAGTGGTGGTGGTGTTAAGGACCCCAGTAGTTTAACTTGTGTTCAAAAATTTTTTTTTATTACAGTAAGAGCACTTAACATGAAATCTACTCTCTTACAAAGTTTTAACTGTACAATACATTATCTTGACTATGCATATGATGCTGTATGGAAGACATCTAGAGCTTATTCTCCTTGCTTAACTGCAACTTTATGCTCATTGATTAGTCACGTCCCTTCTTACAATAAGTTGATCTGCTTCCTTCCTGTGGTAAAGCTACACATCATTTTTCCCCCGAAAAGCCCCAAACTTGTTTTAAATTTAAGGCCTTTGGACTCACTGATCCTCATGCTTGCCATGCCATTGACTTATACTTCGCATGGTCACATTCTACTGTCATTAGGTCCAGTTTAAATGACACATTCTCAGATAGGCCTTCCCTCCTCACTCAACTTTAACTTCTTTATCATGGTACTCTACTTACTTTCTTCCTACCTTGTTTCTTTGCTCGTCGATACATTCACTCATTCATTCTTTTTATTTCTCAGGTTCTCCACTAAGATTAAGGTGCCAAAAAAATAACAAAATAAAAAATAAATGAATAAAACAGGAAATTGTCTTCCAGTTCACAACCACATCCCTGATGCCAAAAATGCTTTCTGGTCCATAGTAGAACACTTAATAAATGTTGTGGATTGAACGAGTAAATGCCTGAGTACATGAATGACAGTAATTGTCTCCATTATTTAGAAACCAACTTTTTAAACTTCAGCCTATAAGACAGATATTTTGAATTGAATTCTATAAAAATATTATACAATACTATACAGGGTCTTGCAGAAGTAACACCTGCATGAGTGTGGTTGGTAGGTAATAATATGGGTGTAGTAATTTTTAGTTTTAATTCGAACACTTCTCCTAAAATGTCATATGGTATGCTTGAGTGTGATATTGTTGTTACAGAATTATGTACTTATGATTTTGTAATAAAAGATTTTGTAATAAAAAGGGGTATTATATGTTCCAGAACCTGGGCTTCAAAAACCAAATATGAACATTTTGTTTGGCAAATTAAAAAATCAATGTATCCTGATGAAATATTTTATAAGTCAAAAGAAAAACAAATCCTATATCATTCCAAAATTGTGTATATATACCTATACATATATACACATACATATATCTTCCTTTATATATTTAAAAGTAAAAATAAAAGACCAAGTATAGATTAAAATATAATATATAAAATAAGCTTTAATATAAATAATACTTTTTCTGCCTGTTATTTTCCACACAAGGCAATGTCATATTACCTCTCTGTCTTAAAACCGAGGTAATGAACCATGTTCACATAGTGTTAACTTCTCTTTGGCTTAGCTTTTCTTTCCTATATAATCAAATACTGTTGGGATAAAATATTAACAGGAGTTATAATAATGTGGGTCTCTTGTGCATTTAACATATACTTTATTTAAATATCAGGGATTTTCAACATAATACTCTATGACCACCAACATGAATAATACATTTTCAAATAGCCGCTACTTATATCAATACTTTTTTAGGAATTCTGAGAGTTCTTCCTGAGTCAAGACAATTCCATTGTTTGCATAATAGGTTAAAACTCACAATTTGTTAGTTTGAACCCATGCTTAGTAGTTCCTTTTTAAACTGTGAGCATAAACTGAATTGACCATAAGCAGTCAACCTTGTTATCCATGTGTAAACATTTCTAGGGACATAGTTCCTCACTTACAGTGACTTAGGTGCTTAGAAAGCCTATTAACTCTAAACCAATAGGGCACCACTTAATGAACTGCAACAATCACACTCCAAGTGGATCCCCAGTGAACTGAAGAGACTTGCTGCCCTAGAAGCCTAAATACTACAAGGGAGGAATTTAGACACTGAAAAATACAGGCCATGAAAACTTTACCTACATAAACAGCATAAAATCAAGACTTAAGGCCCTTTTCCAGATCATTCAGAGTAAAAGAAAAGTCTTTAGTAATTGAGGAAAACAGAATGTCTCATTCAAAATTCCTTGAGGGGCCTGACCTGTGCTTTATTTCTCTAGTGCACTACAGTATGAAAGACATAGTAGGCTCTCAGTAAACACTGTTGAGTAAGTGGATAATCTGAATAATTGCATGAAATGTTCATTTTTTTACTTTAATATTTCAAGCCTTGTTTAATCTTTGTTTTTTTTTCTTTTTGTATAAGTAAAAAACTAATAAAGATGTAATAACTTTTGGTCATTAGCATTTACTTTTCTAAATCAGTAAATCGTGGCAATTTATGTGTTATACGTAAGATTGTTTGCTTTAACCTCACTTCCCTTTCCTATGAATGTTTTGTGGAAGATTTGTACAGTTAAAGGTAAAATAAGTCTGTCCTGAAAAATCTACAGTTCCACCGGAGACAAATTCCATCCCAAGTTTTATAAGATAGTGTTTTGGATTATTCTCCTAGGCACCAAAAGCATATATTGATTCCTCAAAAATTTGTTTTTGCACATACAAAAAAAATCACTTTTGTTTTACTCTTGTAGAATCTTGTTTTTTTAAGGGATTTTTTTTAGTTCTTGAGGTCACTAATTTGATAACCAAAATCCAAGTTCATGCTGTTGTTTTCCTTGCTGTACTATGTTTCTATGTAATTATATTTTAAACTTCTCTCCTCTATATCATCCTAGACTGAATGTTCTAATCTATAATAGCCTTTCTCATGTAACTTTCATTTGTTTTGATTATTTAATGTCTCTCTTTTGCTAATTTTAAATAATAAAAAATGCATGAATCATTTCTAAATTAAATAATTAGAATCTTGTGAAAAATCTATAGTACAAAAATTTCTAGTATATGCCAAACATTAATTGTGTTGCTTTAGTTACAGAATTGTAGGAAATAGGCATCTTTAAATAGCTAGTAATTACTCTTAACTCTTGTCTAGGAGTATAATTTAAAAGATTACTGTATTTTTCAGACTATAAGATGCACTCCCCCCTCCAAATTTGGGAGGAAAATGGGGGTGCGTCTTATAGTCCGAATGTAGCTTACCTGGCTTACTATGGGTGGGGGGGGGCGATGGTGGAACGGGTTTTTTCCCCCTATTTTCCTCCTCTAAAACCTAGGTGCATCTTATGGTCTGAAAAATACGGTATCTCATCGTACAAATGTAATTTGGATTATTATTTTTCTAAATGCCCTACCTTGGAAATAATCTGAGAATCATGTCTATTTAGGGGACTGTCAGAGATTTTTTAAAAAAAATTAGCTTGAGATTCCTTTCCATATTCAAGTAATGCTTAATATCTCAAAACCTAAAGAAAGTTCAAAAAGTTTTTCTACATATTAACTGTCCTGTTTAAAAGTATATCCTTTGGCATAATTTTTTTGTATTGTTATCAACAACAAAAAAATAATGCTCAATCCAAAGGTATTGTTATTTTAAAACAAAATATTTCAGTTGAACCTCACTGAACACTTTCTAAAAGTATTAAAATTTTAAATAAATCCATTTTACATAATATAGGTCCTTTGCTTATGTTCTTATTAACACTCTAAAAGAAATTTAGCAAATCATTCTGTTAAACTTTTACAATTTTAGACAGTATGCTCTCCCTACACTATTATATAAATGTTCTATGATTCTACACTTTATTTATACTCAAATGAATCAATCTCACTTTAGTCTTTCTGTGTTAATGCAGCTATCTGAATATTTCAGTATAAATATCTCCACTAACACAAAACAAATAAAGGTTTAAAAAACATTAATAGAGGTCTGCTGAAAGGTTATGAATATGCATTTATACCTCTAGAAATATTGTGAGTATTATTTCAGGCAGTCAGTTTATTGAAGTAAAGAGTATTATACATGATCAATTTGTACATTTGGGACTATAACCATAATCATTTTTTTCAAAAATTGAAGAATTTATTGGGATTAGCATTAAAATATTAGACTTTTTTGTTGTTTTGCTTTAAAATGAAACTGGCGAGTATACTTCCAAGGACTAAGACTCTATTTCAAATGTACTTTTGTGTCTCCTTAACATACAAACAGGTGTGTGATCAAAGATATCTCAAATATGTCGTGTCTAGTGTCCTTTACATACATTGAGCCATCCTAAAAAATACTTGTAATGTATGTCAAAGTTATCTGACAATGTGAAAGCACATGCAAATGTAAGGAAATGTCGAATGCTGAATATATCTATAAATGCAAGTGTGATGATATTTTTAGATATATTTATATTCATTTCAGAAGCACTCAACAATGATAATATATTTTACATGTATTGCTGGAATGAGGCAAGTTTTTTACTCATAAGTATATATACTTTCATATTTATAAGTTATGATTTAATAAAACTTTCATGTAAATCTATATAATTCTTCAAAGAGCAAGAATCCCCAAATTACTGGTCTCTGACATTTACTCTTCAGAATTTATAAGCTCTGAAATATTTTTTCCTTAGAATAATGTTGCCACAGTGATGCTTTATACAATTGAGGACACAAAAGATTTAAGACAGCTTCATTTCAGTGAAATTGTAGGATTACTTAAAATATGATTGGTCTCTAGAGACTATTTGATGGACCTCAGACAGTATTCTTTACCTTTTATAACAAGGAAAGATGTTTCATTTTACTTTGGAATGAAGATGGCCGTACAAGAGCTAGTTTCAAGTTTCCTTGCCATCGATTTCAATTTGGAGCTTCTTGGTCCTAATGCGGCACCATTATACAATAATGCAACTTACAAAATGTGTTCTGAACTTAGTATGAAAAACTTTTAACACAGCTTAGCCTTAGGCTGATCTTTGCTTTGGATATAATTGCAGATTTTAACCATTTTATAATAACATGTGTAGAATTTTCCATGATTATGTCAAAGCATGAAAACTTTAAATTAGAAGGAAGACCCTTTAAAGTTTAATTTTGAAATATGGCAACTGGGGTCAATCTTCTGCCTTATTATTTTCCCAAACTGTGTATATAGTTACTTGATATTTTAAAAAAGAAGAAAGAAAGAAATCTTTTTCTGTGCCATATAAGTGAAGTCAAAAACATACAAAATCAGAAGAACTTCTCTCCTTTTGGGAACATGGGGGTTTCAGAAGTGCAACAACCATTTTTCAAAGACAAAGAAATAATAAAATATATTTTAGTTTTCTGCTTGTATGTTTTTGGATATGGTAAATTTGGATGATAAGTGAATATTTTATAATTTATAAATAGATATTAAATAACACTTACCCTATAATAGCATATTTAATTGTTTAATTGAAAATACTTTCTTTAGTGAAATAATTTATTTTCTATTTTTAATTCAATTTTATTTTTAAGGTTGCTTTTGTTTGTTTGTTTTATTTTATTACAATGTCCTAATTTTTCTCCCATTGTCCTCCTCCAGACAGCCCACCACCCACTCCCAGAGTCAATCCCCACACTATTGTCCATGTCCATGGGTCATTCATACATATTCTTTGATTAGCCCTTTCCCCTTCTTTCCACCATTATCCCACATTCTGACCAGCATGAAGTGATATCTCACGGTGGTTTTAACTTGCATCTCTCTGATGGCTAGAGATGTTGAGCATGTTTTCATGTGTCTATGGGCCACCTGTATGTCCTCCTTGGAGAAGTGTCTGCTTAGGTATGTTGCTCATTTTCTAATTGGATTGGTTTGTCTTCCTTGTGTTGAATTGTATGCGTTCTTTATATATTTTGGAGGTCAAGCCTTTGTCTGATACATAATTGGCAATTATGTTCTCCCATACAGTTGGTTCCCTTTTCATTTTGATGATGGTTTATTTAGCCAAGCATAAGATTTTTAATTTGATGTAGTCCCACTTGTTTATGTCTTCCTTAAATTCCCTTGTCCTAGGAGATATAATAGCAAAAATATTGCTATAAGGTATAGCTGAAATTTTCCTGTCTATGTTTTCCTCTAGCACTTTTATGGTGCCACAACTTATATTTAAGTCTTTTATTCATTTTGAGTTTATTCTGGTACATGGTGTAAGTTGGTGATCTAGTTTCATTTATTTTGTATGTACCAGTCCAGTTCTCCCAACATCATTTATTTAAAAGGTTATTTTTACTCCTTGTATGCTCATGCCCCCCTTTGTCAAATATTAACTGACCACAGAGACATGGATTTATTTCTGGGATTTCTATTCTCTTCCACCAAGCTATGTGTCTCTTCTTATGCCAGTACCAGACTGTTTTGATTACCATGGCCTTGTAGTATAGTTTGATATCAGATATTGTGATCCTTCCCACTTTTTTCTTCTTTCTCAAGATTGCTGAGGCTATTTGGGGTCTTTTTTTTACATCATATAAATTTTTGGAATATTCCTTTTAGATCTGTGAAATATACAATTGGTATTTTAATAGAAATTGTGGTGAATCTATAGGTTGGTTTGAGTAGTCTGGACATTTTAATGATGCTAATTCTTCCAATCCATGAACACAGTATATGCTGCTATTTTTTGTATCATCTTTAATTTTTTTTTTCTTCAGTGTTCTATAGTTTTCAGAGTACAGGTCTTTTACTTCCTTGTTTAAATTTATTCCTAGGTAACTTGTTTTTCTTGTGGCTATAGTAAATGGGATTTTTTTTCCTGATTTCTGTTTCTGATATTTCATTGTTGGTATACAAAAATGTCCTTGATTTCTGAATATTGACTTTGTATCCCGCTATTTTGCCAAATTCACTTATTAAGTCAAGAAGTTTTTTTGGTGGAGACTATAGGGTTTTCTATTTACACTATTACATTATCTGCAAAAAACATGACAGTTTTATTTCTTCCTTTTCAATTTGGATGCTTTTTATTTCTTCTTGTCTGATCACTGTGGCTAGAACTTCCAGTATTACATTGAGTAAGAGTGGTAAAAGCGGACACATTAGTCTTGTTCCTGATCTTAAGGGGAAAGTTTTTAGTTTTTGCTAGTTGACTATGATGTTGACTGTAGGTTTCTCATATATGGCCTTTGGTATGTCGAGGTATGCTCCCTCTATTCCCCCTTTGCTGAGTGTTTTCACTATAATTGGGTAATGAATTTATCAAAAGCTTTTTCAGCATCTATTGATATGATCATGTGATTTTTGCCCTTCATTTTGCTTATGTGGTGTTTTATGCTTATTGATTTGTGGATAGTGTACCATCCTTGCCTCCCTGGGATGAATCCCACTTGATCATGGTGTTTTCACTTTTCAATGGATTTCTGGATCCAGATTACCAATACTTTCTTGAGGATTTTAGATGACTTTTTTTGTTTGTTTCTGCATATTAGATTGACCTGCTTTGAGTCCCTGTCTTCATGAGGCAGCCTTCTGTGGTAGGAGATCTGTGAGACTCGGGGCAGTCTCCTTGATCTCCTGAGCTGGATGTTCTTGAGATGCTCTGTATGCCGCTTATGTGGACTGTCTTGTTGTAATTGGGTTTTGGTTATTGTGGAATCATTCTTTGGTGGGTTCTTCCTTCTGGATGGCTGGCTGAGAGTCACATCGCCCACCACATATTGTATACAGTTTTACAGGTGCTGCCAGAAAAACAAAACAAAACACAAAATAAACCATGAAACATAACCCACACTGGCAAAAATAACCACTATCCACAACAACATCATCAACAACAAATGAGAAAATATTAAGGTGGAAAGAGGTTATGCCTACTATAAGAAAGGAGAGATGAATATGAGATTACTAACAGAAAGAAAAATGATTCTGAGAGAGTAGAGGGAGGGGAAATTATAACAATAGGGAATAGAAACAAGGTAAAGAAAGAAAGAAAAGTTACATCATAAATAAAAAGGGAGAGAAAAAGGCAAAATGGAGTATGCAAAGTGAACAGCATAATATAATGTTTAAAAAAATAAAAAATTAAAATAGTGAAAAAATAAGAATAAAATTGAAAAAAAATCCCCAACAGCAATATCAATGACAAATGAGCAAAGATTAATATACATGGAAAGGGAATAAGAAAGGAAAAAAAAGAAAGAAAAAAGATTATGAGATGTCTAAAAGAAAGAGAAGTGATTTTGAGAGGACAGAGGGAGAAGAAATAACAAGAGTGAGGAATGAAAGCTGGGCTAGCAGATGGAAAAAATAAAATTTAAAATGGAAAAATGTCAGAAGGAAGGCAAAATGGAGTAGGAGTGGGTAATAGTAAAATTTGATATTTGTATAAAACATGGTGAATATCTAGGAATAAAATTGAAGAAATGCAACAACCACATCAACAACCAATGAGCAAATATTAATAAAGGTGGAGAGAGAATGAGGATATTATAAGAAAGGGAAAAATAATGTGAGATGACTAGTGAAGAGAAAAGATGGTTTTGAGAGACTAGAGAGGAGAAATAGTAAGAGTATAGTTAGAAACAAGTTACAGAGAGGCGGACAATACAATTTAAAACAAACGTTTTTAAAAAGGAAGGAAGAAGGAAAGATGGAGTAAGAGAAGGGAGGAGTAAAATATGAGATTTGAAATAAACTAAAATTTAAAAATAATGAAATAGCCCTGGCTGGTGTGGCTCGGTAGATTGAGCACCAGCCTGTGAATCAAAGGATTCTTGGTTTGATTCCCAGTCAGGGCATAAGCCTAGGTTGCAGGCCAGGTCCCCAGTAGGGGGCACGCAAGAGGCAACCACACTTTGTTGTTTCTCTCCCTCTCTTTCTCCCTCCCTTCCCCTCTCTCTAAAAATAAATAAATAAAATATTTTAAAATACATAAGTAAATAAATTAATTAAAATAATGAAATAATAGAAGAAAACTTGAAGAAAAATAAAAAAAAATATTAAAAAGCTACGCAGGAGAATACATGATGCAAATAATGAAGAATATGGCAGTGGAATTTGTCTCAGCAGAGTCACTGTCTTCTTTTTTCTGGATCTGCCCCTGGTAATGTCAGATGGTGTCCTAGTCTAGCCTTAGGCAGCCTATTTGAGACTACAAGCAATCCACCACAGTCTGTGGCTGTCTCCTTCAGGCTTGTCCCCATTACTTTGCCCTGGTGGCTTTTCATCAGCACAAGGCCCAGGAGTGGTTCATCTAATGTCCGAGAGCACTGCCAATACCACTTCCATATGTCTCCAGAGGGAGTTTCTGGTGTGATTGGGAGAGTAGGAACCCTAGGTCACCTCCTGGGGGCACTGTTCAGTTCTCAGGGAAGGTGGTTGGGGTGTTTTCTAGCCCTCATCCCCCACCTCACCATAGGTCTTGGTCTGTCCAGATTATTTCCAATAGTGTATAATTTCTGGTGAAATAGCTGTCCATTTCCTGTGAGGGGCCTATCTATGTAAAAGGGGCAGCTCTTTCCTGCTTGACACCGACGGCAGATCTGTATAAGAGCTTAGGTGGGCGGGATCCTGAACGCCCCTTGTTGCACCTGTCTCTAATCTCTCTGCTCTGCTGGAGTTAGTGGATTAGGACCTGAGGAACCAGCATAGCTCATAGTATCTGGTAGATGTTCAGAAAGGGCCCTTTCACAGCTTCTCCTTCCTTCCCCTATGGGTATGTGCCAAGCAGGGAGCTCTCGACCCTGGCCTCACTGATCTGCAGAGCCTGCAATCCCACAGGTGGGGATTGGGCACGCCTTTCTGTGAGGGTGCCTGTCTGGCTGCAATGAATCTCAGGCGTTCAGCTTCTGGTCGTCCAGTCCCCAGCCTGCCACTCTCACGGGAAACTCAAGTTCCAACTCTCCACTCTGCACAGTCCCCTGCTCACCACCAGTGCTGGGTTTTGTCTCACAGTCCTTTCAGGGTGACACTTTTTGTTATTCCTGTGCAGCTGGACTCAGCGGGACCGAACTGCACTTTCACTCTGGTTTCTTTGTTGGCAGAGCCACTGCACGTGTGCTCGAGCCCATGGTCCCTGCAAAGTCTCAGCTCAGCTCCTCTTTTAAAAGAGTTTCTATGTGGCCCCTACACTGCAGCACCGAACCCTGGACAGGTTCTCCAAGCACTCCACCTCCCCAAAAAGCACAAAGTCTCTCTCGGTCAGGGCTGTCTACAGCCTGCCAGTGCCTCCAACAGTTTTAGGAGATAGAGATTCTTTCTGGAACTCTCGCGGTTGGCGCTGCAGCTATGGAGGTGCTGCTCGCTGTGTGTGTGCGTGTAGCCTGTCTCCCAGACTTAGTATATCGGCAGTGCAAAGCATCCTCTGTACTCCTTGGCTTCAAAAATTCATATCAGCTGAGTTTCCTTTGACTGTTCAGGTCACTTGCCGGAACATCAGCCAGAACTCTATGCTGGGTTCACAAACAAGTGGGCTTAGCTTCCACCTACTTGGCTGCTATCTTCCACATGTATTTTTTAAATTTCAACTGTTTTTTATTTCATAAGGAGGATACATTTGTGTTAAATATGTACACTTAGAAATTGTGTGAAATATAATAGCTAATATTGAAGTAACTAATTATTGCCACACTCATCAAATCCAAGTTCTATGTCTCCATTTAAATTTTATTTTTCTCTTTCCTCTCTGCCAAAATTAAATTTCTTACAATAAATGTTTATGCTCTTTTCTTCCTAGATGAGTGGTCATTTCTAAGGAAACTCTTAAAATAATACAAGTTATAATGTTAAATTTCTAAGATGATTTTCTTTTGAATTGCATATGCTTACCTTGAGAAATTTTCCATATTTTCATACAGAAACCACTCAAGAAAAGCAAAATAAAAGAGAGTTTACTGGCAAATCTGAATTAATAATAAAGAAGGAAAGTGTATTGATAGAAGCATAAAGAAACCTGTAAAATTTAATTTTCCCCAAATTAAAGCATTACCATGCAATTATATTGAAGAATATTTTCTGTATACTTCTATTTAAAAAGTCAAAGGAAAAAAATGGAACTGTAGTGATAAGACATAAGGCTTAGGCCTCTGTTTTCAGTAGTGATAGATTTTTTTTTTTGGTACAAAAATTTTAAATTATTTCTACCATAGAAAGCTTTAAAGGTCTTGAATTTTGAGTAAATAAAAAGTGCTGGTTTGTTCAGAGCTTTTATTTGTTTAAATGTTCATTGCTTAAACTATTGTAAGCAGTATTTCATACTTGCCTGCTGTATCTCTCAAAAATGTAACCCTCAAAAACATCTGTTTCAAAAGTTTCTTTGAACGTCATATGTGAGTGATTTCTTGTATAACTGCAATAAAATCTCTGGGAAAGAACCTTTTATATGTATTGTGTCAGCAATTTTAGCTTATTGCACAGGACTTGTTCCCTTTCCCACATCACTATTTAATGATTTTAAACTTCAGATTGTATAATGTCATATCTGATAGGAGCCTTGAGGCTTTTATCAGCATTTTAAAATTTAGGATTAGTGACCACGTTAGAAAGAAAATTTAATGAAAAATATAACTCTTAAATTATGCTGAGTGGTATTTTCCTCTTGTCAGTTCCCTGGGACTAGCACAAAATGATATCTAGCCAAAATATGTATGGATTCAGTAATCCACTACAAAATTTCTTTAGCTACAAGCATACTTATACATTGGTTATACAGCATCAGAATTACTGGCCATGAAATGCCAAAGAGGAGACGTGTAACCATTGAGATGGCAGGCGCAGCATAACATTCAGGGTGTGTTGTCATCATTGCTGTTAAGTATTCAATACAGCAGGGCCCTAAAGAAAGAGAACGGTCTATTGCAGTGTAGCATGAAAGTATGCAGAAAAACATGCAGAAAACCTACCTAGAGTAGGTATGGTTTCTTTGCACAGGGAGAGAAGGGCTTGAATTCTGTGGCTGCAGCACAGTAAGAGAAAGAAGTGAAATCAAGGGTTCAAAAATACTTGATTCTGTTATTCACCCTTTAACTTTGATAGGACATTTGCTTTTCCTGAAGCTATACTGACTTGGTAGAATGGGAACATAGCTACCTGCTCTTCTCACGAGATCGTTCTGATGCATACAGACACAGGAGTGATATCATGAGTGCTTTACTGTGTGCAAATTGCTATAGATATCAGCTATTTCAAATGAGAATTATTTGGATTATTTTTCCTTTGCACATTTAACTTTGGCACATTTGGCATGTAACTAGCATGTCTTTTTTAAGACTGTGTGTGTATATAGAATGCTCCCATCTACTATGGTCCCTCAGTTGAAGTATGTCATGACCAAATGATCTTCCTCATCTACTTTGGACCTGGTCCCACACATTCCCATATTACAGCCATGGTGAACTTTGCAAATCATGTGATTGCATTCACCCCACTTAAATTCTAATATTCCTAGACATGACTTTTAAAGCTTCCCTCTTGATAAAGTTAAGGACCTTGAGATGGACAGAATGTCACAGATTAGCCAGGTAGGTCCAATATACTCACATGGGTTCTTAAGAGCAGATACCTATCCTTACTGCAAAGAAGCAGAGATGGCATCATGGGAAAGACTCAACACACTGCAGTTGGCTTTGAAGATGGAGTTAGAGCCACAAGTCAAGGAATGTGTGTGGTTTCAAGAAATTGGAAAAAGCAAGGAACTGATTTTCCCCTAGAGCTTCCAGAGGAAATGATGCCCTGCCAACACCTTGATTTTAGCATTGTGTGGCCCAAGTCAGATTTCCAACCTACAAAATTGTAAGATAATAAATTGTGGTTTCTCTCATGGAGTTTGTAGTGATTTGTTAGAACAGCCATAGACATTTAATCCATATGTATGCAATGGAATATTTATTTACACAGAAACTTAAAAATTGAGAGGAAATAATAAATGAAATTAAAGAGAAAATGAAGGTTAATAGAATCAGCTAAGAAATAATTGAGAATTCTAATAATTAATAAGTGCTTTTATAGTTTCCTTTGTCACTGAGATATAATTGTTTACTTTTTCATTGTATTTAAAATTTATCTCCCAAATATATAGTAATTCCAAGAGTGTGTAAGCCACTATTTAAAATGGAGTTAACTTACCAAAGATTCAGTGAATAATATATATTGTTGTTTACTATAAAAGTATATTATATATTAGAGTAATAAATACAAGTTTCATAAAGACAGCACTTAATATTAGTCCAATTTTAAAAATTAATTGAAGTTCATGATTTTTGAAAGCTTTTCAGAAGCTAAGATTATCAAACTATCAGGAAATATATTTAGTTCCAAATCTGTACAAACACATGATTAAGTATGTTTCAATAGATTGCCAGGTTGTGGCCAATTATCAGTAGGTACACGCTGGAACCATGTTTTTATCATCAAAGTCATAGATGTTATATAAGGGGGTTAAATAAATGTTGTTATGATCACCCAGCGAGTGTAGATCCATTCCACTTCTACCGCATCATGTAAACCACACCTCATTGAATGATAAAAGATTTCATGTTGGCTCACAATTCACTGAAGTAATAATAATAGAAAGCACTACAATATTTATTACAGTTAACCGATTCTTGGGGCAGTGTTAAGTAGATTATTTCCACCAGCTCTTCATAATCACACAGTCCCTGTAAGCCACACGAGGGTGGGCATACTGTTTCCTAAGCAGTACATTGACAGTATGTGACACTGTGTGGGTGCTTGATATTTGCTTAACCAATAGAAAATTCAGTAGGTGGTTGCTTTTGTCAATCGCTTTCTAATCATTTTCCCCATTATAGAAAAATATAAACTGAGACTTAGAGGCAATTCTGTCATTTGCAACAGAAGCAATTAGTTGATTGCTGTTAGTTGAGTCCAGCATCCAGGCTGCTGAGCAATATACTTACTTGAAGCCCCTAATGCCAGTTCAGGTGGAGGTTGCCTCTGAGCCAGACCTGCACTTTGTGGCTCACATTCCCATTATATTTCTAAGAAATGTGTAAGTCTCTTTACTTTTGTACTTTAAGGAGATTATTTAGTGTTTGGTTTATGTTTTGTTAATGTTGCTTGTAGAATAGGTCAATTTCAAGTAAAATTTTCTCAAATCATATTTTTGTACCCATCTGAATTAGTTAGCTCCTCAACCCAAATTCAATCAGAAATCCCAAATGCTTACTTCACTTTTGAGACATTTGGATATTTTACTCAAACAAAGTTTACGAAATCTGAAAGGTGCATGCTTTGATTTTATTATGTGTAAAACACTGTGGTGGAAATCATTTTTCTTGTTTCATGGCTGTCTCACGTTCTCTCCTGTGTTTGCCTATACTATTATACAGACACTTTTTCAATAGTTAATAGTTGAAGTACCATACTCATAATACTGCCTTAAATGGCTGCTATAGATCTTAAGAGTTAGAGTGGTTTATGACAGTTTAGTTTTTCAATGTTTCCCTAGCAGTGAGGATGGTATGCTCTTTATTGCCATTATTATTTTGGTTCACATGGCAAAGCTGGATCACAAAACTATAAGCAATAACTTTAATTTCTTCTAGTATCTTTTACTCCATTAGGATGTCAATGTGTAGAGACTTGACCAGAAAATGATTTGTTTTTATTATTTTGAGGACTTGCTAAACTTCAAGAGAAATTTACAAATAGCTTCCTGAAGTCAGTGTTTCCTTCCCTAATAGCCAATTATTTCCATGGGAAGGTCATTGCTGCCAGTGCACCAGCTTTATGGACAGCCCATGTAGCACTGTAATGTGATGGTCAGGTCCTTTGTCCACTTGGATTACAGTCTCCTGCTGATTAGATCAAGATCACACACAGATTCGGTTTGCAAAGACTACCCAACTAGTTACTGAAGAGAGATTCAGTTTTATCAGTTTGCTTGTTCTTGTAGGATGTAACGTGGATCAAATGATACCCAGACAACAGTGTATGAATAATATACTGCAACTTAGTACTTGTGACTAAAATGTACTACCAAGTGTATGTGAGTAAGAAGTCATCCACTTTGAGAGAAAATGTTTGAAGTTAATGAAAGTTTTCTGATATCTTTTTGGCATAAATATTGTTCCTTTTGTCTCTTCATATTTGTGCTCTGTAAAGACAGGGAAAACCAAGGTACAAAGAGGACTGTTGTTATAATAGGTATATTATATTTGGTCTGAGAGCATAATTTGATGAAGCTATTAGAACTCTATTGGTAGAAACACACCAAATACAACATAACTACATTACCCAAATTAAAGAGGAGATAATCTGAAAAGCAGAAAGAGAAAAGGAGACAGTTACCTACAAAGGAGTTCCCATTAGACTATAAACTGATTTCTCAAAAGAAACCTTGCAGGCAAGAAGGGGCTGGGAAGAAGTATTCAAAATCATGAAAGGCAAGGACCTACATCCAAGATTACTCTATCTAGTAAAGCTGTCACTTAGAATAGAAGGGCAGATAAAATGCTTCCCAGATAAGGTCAAGTTAAAGGAGTTCATCATCAACAAGCCCTTATTACAGGGAATGTTAAAGGGACTTATCTAAGAAAAAGAAGATCAAAAATACGAACAGTAAAATGACAACAAACTCACAACTATCAACAACTGAACTTAAAAAAAAAAAAACGAACTAAGCAAACAACTAGAACAGGAACAGATTCACAGAAATAAAGATCATATGGAGGATTATCAGCAGGGAGGGGTAGAATCGAGAATGGGGGAAAAGGTACAGGAAATAAGATGCACAGTTGGGCCCTGGCTGGTGTGGCTCAGTGGATGGATCACCAGCCTGTGAACCAAAGGTCTCAGGTTCGATTTCCAGTCTGGGCACATACCGACCTTGCAGGTCAAGAGGCAACCCATCAATGTTTCTCTCACACCCTGATGTTTCTCTACCTCTCTTTTTTCTCCTTTCTACTCTCTCTATAAGTAAATAAAATCTTAGAAAAAAAAAGAAGCATAATTGGTAGGCACAGAATAGACAAGGAGAGGTTAAGAAGAGTATAGGAAATGAAGAAGCAAGAAAACTTATATGTATAATTTATGGACATGAACTAAGGGGGATAGAATGTTAGAGGGAGGGGGCATAAAGGGGAGAAAAATATGGGACAACTGTAATTGTATAATCAATAAAATATGCTTAAAAAAAGAAAAGAAATAATAGAATCCTATCTTAACAAAAAGCTCACATTAAAAAAAAATTTCAAGACAAAAAAAAAACTATATTAAGTTGGTGATTGCAATAATATCATCCCATGAAAAGACATCTTATCACTTGTCATTAAATAATTTAAAATTTCAAATGCTAATTGAAGATATGTTACTTACCCAAAGGTTGACAACTTTATTTTTAAAAATAATAATGACAAAAACTTAGACAGAGTTCAATTAGACCCTAATATAGTGCTTCCTTACCAGCACTGGATTGTCCAAGTGAGCCTCTTACAAGAGAAAAATGTTACATAAACCAAAAGAAGGTTTTCAATTACTAGCAGCCATATACTTCTGTGATACATTCAAATTAGGCATCCGATTTCTGGATCATGTATTTATTTTCACTCTTTTTTTCTCCTTTATATCATACTCAGCAAGATATTCTTATATCTAAGTCCTATATAATGTCCTTTTGCATTAAACACTATACTGTCAACATGTTTCTATGCCATTGCATATTTCTCAATATCACTATTTCAGTTTCACACATTTACCATAATTTATTAAATGAATCCTCATTTTTTCACTATTGTAAACAACAGTAAATAAATGTACCGGATTTTCAAATTCTGTTCAGCAACATATATTATTTAAAAATAATATTAACTAATTAGTTGGTCACAAGACATTTAATCAAATAAAGGTTTTATCGGGCAACTTTATCTACACCAGAGTGCAATATCTGGGAGGGGGCGGGGTTCTCTAAAACCAGACCCAACATAATTGGGGGCAGTAAGAGGTTAGATATGAGTAGCCGACAGTCATGATTGTGAATCTAGGATCAGTCATGATCACGATGTCTCAAAGGCTCGTTTTGCTCTTGCACTATTTCCCCAAACATCAAAGAAACAGAAATGCCTGTTTAGGAGAGACCGTTGAGATAGATACAGAAATTTGTTATCACGTGTGTCATTATTTATCATATTAAGTGACTTTTGAGTGTAAAATAGCCTCATTTGTATAGGACATGTTATGTCTTTTGTTTGTTTTGGTACTTGGAGTATAATGAATAAATCACTTTTCTTGTTCTTGGTTTCATTCTGTCACCACCTTTGCCAGCAGCCACATACAGCTGGTGCACGCAACGGGATCCTGCAAAGCGAGGAACTGACAAGCAAACAGAACAGACATAACTGCTTGAAAATTTAGCTTCAGAGAAGCTTCAGAGAAGTTTGAGAAAAAGTTCCTCAAACTTTCAAAAATGTCAATTTGTTACTACCTTATTTATTTTGTTTTTATATTTGTTTTTGTCTTAAAAAACAATGCATTTTATGTGCCGAGATCTCTTTTTTCCTGCCCCTTTGCATAGTGAGATAAGCGAACTGTATACACCTTTCCTTAAGTTTATTTTAACCACTCTAATATCAAAATAAATAAACAAATAAATAAAACATCACATCTTTCTCTGAAAACATCACATTGCTAATGATGAATACCACTGATTAATTATCCTCCAGACACTACAGGGCTATTTTATTTTGTGCATAGATATATTGTATTATCATTTAGCTTTTCCTAAGTGATCATAAAGGATGTTTTACTTGCATTTTAGGCATTCAGGGAAGGTCTTAATGACCAGAGAGTTATGTCTGTAAATAACTTAGGACTTACCCAGTAAATAATTTTTCTAACATCTTCCAATCTAAATAAAATCTCTGCATTTAACACACTGCTCTCTCCCTCCAATGCACTTAAATCAACGTTTAATGTTTTTTCCAATTTATGTTTAATCATGTGCCTTCCAACAGATAGTACCCTCCATGAAGGTGCAATTTTTTTATTATCATTGACTCAGTGATTAGCATAGTGTTTGGTATAAAACAGACAATGAGTGTATACTTTTTAAAAAGGTATAAGTAATTGTCAGGTAAGGAGCAAAACGATAAGGAGTGGATGCCGGAGAGAAGACAGGAAACATATGTCACGGAGCCCAGATGAGATAACATTTGTCTTCATGCCTGTCTTAGCAGAGTGTCATCAAAGATGAATTTTCCAGCTCCTGTATTTCCTCCCACTACAAGATTATCCCATATCTATATTATTCTCCTTGGGAAATACTTTTATTCTCACTTGTTTTACTCATTTTTAAGATCTCAGAACAATTTTACTTCATCAGGAGCTTTCTTTAATCTCTCCGACTAGTCAAATGTTCCCATGGCAGGCCCCAAGGAGCCATTCCTTCACAGCGCTTTCTGTCACTACATTTCACGGACCGGTTGTGTTTACATTTGTTGGTGTGACAATTTAAAAGTAAACTTCAATCGAGAGCAGTAAAAAACAATATATATGAAGAGAGAAAATAAGAGGACTTTTATGACAGCGATTATATTAATTAATTATTAACTTCAATAAAAACGAAAATTGAATTACTTATTTAAGAGTCATTTATGGCACTGCTTTTTTAACTATGTATTTCCATATATCTCTGTATGCTATTAAATAGAACAATCAAACAGCATCTTATTTTAGTAAATATATACTTTGGATAAAATAAAAGAGTTATGTAGCTGTGTTCCCATAAACATTCAACTTTGAGGTAAAATTAGAAGCCCCCAAATACAAAAATATGGTATTTCTGAGTCTTTTTTATTTCTACCAGGGTTTTAATCTTCCATAGGTGCATGCTAGACTAGTGAATGAATACACAGTCATTGAATGAAAGAACTAATTAATAATTAATCAGTGGACCTTTTTGTCCAGCACTCTCCCCTTACCTACTACTACAGTTTATACACATTGTCATTTTTTTTTCTGATATACTCTGGGCTCTTTCACTACAGGCACACACTATTGTCTGGACCTGTATTTTCATTCTGGGTTCTCTTCACTATTCATATCTCAGCTTAATTAACACCTTCTCAAAGAAGGCTTCCCAGCTCTGCCTCTTTAAAGTATTACAGCCTTCTTTCCCTCTTGTTCTGCTCATCTATTTTAAAAATATATATTACTTTAAAAATCACACAATTATTTTTAAATTTATTTTTCATTTACTTTGTCCTCTACACCACGAATTCTACAGGATGGAGATTATGCCTGATTTGCTCACCATTGAATTCCTAGTGACTTAGCATAGAGGTTCATGCATTTTAGTCAAAATATTTTTAAGCAAATAAGTAAAACATAATAACTAATAGACTATCTGACAAATACACCCTGTTAAATTTCACATTACTCCCTCAGCAAAAAACACAATACTTTAGTAAAGGGGTTGACTGTGAGAAAGCAGCATAAGTATAAAACATGCCCAGTTTTTCCATAGATGTTAGTTTCTCTTTAGGTCCTGCACCTGGTCATTCATATTCAAAGTCCCTTATAGCTGCTTTGGAGTAATTCCATTACTATTTCTGTAAGAATTGAGGCGTGGATCTGTACAGGGTGTGGGTATATCTCGCTATCTCTCTCCTTCCCTCTCTCTCTCCCTCTCTCTCTCTCTCTCTCTGTCTGTTTCTCTTTTTTGTGTCCTCATCACAAAGAAATAAACCACGTACCTGGACTACCCTCCTTATATGGAATGATCTTTCTGGCTCAGACAACTCTCTCAACATCCCATAACTCTGTCGAAATTGATCTTATATTTTCTTTTTTAAAATATATAATCATTATTATATTTTTTAATTACCATTTATTCCCCTTATACACCCCTCCCCCCAGTAATCACCACCCTGTTGTCCATGTCCATGGGTCCTTATATTTTCTTTTAATGGAAGTTTCTCATATTTTAAAAAATGTTTTTTCTTAATGTGTACCAGTGAGATTCTCATTCCTTCCCTTCTGCCTAAAGTCATTCTAGTGAAAATAAAGATTACATTGTTTTATCACAATGCTGTGTTTTCACCTGATAGCAGATAAAATTTGTGCATTTATAAAAGGTGCATATCCCTGAGCATATAATTTAGTTTTGCTTCCTGCATTGAACAGCAGAGATAGAAAACTACATTACCTAAAAGAGCACTTTCTTCACTTGCTGTTCAAGTATACTCATTTATTAAACAAATTTTCTCACAGATTAACTAAAAAATGTTATTTTTCAATTATGTTCAATACACGCTAAGCAATATTGTGTTTGCCACATTAATATTATACCACTCCAATTGCTTTTCTGTTCATGTAACAGTTGTGTGATCTGTTGGGGAAAAAAAAGTTCATGCTATTACCAATAACCATGAAAGATTGATTTATAATGATAAGCAGATGTTATTGAAATTATTTTGAAAACATTGTGGAACATCTGCATGTTCTCATGTAAATTACATACAAGGTTGTTATATTGTAGAAATGCACATTCCATATGAAGCAATAATAAATCAAACTTTGAATTAATGTTGAGTACTTCCACAGCATGCATTAAAGTACCACATGCTGAAGCAAACCAACGTGAATATTCGGATTATATTGCTTTCTCCTATTCACTGAAAGTACGCTCATCCGGCTATTTCCTCAAGCAATTCCTCAGACTCAAAATTTATATACGCTGAGAAATGGCAAGAGAAAGAAGGAATGAACAAAGTCTCTTGTTGTATGGACATCACACATTCTATTAACAAGTGTATGTAAACTGGGTAATTTAGTAAAACAGTCACGTCTACAGGAGTGCTCATTAGTAAAATGCTATTTATCTACAAACAGAGGTGACAAGCAAAGTATAAGGAAATAAGCCAATTTAACATACTAGGATGTATTGATTTGTTTTCATTTTCAAACTTTTTAAAACGATTTTAAGTTTAAAGAGAGCTGCAAAAGAGTACAGGTAGTAACTATATACCTTTCACCCAGCTTTCTCTGAAGTTAGCATTTTACACAATTGTTATTTCTTTACCAAAGCTAAGTAATTGACGATGGTGCAATATTATTAACAAAAATACAGACTTTGTTCATATTTCACCAGTTTTCTCACTTAATGTCCCTTTCTAAACCAATCAACCAATGTAGGACGCCATGGTGCGTTTAATCATCGTGTCTCCTTAATCACTTCTCAACTTTGAGAACTTTTCATCTTGTCTTTCATTACTGAAGTTTACTGGTTAGAAATAGTGTAGACTGTCCTTCAGCTGGGTTTGGTTGATGCCTTCTCAAGATTAAATTGGGTTAGTGGATTGGAGCAAGTAATGTCATATGGGTGCTGTTCCGTTCTCATAATGGCTTATCGGAAGGTACATGATATCATCGTGGCTACTGAAAAGGTTAAACGTGATCACTTGGGTTTCTCCACTGTAAAAGTCACCATAGTTTTCCTTACCATATGCTGCTTATAAGAAATGAGTCTCTAAATACAGCCCATGTGCAAGAGAAGGAGAATTAAGTTCTATTTTCACGAGGGAAGAGTAGAATTTGTGGACATGTCTTAAATCCATCACAATAATTAATAAATATGTTGGGAGAGATAGTTTGAAGATATACAAACCTCTTGTCTCCTCCTAAAATTTACCCCCCCTAATTTTAAGTTACAAATGGATCTTACCTATAGAAATTATAACTCTGCTGTTACGATGGTGGATTTCTATTCTCATCTCTACTACAGTTATTATTCGGGATTATTTTATAGAGAAGTATTGTTATTTTCTACACATTTATATATTAATTTAATTATTTGTTCATACCATTATGAACTCATGGATATTTCTTTTATTCTTAGGGCTTTTAATATAAAACTATCCTGATTTCATGACTTAAGTTGTTCCAGGTTTGCCCCCAGGGTACTCTCAAGTCGATGCTTGTATTCATCACTGATATATTTTTTTCTTTTAGCATTTCCTTATTTTTTAGTACTATCATTTGCTACAGTCTCATCTGGCAGTTTCTGTACACCAGCCCTAAAATTAGCTATTTCCACAAGGAGCCTGTTTTGTTTATTTTTTAATTGAATAATGATTTGAGGAAACTAAGGCCTGGAACTATGTGGGCTCTTTGCCACTGAGGTCTTGTTGGTCTGCATCCTTGACAGCATGTGGTATATACAATTAGTATATTTTACTTACTCATTCTAATAAGGATGCAGTTACAACATCTGATGGTTTTAATTTGTTGAATTTAGTTGAAAATCTTATGACAAGCACATTTCAGAGTATTGGGCTGCATGTTACTTCTCCCAAATTGTCAGCCTTTTAAATTATCACTACACGAAACACGTTATCATGAGCAGCTTAGTGAATAAAATGGTACTTCAACATCTAGAATCGGTCCCAGAGCCGCATCTCTCTGTTGCTATGTTGCCATTGCTTCTGGCCCAAACTCTCTAATTTTTATTAATTCCTCATAATCTTTAAATTTATGTTGCTGTTCCCTCAAGAACGGACATCTTACCAAACCATGCAGAGTTATTTTATTATAAGTTGCAGTTTGAACTTACCTGTCAACATTTTAATGTAGATTATTTTATTAAGATTATTTTAAGAGCAGTTTTAGGTTCATTAATGTGGACTTTGACAGGTTGTTCAAGTTCAATAAAAATACTTGTTATTTAAGATCCTTTTTTGAAAAGTCACTTTGTTCACATCTACATTTAAAATTGTAACAGAAAAGATCAAAATGCAAGGTAAACCTAATTTGGGGGCTTAGAATTTTTTTAAAGTCTGTATAAATATAAAACTTATCTATACAATTTTTTCTCATAACTATTAAAAGTCAAGATCTGATTGAACATATTTTTCTTTGTCTCTGGTTAGTTTGAACTTTCTGCATTGAAGTTTTTTTTTCTCAGGAACTGATGACATTAATGTTACTCATTAATTCTCAAAAATTGTTTTGTTATGTTTCCTTTTTATTGAATTTATTGAGGTAACACTGTAAAGAAAACTATAAAAAAACTATAAACTTTTTAAAACAAATAATGATCTCAGTGTAAAGAACTTTAGGTTCAAATCATTTTTTTCCTCACAATTGTTGTACTAATTGATTGGTTTTCAACACTTCAAGGAATTATTCTAATATAATTCCTATTCATTTAGCTCATAGAAAGCTTTTTGAATATTTTTAACTTTTGGTGGTCTGATATTTCACCAGGGAGAGTTAAAACTGTTTCATATGAAAATTTAAATATGAAAAGTTGACATCCTTATGTTTTAAAATACTTATAGTGTTTTTCTCCAAGTTCTTCTCAAATTTTATTTAACTCATTTTTATGATCAATTGGATTTTGACACTAACTTTATGAGACTCTAAACTTTTCAATTCCTGATGTCTAACTTTGAAATAATTTGCACTCTTGTATATATTTTCAATTCATTTTTTCTGAATAAATCTATTTCTGCAAATTTACATACTTAAAAGTTAGTGTGTATAATGGTATTTAACATAATGGAGGGGAAGAACTAGAACAAATATGATATATATTACAGTGTGGGTAAAATAAAGATTGATTTTTATTTTATGCTTATATGGATTTTAACTATAAAAAATGAAATTTCATGTTTGTATATAATTGTAGACATGTTTTTAATAATTTCCCCTAAAATGGCTCTGGCTGGTGTGGCTCAATTACTTGGAGTGGCTCTCATCCAGTAGACCCAAAGGTCAAGGGTTCAATCCCTGGTCAAAGTACATATACATGTTGTAGGTTCAATCCCTTGTTCTCCTGTAGGGGCGGGTACAGGAAGGCAACCATTCAGTAATTCTCTCTCATATTGATATTTCTCTCTCTCTTTCCCTCCCTCTCTCCTCCTCTCAAAAGAGTGAAAAAATAATGTTGTCAGGTGAAGACAAAAAATAATAATAATAAATGTGCCTGAAATGTAGTTACTTCTCCATTATGTTGATACGTGATAAACTCTTGGTAATTGTTAGCTCAAATATATTTTATGTCATATTTTTATAGTACTATTTCCAATTTATTCTGTTCTCTCCTCAAAGAATGACTCTGAATTGTTAGTTAAATATGTGAAGTATATTTTCTGTATCTATGATCTTTTTAATTGAATTCTTCTTCTTTATTTTGTAGAAATATTTAAAAATGTGTATTTGTTCATTTTATTTATTATTAGGTTTAGTATTTGCCATCTCCAAATAATTTTTAAATTCAGATGTCACTCCCTAGCACGCGTGGCTCAGTCGGTTAGGTGTAGTCCAGCAAATCAAAAGGTCGCCGGTTCAATTTCTGGTCAGGGCACACGCCAAAGTCGCAGGTCTGGTCCCCCACTGAGGGCTTGTGAGAGGAAATCAATCACTGTATCACTCACAATCACTCACTCTCTTTCTCCCTCCCTTCCCCTGTCTCTAAAAATAAATAAATAACATCTTTTAAAAATCCAGATGTCATGTTTTAGTTTAATATTCGGTTTCCATACATAATGATTGATAATTTATTCAAAATGAAGATGATTAAGCATTACTTTTTAAAGATATAGCTTTTTAAATTATACATTTTTTATATTTAATGCAGATTCTTATTTTTAAAATAGGTGCATGGTGAAAGGTACATCATCATAGTAATAATGAAAAGAATATTGGAGTTACCATGTTAATTTCAGGCAAAATTGTTTTTATAATAAGGAAGATTGTAGTAGATAAAGAAGAACACTGCATAATGATAAAGAGATCAATTCTTCAGATGACATAACAATCCTAACTATATCTAGACCTAGCAAGACTGTCAAAATAGATTAGGCAAAAGTGATAGAATTGAAAGAAGAAATATAAAGCCCCACTATTAAGTTGGAAACTTAAAAGCCTTTCTGTTAGTAATTTAATGATTTAAAAGACAGCTTGTAAAGATATAAATGACCTGAACTCAAGTATCAACCAACTTGATTTAATTGATATTTTTAGAATATGCCATCAAACAACCAAATACAAGGATTCTCAAGCTCACAAGGAATATTCACCAAAACAGACAACATTCAGCCCTAACTGGCATGACTCAGAGGGTTGGGCATTGTCCTGCAAGGTGAAGGGTTGCTGGTTCAAATCCTGTTGATAGAAAATGCCAGGGTTCTGGTCCAGGTCCCCAGTTGGGGGTGTGCAAGAGGCAACTGATACCAATTTTTCTCACACAACCATTTTTCTCTCCCTCTTTTTCTCCTCCTTTCCCCTTTCTCTTTCTCTAAAAATAAATAAAATATTTTTTAAAAATAGACCACATTCTTAGCCATACAATACACAATAACAAATTTTAAAAGGTAGAAATTATACAAGCGTCTTCTCAGATCAAAGTTTAATACAAGAAAAATCAATAACAGAAACATAACTAGAAATCACAAAATAGCTGGACAGTGAACAACACAATTCTATGCAACCCATGGTTTTAAGAAATCTAAAGAGAAATATAAAATATTTGGAACTAAATATACAACTTATCAAAGTTTGTACAATGTGGTGAAAGCATGCTTAGACTGACATTTATAGCATTACATGCACATATGAGAAATGAAAAATACTATAAAATCAATAATATAATGACCCACCTCACAGAATCAAAGAACTCAGAGCAATTTACTTAAAGCAAATAGAAAAATAAAGCAAGTAGAAAAATTTTTAAAAACTACAGCAGAAATCAATGAAATTGAAAACAATATAGAAATTCGAAGGATCCAATAGCTAATTCTTTGAAAAAGTCAATAAAGCCCATAAAACTCTAGCCAAGTTAATGTATTTAAAAAGAGAAAATCTGTACATTGCCAGTATTAGATATCTCAAATATATATTGCTAAGTGTATTAAGTCAGTATGATAAGACTACCAAGTGTGTGACTCCATTTATAAGATGTTTTGGAGAAGGCAAATACAGAAACAGTAAACAGATCAGTTTGCCAGGAGTTCAGGGAAGGGAGGATAGAACAGTTGAAGCACAGGGAGTTTTTAGAGTGGAAAATTCTTGTGTATGATACCATAATGATGGATAAATGACACTAGGCATCTGTCAAAACTCATAGTGCTTTACAGTTACAGTGCAAGGAGTGATTCTTAACATATGCAAATTTTTAAAACCATTTAGAAGGTCAGCGAATTGTGCAATGTAATAAAAATGCTTAAATGTATTAAAATTTATGAAATAACCTCAAGTAAAGTAGCGAAGGAACAGAAGCTGACCAAAGTAATTTTCTAAATGAGTACAATCTATAAGATCAAAGGCAAAAGGAACGGTATGTAAACACCATGCTCTAACTGACAAACTTATGCCCTGCAAGGATTCAGGTTAAGAATTCCACTACCGTTATGTACGTATATTAGAATTGAACAATTAAGTAATGGATGGTGTGTGGTGAGGGCTAGGTTTCTCACTTGTTGCAATGAGAGGTTAAAGAAGGCTAAGAAGATGCATGTGGTAATAAATTAGAGTTGAAGATATCGACATGAAACCATGTTTGGATATAAAAACACATTATTGGATATATGTGTAAGGGTGGTTTGATATACACACAGGTATGTTTTTGCTCTCTCACCTGAGGGTTCCTAAAAACAATGACACACTTAATATCAACAAACACTCCTACCATCCAAAACTTGGGCCAATACCATTCTCCAACAAAAGTAACTGGGGCTCCTTGGAAACAATGTTCATTGTGGAATTGGGAGATAATTTATATTAAATAAGCCTCGAAAATATTTTGGTGCCAAAAGTAAGAAAGTGTGAAAAAAAGCATAAATAGCAAATATAGTTACAGGATATGTCAAAAAAAAGACCTAGGAACCAATTAATAGAACTCCAAGAGCCAAAAATAGAACAACTTGGGCAACAAAATATGTAAATTCTTGGATTATAACCCAAACTGTGAAATAAATACACATGAGTCTATACTGACATGAATTAATTATTGAATACATAAATTAATAGGGAGAATAGACAAATCACTTGTGTAAAAGCATTTAAAATAACTTATGTGTTTGCATTACCTTCAAAAAGACAAATCTCCCCACTCATTAAATATGAAATAAACCTCTAGTTACTTCCTTCAAAGAGTACACAAGGAAAAAAAAGTAACTTCACAACAGAGAAATATGACAAACATTACTGAGAGCCAAATGATCAAGATTAACCCCAACAATAATAATTGATTCTGAGAGTAGGTACCCTAGATATAATATAATGAATCCATAACCCCAGTTAAATCATAAAGGAAACATCAAACAATTCCCAGTTGAAGAACATTCTGCAAAAATACGTGACCAGTACTCCTCAAAACTGCCAGAGTCATCAAAACTAAGAAAAGTCTGAGAAACTGGAGCAGCTAAAATAACCTAAAGAGACATAAAAACTAAATTTAATGTGTTATTCTGGATAGGATTCTGAAACTGGGTTAGGGTACAGGAAGACCTTGTATTTCTATCCTCACAAATTATCTGCAAATGTAAACCCTCTCTAAAATAAAAATTTATTTGAAGAAAACTTTTTAAATATATTTTTCTTTTACTTTAAATAATAAAAAGTTTAAAGAGTAAAATTGAAAAAACAGAAGAAAAAACTGAAAACCCAAACTACAGGCTCTAACCACCCTACCTGATCTGCTTACCCTTACTTTTCTTACTTTACCTCTATTAATCCATCTCACTTTAACCCGTGCAACCTCAGAGTCCTCATCATTTCTCTAACACAGCATGGTCCCCCTGCAGGCATTTGTGCCGCTTTTCTTCTCCGATTGAAAATGCTCCGTTCCCCAGCATTTTGCAAGACTGACCACTGACCTCCAAGAATTTGCTCAAATGCCGATTTCTTAATGAAACTACCTAGACCTTGCATTTTTGCCCATCCTGCACCTTATATACTCTTTGCTGTATACTTATTTCATTATACTTAATATTTTCTAATTTACTGTATATTTTGTTTATTATTTATGTCTATGATACAGCACCAGGAAATGAGCTTTATGAGGGTAGGGAACTTTATCACTTCCCACACCAACTGCCTCATACCAGAGTGAGTGAGTGACTGATGAGGATTTCCTATAACCATGGTTTAATGATTCTCACAGGAGAACACAAAGACCTTGATTAGCCCAGAGCTTGGTGAAAAGGCAGAACAAAGATTCTCTCATAAAACCAGCTGAAAAATAAAACTCAGCTAAAAGGAGGACTAACATAAATCCACTGTACTTGGAAACAGATTATACAAGCAAAACAATTGAATAGCAAAAGCTGACCCAGCAGTTTTACTAACAGCTTTTCATTAAATAAACTATAACAATAATAGTAGTAGTAATAATAATAATTAATAATAAAGTTTACATCAGAACTTGCTAGCACAGTCTTGCCTACAAGTGATTTTGGAATTTGAAATTGAAAACATGATGTTGATTCAGAATAATTGTGTTGTAGAGCACTGCATTCAATTATATTATTAAGATGACATAAATAGGCACAGCTATAGACGTAAATTAATGTATTGATAACACATTTAAATAACAAAATATCATTATATACCTCATACAAAATCATTTTCTTAGAATCCAATAATAAAGTTAATGAGCAAAAAATACGTCAAAGCAAATGGATAAGAAATCTAAATGGTTAGTAAATATATGAAAAGTGATGTAAAATTGATCACTAAGAGATCCCATTTCACTGATGACGTATGGGTCCAAATTGTGAAGTTCAACAGTACTGAGTTTTGAGAATACAACAAATCAAGGAAACTTAAATTTCTAATGTGCAATATAAAAATTTGGGTAATTTGGCAATATCTAGGAAATCTGATACTCTGATTCAGGAATTCTAGTCCTACATTTATAGCATGCTATTACTCTTACACATATGCACAAGTACATATATAAATATTCATAGCAACATTTTAATAGCTAAAACTTAGAAACTACCCATTTATTTATAAAGGGAAATAGATATGTGAATCATAGCATATAAACCCACTACAATTTTAAACAAAATTACAAAGGAATAAACTGAAGATATATGTATAAAAATGACAAATCACCAAACATTACATTTAGAACATAAATTATGGTACTCTGTTGCCCCTTTGTAAAACAGGACTGCATGTGTTTTTAGATTTACAAACACATAAATTAAAAATATAGAGACATATCTAGTGAGGCTAAACACATCTTTATCATTCAACCTTGAATATCTTATTCCCTTCACATATCCATTCCAGGTTAAGAGGAGAGAAGATATTTCAATACTTTAATCTTGAATCTTAAGTAGGTAGTGAAAACATAAATGTTTAATATATTATTGGTCATGCATTTTTATGTCTGTATTATTTTAAAACTGTATACACTAAGAACAAAATAAAGCACAGTGGCAACATGTGCCTTCCAACATGGGCACCATGATATCCTAGGTGATAAGATATCACCTTGATAAGATATCAACAGGGAGATATTCTTAGAGGAGATTCCAAAGTGGAGGTTAATAATGATTCTTTTAACTTCACCTGGTAAGATCCGCTGTGCCGGCATTCTGAAAGAAGCACTCCAAGAAATACTTTTGCCTTTGTGCCTATTGAGGCACGTCCGAGGCAACCCCAGCAACAGATTTCTTTCTAACATTTACATTCAATACTAGCAGCTAGAGCAAGTCTCCAGAAATGGATAGCCACAGGCCATGGACCTCTCTCACAGGCCATGGAGTATAACTCCATATTTTTGGCATTGGTGGTACCAAATAGAACTGGTCACTGGTGAATCACCATGCAGTTTCAGAAGTGGTCTCTTGGTATGTCACATTCTTCAAATACTTTGCTGGCCAGTGACAAATGGTCCTGAAATAGAAACAGCTATAGCTCATGGATTATATCATTAGAATTTCAAGTAGTAAATTATTCATATTTTTTATTGTTGTCATGGAATTTACTATTCTGGACTTTTTTGTCCCTTAACATAGGAGCAATGATTCATTATAATAAATTTGGGCTCTTGTACTTCTTGTCTTCATTGGTCAGGGGACTTACTGTAAAATAGTTACAGCTAAATGAGAATCTATCTGTTCACGTTGATGCCATGATGGCAAGACACCGCTCTGCTGGTCTTTTCGGCAGTTGTGGCACAAACAGTCCGATGTGTACCAGCATGGTTGGTCATTCATGGTCTTGGCTTCCCGACGAGTTTTTCACACTAAAGATAAGTAAATGACGTCTTACTTATCTTTACATCAAATTATGTAAAGGTCATTATTCAAGTCTCTGAATAATGACCTTTAATAGTCAAGTTAAAGGATTTATGTACACGGTTGCTATGCCAGCTAGAGAATTACAAATTATCTCTGTCGGTGATTTTTCCTTCCACGGCTACAGCAGTTGAGGCCAAGTTGAGGCCTGGTTTTCTTTCACGTCTGGCATTATAGAGTTCTTACATCAGCACCCACTCATAATTACAGGTTAATTACCAGAAGAAATGCAGTAGGAATATTCCCCCTTCTTATCCCCACCACCAGTAACAAAATGTTCATGATTTAGAAATTTTGGTATACAAGTTAATACACTTCTGTCACATTTATGTCTCCAGTGTACCTTTCATGTATACGTATTTTGTTCATCTCTGTTTAGAAGGGATCAACAGCCAAGATTGCTCTACCCAGCCAAGATATCATTTAGAATCAAAGGCAGATAAACAGCTTCCCAGAGAAGAAAAAACTAAAGGAGTCCATCATCACCAAACCATTATTACATGAAATGTTAAAGGGAATTATTTAAGAAAAAGAAGATCTAAACTATGAACAGTAAAGTGGCAAAAACTACATATCCATCAACAATTAAACCTAAAAATCAAACTAAGCAAACAAGAAGAACAGAGACAGAATAATGGGTATGGAGAGCATTTTTATGGTTGCCAGATGGGATAGGGGTGTGGGGGAATGAGTGAAGAGGTGAGGTAAGAAGTACAAATAGGTAGTTTCAGAATAGTTATGGGGATGTAAAATACAGTGTAGGAAATGGAGTAGCCAAAAAACTTACACTCACGACCCATGGACATGAACAGTGGTGTGAGGGTTACAGGGAGCGCTGGGTGGCAGGAGGCAAAAGGGGAAAATTAGGACAACTGTAATAGCATAATCAATAAAATACAATTTAAAAAAGAGAATTACCCTCAAAAAGAAGAATTTTTTGGAAGAGACCATATGATAAGCCTCAAACCATTTGTCTTTTGAGCCTTAGCTGCTTTGTTTGCTTAATAGTGACACTGTACTCTCGGGTAAATATCACTGGTGACGAGGATGTACATAATATATTTCCCAGTGACTAACTTCATATTTTGAGATAAGTCCAAGTTATAATATTTTGTGTGCACATTTCCTGCATCCCTTAATTTCCTACATTTGGATTTCATAACTGGGGACATGAGTTATGTAATTGACACTTATTTAATGAAGATATATGTATTTGTATATGTGCATGTCTGTATGTCTGTGTGTATATAAACTTTAAGTGTCAGAGACTTGAATAATGACCTTTACATAATTTGATGCATGTGGTGTATACATATTAATGTAAGCTAACTCTTTGAAAACCAGGTCTGTTTTTATTTTTAAATGTCCATTCTCAAATTATGCTTTGTTTATTGAATTGTACTCTAGGAATAAGTACTATATAATACATCAAATCTTTTTATTCACTCCTAGCCCAGGCTCTGTAAGTTATAAACTTTCATAAGTGGTAAGGTCTCCTGGGCCTAAATTTGCATCCCTGAGTGAAATCTACTCATTTGAAATCACAAATATTTTTAAGCAACTTTCATGCTCAAGTAGTCATGAAATTGAGGGGGCTTTCAGCTTCAGTAAATCATATACATTTTCTATTCTTAACTCCTTTTCCTTTGTGCACTTGTGATATTTGTTCTTAAGTTATTTATGGCAGTATCCTGTTAGTAATATGGCACCACTATGAAGAATTCTACATTAATTTATTTTGAGTT
The DNA here is from genome assembly GCF_022682495.2 of Desmodus rotundus. Lineage (NCBI taxonomy): Eukaryota > Metazoa > Chordata > Mammalia > Chiroptera > Phyllostomidae > Desmodus > Desmodus rotundus. Next base: position 28,078,117 of record NC_071388.1, on the reverse strand, counting down.
GTGCTTTAAGGAGGTGAAGAACTCCAAATGCCACAAATACAAAATACAAAATGCCACAAATTTAAAAAGCATATCAAAAAAATCACATTTAAAATCATAAAGATTTTTATTACTAAAAATCATAAAATTTTTATTACTTCATTTTGAGATCAGAAACCATGATTAGGATGATGCTCAGCAAATAATACTCTATGATAGACACAATTATGTTATTGTTTTTTTATTTTGAATAATCTGTCACACTTTCATTAACATTAACACATGTTTTGAAATGCCCATAATACAACTAGAGTTTCAGCAGTTGGTTTCCTATTGCTTTTAATGTATTACTTAGTTTTATTCTCACAACAGATCTACCAGGGCAAAATTATTATTATTTCCATATTACAGATCAGAGAATAGGAGGGGGCTAGGGGGTGTTATAAAAGCCAGGCCAACTCTAGAATAAATGTGCTTAATTCTCACAAGTACATTACCCCCCCTCCATATATTTCCTTCAGTATGTGTCACTCACAACATAATGGCAGTTATTTAATGTTTAGTTATCCTTTTCTTCTGAAGTGACTAATATACCTACACATATATTTGTCGTTGCAGTTTTTTTAAAATTTAAGATTACTAAGGTAGAGCATGTGCATTAATTCTCACTTTATTTTGCACATGTTGTGGATATAAATAGTATAAACTCTAAATATTACAAAGATTTAATGCTACAGATCTTATGTTAATCACAAGGAAGTTGAGTTTTCTAACAAAAATTTAGTAAGCCATACTGCAGGATAGAAAATTAATACCTATTTCTCTTTTTCTGTGGCCCAGCCAAGAATTTGACAGAGTAAGACACTCCCAGGTGCCGAGGATGGGAAAAGGATGAAATTAGGAGGAACTTAAAAACAATGTCATAATTTTTATGACATCACTTTTTTAAATTTAAAATAGGGTTTTTATGAAAGTTTCTCTTTGACTTTAAGGTTTGGGTGAGGCTGGTACCACTTCCATGATGTCATCAGGCATTTTGCTTTTAATAATAAATAAAATGTTCCAAGTTTATGCAAACTATTGAAATCTACTCTGGTATACTATGTTAGGATCTCAAAGGACCACAACTTCTAGGAATGTGTTCTGGGATTAGTAACATAGCTTTAAAATGGTGAGTGAAGAAAACTTAACAGACAATATTTTACTGTTAACTTTAACTCTGAAATACACTGTCCAAGTAGATAATATTGAAATTCAACATGCTATATAATTTTATAAATGAATTCATGGACCAGAAGTATCTGTATGAATGTAAACAATTATTAACCAGTGATGACATTTGAAAAATATATCAATAATAGTGTAAAAATGATCCTTACATTATAACTAAATGCTATAAAAATATTAGCGTAGATAGCTAGTTAGTCGTTAGCAAAGGAAGAGAGCCAATGGAATCAGATGTTAAGTCTGATTAACTAGGAGGGGCAGCCTCACAAAAACTCCTGGGACAGCCTCAGTGCCCCTCCAAGGGCACTGACATCCCTCTGTATCACCAAGTGGGGAGGAAGGACAGTCTTCCCAGGGTTTCAATCCCCCCGGTTAGTGGGGGAGGGAGAACTAATAAAGAGAAATTTCCTTTGTTAAGCATATGTAGAGGAAGCAAAGATGACAAAACAGAACTCTGAAACGTGTGTTGTTGGAGGATCCAAAATGGCAAAATAAAAGGGAAGAGTCTAGCCTGGGAAAACCCAGGAGAAGAATTGGATAGGGTAAGGGCAGGGAACTCCAGAAGATCCAGGAAAGGAATTGGAGAGGGAGAGGGCTCAGCACAAGCCAATAAGGATTAGGAAGAAGTTTAAACAGTTTGAAAGAAAGCCTGCTTGTTTCCAAAGCCAACAATTTATATGGAGGTTAGCAACGATCTCAGGGCTGTTGCTACTAGAGCCTGCCTACTCTCTCCATACAGGAGGGTGAACCATTTCTTTTCACCTCAGTAAATCTTATCACTATGCTTAAACTTCTTCCATGTATGTGCCCTTTAAAATTCTTTTTTCAGGACACCACAAGAACCTATTTTCCCTAGTAAAAAAAAAAAAAAAAATACTAATATCTGTTTAAATGGAATCTTTTCCATTAAATAGCCAAAAGACACCCAGGTTTTCTCTGTGTATGTTTCAACAGTTTATGCTTATGGGATAGTGTATGCTGGTCACTGAAACACACTTCAGTATCTTAACATTTATGAATCATACTAATGTACTTCAATTTTAATAAAATAAACATGTATCCTTTGCAATAGCATGGATGGACCTGGAGAAAATTACACTAAGTGAAATAAGCCAGTTGGAGAAAGACAAATACCACAGCACTTCACTCATATGTGGAATGAACAAACTGGACTAACAAGCAAAATAGAGACAGACTCATAGGTAGAGAGCAGATGACAGCTGTTGGGGGGCAGATTAGGGAGTAGAGGACTCATGGACATGGACAACAGTGTGGTGATTGCAGAGGAGGGGGTGTATAGGGAGCTAAATGGTAAACAAAAAAAAGGGAAAAAAGAAAAATGAATAAGCATCCTTGAGCAATGAGTACTATGAGTACTTTTCAAAGGCAAACTGTATGTTATTTAATAACTTCCCATTATATGATAGATCATGTTCCATTTTTTGAGTTGCTTATATATTTTTGAAATCTTCTTGTCCTTTTTTATCTCCCTTATATCTAAGAAAGTTTTTAGGATGGAGCATTGGGGGAATATCAACACAATTTTAATGCAAATAGACATCAATAGATGAGCAGAATTGACTTCAACACAGAATAATATTTTAATTTTGATAAGAATAGAATTATTAGGACAAATCTTCATGTTCAAAGTATTCAAATACATTAATATTCTTAGGGAATAGCTTTTTTATTGAGACCAACTTTTTTGACATAAAACAAAGAGCTTTATCTTTAATGTATTTCATTTGTGAATATAATGGAAGCAGTTCACTGTAGGTATCCTCATTAGAAATGAAGGCATGCAATCATAGTCCCTGGATAAATTGGGATTTAACCACTACTAATAGTCAGCATTCCCTGTACTCCTTTAATATAGAATTTACTTATATAAATTGTTCATATGGCTCAAAAGATTTTTTAAGATAAAATTTTTCTTACAGCATTGTTATCAAGAAATTTATAAACTGGAAAGCTCATAGATCATTTATAATGGACTCACATATAGTATTTTCAAAGCCCAGGAAAACTTCATAACTTTAAGTACTTAAAAATATAAATCATGCTAATAAATTATTAAATAAAACATATCATCTACCTTGACAGATATAACTTCATTATGCCAAAATTTAAAAATATAAGAATACAATTGCAATCATCATATTTATCAAGGACAATTATATTTAATTATTGTGATTCATACATGGGTTTTTGATAATTGTGTTAAAGCAAAATATGCCCTGGATAAAATTAAACAGGCAAGACTTTAACGTTACAGTAAATGGGGAGAAACTGGCAAGAACAGAGTCTGCACTCAACTCCTCTAAAAAAAGAGCAGGAGAGTTTTAAATAGCTGAGGGGATGGAGGGCGAAGAGTATGAATGGGAAAATCATAGATCATCTGTGTTTGCTAATTATCCTTACCCAAAGGAAAAGTAAGTTTCAACATATCTTCATGAAAAGGCATAGTATTACAATGTGGTATGAAAGGAGGATCTCCCACAGAGACTGGGAGATTGGGGCACTTTCTTAGATGATGATAACATTTCAGAGAAGACTGTCAAGTCCTTGAGAAAAACAGCCCTGGGTGGAAATGAGGGCAAGAGGTTTTTTTGAACAGATTTACATCTCAGAGATGTAGGGAAGAATTAACAATTATGAGTTTTCTAAAGTAAGTGTTCCCAAGGGAGGAGAAGAGATATCTCAGAGCTTAGGACATTTGGTCAGAACCCTAGAGGCAAGGAGAAGCCTGACTAAATCACCATTCAAGAATAATGATCTAAAAAGTTCAAGATAAAATAAGATTGTGTGTTCAGAAACACATAGATTGAATGCAAAGTAAATTTGAAAATTGGAATACAAAATTATATTTATATGTTCATGCCCTGGCTGGTGTAGCTCAATGGATTGAGCTTGGGCCTGCAAACCAAAGGGTTGCAGTCTATTATAAATGGACAAATAATGTGAGATAACTAGTGTCAAGAAAAATGGTTTTGAGAGGCTAGAGAGAGGAGAAATAATAAGAGTGTGTTAGAAACAAGTCACAGAAAGGGGAAACACACAATTTAAAACAAAAGTTTTTAAAAAGGAAGGAAGAAGGAAAGATGGAGTAAGAGAAGAGATGAGTAAAATATGAGATTTGAAATAAACTAAAATTTAAAAATAATGAAATAGCCCTGGCTGGCGTGGTTCGGTAGATTGAACACCAGCCTGTGAATCGAAGTATTCTTGGTTCGATTCCCAGTCAGGGCATATGCCTAGGTTGCAGGCCAGGTCCCCAGTAGGGGACACATGAGAAGCAACCACACATTGATGTTTCTTTCCTTCTCTTTCTCCCTCCTTTCCTTTCTCTTTAAAAAAAAATAAATAAATAAAATCTTTTAAAAATTATATTTATATGTTCTTAAGCCTTTTTATCAATATTAAAAGATAAAATACTAGCTCTAATTGAACATCCATTTTGAAATACATTATTAAAATCAAATATGTAACACTGAATTTTGAAAATACAATTATAAATCTTTGATAAGTCTGTTTTGATAAAAATGAAACTACTCATTATTCTCATGCTTAATATCTACTAGATGTCTATGTTAAATATCAGTATCATATTCATTGAATGTTTAATCTAGTTCTATTTATCTAACTTTCAGGATTGCACAATTTATAAAAGTGGGCAAAATGTTTTACACCCAGTTTGGAGAAGTGATTTTTTTTTCTTCCTCCAGACTAAAAAATTGGAACTCAAAAGCAAGCAGGAAGATATTTAACTAAAATTAAACTTTGATAATAAGTTTATGTTTTCTCCTACCTTAGTGTTTTTGTAGTTGAAACCCTCTGCCCTCACAAGCAATGTCTGATTCTATGCCCAGGAACCCACAGACTTTGCATTAGAACCGTCACCTTCTTCTTTGAGGCTGTGGATCTGCATTTCCCCAGGGTCTAATGATGAGAGGGCACATAAATGGTTTAGTACTTGCTTTCATAGAGCTGAGCACTGAATTCCAGTGCCACTATATTTTCTTTAACCTTATCTATTTTTGCAAAAGTCTGTGACAAACAAATGCCTCTAAAGCTTGAGGTTCCCAACAGAGGTTCCTCATAACCTGAATCTATGTGAAGAATTGATCCAAACTAAAATCTGTGGGCTGAAGAATGATTATTGCTACTTACTTTACCTTTTTAGGTATATTTTAAATCATTTATCTGAATCTTGTTCAAATGTTACTCTTGTTTTGATAATAGAAATGTATTTAAAACCTGATTTTGTCTCATTAAAATGTGGGGGATGGTTAATTCAGTATCTTCAACTGCTTGAATGTGGCTAATTAAAGGTATTAATTAATCCATCTACATTGGCTTATACCTTTCCTAAATCAATACAGCATTTTTTGAACTATAAAATTAAGATGTTTCCTGCTGTAATAAATAACTCACTTTAATAATTTGTATCAATCATCCAATTGTCACTTTGTGAGATTTTGTGCCCTCAATAAGAATGCTAATGTTTGCTAAAACACTGCTATCACTTGTCTTACACTAAAAATATTAATATGCACTCAAATAAGAGATCCACATCATTTTTACATATTTTATTGTAAGCTGAACGATCATTATGGCAAGTAATAATATTTTAATAAAATAACTTGACTGAGGATTGTAAATATATACCACCGAGCCAAAGCAATGCCTTTGGCTCCCATAGCATATCATAATTGTAATTTTAAAAATGTATGATATAACTACATTATGAATACTTGAGTTACACTTGTACAGTAATACATTCTAAGCATAATCATAACACGTAAAAGAACAATGAAAGAAATAGAAAGTAGCCAGTAACTAGCTGGAAAAATATCTGAGGAGATTGTATCAAATTTGAGAACATTGAGATTTTTACAAGAAGCTTAAACAATTATTGAGTAAAAATTATATCATCTTGCAAACAAAAGTATGATTTGAAGCTCAATTCAAGGCTCAAAAGAACACTTAATTTTTGGCAGTTATTGCTGCAAATATTATTGTAATAACTTTACAGAAGTTGATTTGGTTTAAAAACTTTAATTTTAAGCCAAATTAAAAATTAAATATTAGTCTAATATTTTTAACTATTGAATTTTGTTTATATTTTTGATATTAGTGATTTATTTGACTACCTAACATTTCTAATTTATTTTTTAAGGCGGGATGACTGATCTGTCAAGGTGGATAAGTAGTTATGAGGGGGAACTCAAATGTTAGAAAAAATTTAGTTTCAAGTAATAGCTAATAAGCTTGGTAACCAACTTATGTAAAAAGCTATTCTTTCAGGAACTGAAGGTATGACCCACCTGACTCCATAAGCAGTCAAGCTTATGGTGGAAACCATAAGCATTTCTACCTTTGTGCTCAGGAGGACCGCAGGCAATCAAGATGGCATCTGAGCCACTGTGCTCCAGGGTGAAATGACCACTGCCCAGGGCACAGATAAAGACTACCTCCCAGGACACAAATGACAGAATGCTGAAGCTTTTGTCTGATTAGCTTTTTACCCTGAATTCCAAACCCCTTACCTATACTTTTCTTCTTATTATAAAAAGGGTGCGTTTAAAATGGAAATTAAGAAGGTCTGTTAGGATACAAACCTGCCATCTTCTCAGATTGCCAACCGTCTGAATAAAAAACCCATACAGATTCAATCCCTGTCTGTCGGGAGGCTTTAACGCAACCCCCTCCCCCCGCCACCCCCCCCCACCCCCCGGTCCTCCACAGATGAAGAATAAGTCTACCAAGACATGATCTGCTTGGGGAGGAGAGGTGGCCGATCTCTCAAAGGAGAAGGGCCCAGAGCCTTTCCCTCCATGGGCTTTTATTAGGTTCATTCGCATAGGAATGCAGATAAAGCTCATCAATCATTGTCAGCCAGTAAGGGTTAAACAATACATGATTTACAGAGAACCTTGAGGGCTTATTCTGAGTTACAGCCAATTAGTTAGAGGGCCATAAAACTTTAGGCGCCAGACTCATCTCCGGTCTGGACCCTTATCTTTTAAGCTGAGGGTACAAATTAAGTAGGTTTCACAGGAATATACGTATTTTTCTTAGGCCTGATTCCCCGGGGAATCTGCCCCTCCCAGCACAGGACTGCACCACCCTCTGTTATCACTTCAGGTTTAAGTCAGACAGGGAAGTAAAGCAGCCAAGAGATTAGGAGACTTCTTGCAGACAGAATGAGGACTCAGGCTATTTCAAAGCCAAGGGGCGAGGGTCCATCACCCCCTTTTTCCACAGCCCCCTGAGTCCTTCCCTGCAGGCCTCTTCCGTGACCATGCCTGTCTTAGGTTGATCCTCCCTTGAGGATTCTTACCCGTCATTAGCTAACTGGCCAAGCTCAGGGCCAAGCAGGGTGAAGTGGGCAGAGGTGGCACCCCTGACAGGGAGACAAGTTTTGTCTCCTTAGTGGCTTATGGTCCCAACTCTGACTCAGCCTTAACCATGGGGGGTTACAGCCTCTGAAGCCAGGCAGGGCGGTTCCCAACACCAGATAAGGTCAAATTAAAGGAGTTCATCATCACCAAACCCTTACTATATAAAAAGTTAAAGAGACTTATCTAAGAAAAAGAAGATGATAAAAAATTTAATAGTAAAATGACAACAAACTCACAACTATAACAACTGAACCTAAAAACAAAAACAAAAACAAATCAAGCAAACAACCAGAACAGGAACAGAATCACAGAAATGGAGATCACATGTGAGCGGAGAGGGGTGGGGGAAGAATGGGGGAAAAGGTACAGGCAATAAGAAGCATAAATTGTAGGTACAAAATAGAGAGGGGGGGGTTAAGAATAGTATGGAAATGGAGAAGCCAAACAACTTACATGTATGATCCATGGACATGAACTAAGGTGGGGGAATGCTGCTGGGAGAGGGGTACAGGGTGGAGGGGAATGAAGGAGTGAAAAAATGGGACAACTGTAACAGCATAATCAATAAAATATATTTAAAAAATAAAATATAATCATTACCTTGTTTTTCATTCATAACCAAATCTCATAATGTATAAAAATCAAGATTCTTAGCTCTATCATATTAAAATAGCTATTTCATATCCATTTATATTATTAATGGATGGTAGAGCCATGGACTATGAAATACCACCACCAGTCAAAAGGAGCAACCCATCTCCCATGGCTGGAGATTAAATTGCCAGTTACTTGCTTTCTCAGGCAGCCCGCAGTCATAACGTTGGTGTTGTCCTAGGCTTCACTAGTTATTGCACCTGCCATAATTGGACATACAAAAAGCCGTGCCTATGCAGAAGCTATTCCCATGAAGACTACGTCAGGGAAGGCAGTTATATCCACATCTAGGTGGCAGTACTAGCCCACGGTTTTGTTAGGCTGATAGCAAACCAAGGTAGGAAGAGCTTGGGAGACAGGTCTTACCCATTAACTTCTTTATTACCCATTAACTCGGCAATCCTGAGCCTGGTCAGATAAGATTGCCAGATATTCCAAAGGTTAGGATAAGAGCCAGAGGGGAAAGTTTGTAATTCTCTGTGTATTGCTTCCACTCTCTGGGAAAGGAAGCCTTTGAAACTATTGGTTAAACCCAAATACAGAGAAGGGAGGAGGAGGGCAGGGGGCCTGGAGGCTTGCTGCAAGCATGTAACCCCTAACCTCAAAGGGTGGGGCACACAGACTAGCTAGGTGCCACATGCTCATGGGTATTTCACAAATAAACTTGCTACCTCATTTCCACTATACTTTCTGTCTCTTAATTCATTCTTGCAAGTGTGACAAGAACTAGGGAGGGAAAGCCCTCTAACTTCGGTCTTCTTGGTAATAGTTTTAATACACCACCCGAATCCAGAGTTAGTGATGTTTGATGACCATTTCGCAGTGTCAGTTCTCAAGGACATTGCTAAGAATGTTTATGAAACTCTTAGGTCAAAGAGCTTTTGATGTTACTATTGGTTACATAGACTTCAAATTTAATTCTAGACATGTACCAAAATTTGTATGGGCTGCTGAGCTTTCTTTTATCAAATGCCCTTTCTGTTTGTATTAGCCAAAGCCAGTATCTGATGCTTTCAATTAAGAATCCTGACTGATATAGGAAGCAAATCAATTAAACTACTCAAAATACTTTGTATTCTAATTATGAAAATTTCTCTAAAGTTCAAGGCACTTTCTTCTATTCTGTATTAATTAGATTAATAAATGTGCTGGACACTTACATACGACTCTTTGTGGCACAGCTTCTAATTTTGGAAGTATCTTGAATCTCCCATTCATTGAAGTCATTTCTGTTTTTATTTAGATTCTAATTGCCTATTCACAGCTGCAAAGCATTCACTCATGTCACTCATTAAATTAACCAATTTTTTTCCGTCAGAGTTTTTATATGAACATGTTTGTAAAATTGTGTCTGTTTACTTCATTATCATCATATATATTTGTAATTATTACCACATAAACATGTATATTTACTACATATCACATATGCATATGTATATACATACATATATATGAGATATATACGTATATAGAGTTTTCATAAGTGTAATAAAAGAAAGGCATTATCTAAATATTTTCCATATTAACTATTATGAAGGACAAATTGTCCAGACAATGTCTCACTCTCCATTGTTCCCCTTTCTCTTTATCCTGGAGGCCACAATTGCCCTATGAAAAAGTCCCTAAAGCTACTTTTTCATCCTGAAGGTTTTTCCCCACAATCTGTCTAATCACAAAATGCTTTTTTTCATTTTTTTCTCAGTCTTAATTCCTTTGCTTGGTAATTAGTTTTTCAGTCTCTGTCCTTCTGTCTGCCCTGCCCCCCCCCACTCCTTCTACATCAGTCGTTAAGATTTTCCTGCTCAGAACATCTTGTGGTTTCTACCCATCATGCTGCTTTGACTCGCTCCCCACATCTCCAGGAAATACTACCTGTGAGTAGTACCCAGATCTGCCTGACCTTGGCACAGGCTCCCTTGCTGCACACAGCCCGAACCCCACTCCACAGGCTCCAGCCTGTCTGGGACAGGAGGTAATCTGACAAGAATAACTTAATAGCCAGAGGCAGCCTGTACACCAAGTGCACAGTTGCCAGAACAGCAGAAATGCTAAGTTTACCGTAAAGGATGAGCAGCTTTTTAAAAGTGTCTAGCTGCAGGGAATTAAAGCTTCCAGATGGCAGAATTGCTGCTGATCTGCATCCGGACGCTCCACCCTGCAATTCTCTAAGACATAGTCCCATTCTTAGCAATTCCAGGCTTAAACCCAAGAGCCAATCTTCTCCCCTTACCCACCCTTCCTTCTACCCACTCTTAGATGTGCAAGGCATTCCTATTTTTTTCCTGCTCACATTATAGCTACAGACTAAAACTGATGTAACAATACTATACCTAGTTTAGTTTGCAAAATCAAGAAATAGAATCAGGAAACATAGAACTATTTAATCTCTCACCCCCACTTGTGCCAAATAGTGCAAATAATTATACCTGCTTAGACTTTAGGACATTCTCCTGAAAAATTCATTGTCTACCACGTTCTATGAGAGAAAGAGTCCCAGTGCTTTGATTTTAAAAACAACTATTGTAAAAGGCTCTAAAATCCCAATTCAGAAAAGAATAATGTCCCACCATCTCCCCGTCTGAGATCAGAATCCTGGCAACTTGAAGTCCAGACACAGCTCCAACCTCAATGATAGTTCACATGTTCCGGGACCAGGTGTTTGGTTCTTTCCTGGGGACAAATTGCAGCTGTTGTCAGAACTAGAAAATTGTTCACAAAGGAAGACAAAGTAAACTACTTTATTTCTAAACAAAGATCAGATAAATTTTAAAGGGAGGTCAGTAGTATATTACATTTTAAAAATTTCGAGTAGCCAACGCTTTCGGCACCATTTATTGGTAGTCCATCATCTTCCCCCTGATTTGTAAAATCAGCTCTGTCATGTATCAAAGTTCTATAACTGTGCGGGTCTGTTCCTCGGTTCTTTTTACTGTGCCATTGATTTTATTTCTCTATGCTTATTACACAATCATATTGTTTTAATTATTAAACTTTATAGTATGTGTTGAGTCTGGACAGGAAAAATTTCATACTTTAGTCTTCGAAATCACCTTTCATGTTCTTCGCCATTTATTTTTATGTGACATGTAGGATCAACTTTTTAAATTCCATTAAGAAGGAAACACAATTGTGATTTTTATAAGTATTTCTGAAAATTTATAACTCTTAAAAGAAAATCAACATCTTTATTTTTCCATGCACTATATGGCCTTAAAATGTTTTGTATATTTCTCAATAAAGATCTTAAACATCTCTGGATAGATTTATATCTCATATCTTATGTTTTTTAAGTTCATTTTAATAGTACAGTTTTACTTACTGGTGTATAAAATATTATCATTTTATAACAATCTTTCATTTAGTTCACTTGCTCATCTTATACTAATTTTTAAAAGCACTCTTGGATTTTATATACATTTTTCATGTAATCAGTCACCTTATATAAAAATTGGATTTTTTCTTCTTTTCAATCTACATTTTTAACTTTAATTTTTTTTATTGTCTCAATGTGATGCCCAAGTCAATATGTAATAGAAACAATGAAATAGGGCAGCCATTTCTCACTTCTAAATTTTATGGGAATTATTCTTTAGTATCTCTATTATTAATGTTTGCTGACTAAATCAGCTAGATGGCCTTAATTATGTTAATGAAGTTGCTTTCCATTCATAGTTTGCTAAGAATCTGTTTTTTTTTAATATCATAGATGAGCATCGAATTGCTTTAAGTGCTTCTCTGTATCTATTAAAATGACCTTTTCCTTTAAATCTATTAATCTGGTGGGTCACATTGTCAAATTTTTCAGTTGAGCAATTGTTATATGCCATAACACAAAATTTGTTTTTATTCTTCTCACTGCATTTATTAAGCTATTATTTAAAGTGTCTTTATCTAAGACACTTAGATAAAGTGGATGACATTGAGATTTATGCATATACTCTATCTCTTCCTCTCTATCTCTGTCTCTCCCCCGATCAAACTAAGACAACTAGGAACAAACCCGTAGTCTGAAAAAGTTAGGTTTATTGATGCATAACAATGAGAGAATCCATATCCTAAAACTACAGTGGGACATCTCACCCAAAATTGGAAACAATGAAGTAATTATGTGACTAGGAGAAAGAGTGGAGTTTAGGTAAAATTTAAATAAAATATTTTAATAGTCTCAAGCCAAAGTAGGCTGTATGTAAAGGGCTCAATATCAGCTGTGGACTACTGCACAGGGACCCCAGGTTTCTTTTTCTTTGAAGACTACAAAGTGATGATAAATGTGGAAAGGTGTTTTAGAAAACCATTATCTGACATTCCCCTTTGGATTGGCAATGGTGCTGCTTCTCTTGTCAAAGTCAATTAGGTCCTTCAGGCAAGAGAGAACGATGTTACATTTATGCTGATGTAATTTCAAACAACAGAGTTTCTGATAGTCTTTCATTTTGAAGATAGAGAACAAAGTTTCGCAGTGAATAAGAAAGTAGTCACTCAAAGAAAGGATCGCTACAGTACTTTAGGGTTATAGAGTTACTTTGGGGGAAAATTGTTTTGTTATTTAATTTGGCAGATGGCTTTATCAGCATCTGTTATCCAAGTCAGATAAATCAAAGAAAAGGTTTTTGTATTTTTTTAAATCAGAACTCATTCTCTCTGTCCATATGTATATACACACAAATATATATGGCCTTAATATATATATTTGTGTATATTATGATACCTAAATGGTTAAATATAATATGTGTATATATTTATAATAATGTATTCATATTATAAACTAAATTCATACATTTTATAAATTTTATACATATATACATACATATAACTACATACATACATATAAATACTTTCAAACTTTTATTGTTCCAGACTATTTAGTACCAAAGCTGTAATTGCCTAAAACAATGTTGTATAGATGTTTCACTTTAGAAAGTTACAGCCATCCATGCCCTGGTTGGTGTGGTTCAGTGGATTGAGTTCTGGCCTGTGAACCAAAGGGTTGCAGGTTTGATTCCCAGCCAGAGCATGTGCCTGGGTCACATACCAGGTCCCCAGTGGGGGACGAGTAAGAGGCAGCCACACTCTGATGCTTCTCTCCCTCTCTTTCTCCCTCCCTTCACCTCTCTCTAAAAATGAAAAAATAAAATAATTAAATAAAAAATATATTTTAAAAAGTTACAGTTATCCAAATTATTAATAATATATTTTATTTCTGTTATTTTGTTATCTGATGTTGAATTCTTATTTCAAGAATAAAAAATAGATAAAAATAACATAATAAAATAAAACAAACTGCTATGACTAGAACACTCTAACAAATATTGGCATTTTTCTAAATATGCTTCAAATTTGTTTTTCTTCAGGAAATATTGTATTACAAACATAATTAATATTTCTGAATTCTTCTCTCCCCAGTGTTAACAACTAAATTTTAGTTATACACAGATATGGACAATGCACACAAATATGTGTGTATAAACACATGTGTGTGTATATATAATTAAAATGAATACAGTCCCTAAAATACAAAAAGAATATACATGTATACACATATATACAAACAGTAAATATGCATAAGTATATATATACAAGTATATATACTCATATACATACATATGTATACAAGCAGATATATTCTTTGTTTTTATTGACTTTTTCTTCTTCATGATAAGTAATTGATAAATTTTATGCCCACTGTCACTTCTTAATTTTTGCCTATGATTTTTCATAACATCTTGAGTTTCTTTTTGTTTTATTTACTTTGTTTTGTTTTAAGGTGCTATGTTTTACTTTTTTCTATATTTTGAACCTAACTTGGAATACTTACTTGAAGTTTCCTTTTCATTGATATGTCATTAATTTTGTCAAAAATTATGCTTCTATTTTTGGTTTTGGAAATAGATTTATTCGTGTGTTTCTTTAGGAGCTTTAATCGTCAGATTAATCATGAATGGAACATATATTTCCCTATCCTTTTTGCCGTCCTTCTGCATACACTTTTATTTGTCTAATAGTTTTCCATGTGTGAAATAAATTTAAAGCTTCTGGTTGTTGACCTTTTTTATGGTTAAAAAAAAGATGAAGATATTGAAAAGAAGTCAGATCCAATGAGCAAGCCCATAAGTGAACTGGCTAAATCCTGAATTAATGCAACTTTTGTGCTGCTCTGCCCTCCCATGCTCGAAGCTTCAAATAAGATAATGATCAAAGAGTCAGTTTTTTAGATGCGTGCTTATACACAGGAATCTCCACACCAGTCTCTGGATTCAGGTCTCAAGCTCCTACTCTCCCCCAACACAAACTGCTGTCCTAAATAATATCTAACCCCAATTAGTCTGGACTTCCTGACATATCTTTTGCTTTCAAAAGCCAGAGACCAGCAGATTATACCTTTCACCTTGTTCAGTGCTTTGCATTTTAAATTATAGAGATATTCTTGTTTTTAAATACAGTTCTGTCTTTGTAATTTGCTCTTTTAATTCTTTATAAAACATTGATATGTATTTGCAGCAGTGGGTAAGGAAGAAATTTCCAGAGCATAATCTAGTATCAGCTGCTTGGGAGGGAGCATATTTATTTTATTTTCATATTAATGGTGAAAGCCTTTGTAATGTCTCCACCATTGCTGTATCTTTGCTCTATTTTCATTGATGATATTTGTCGAATGGATGAATGAAAATTAGTAAATAAACATTTCTCAGCTTGGTAGAGCAATTTTAATATAAAAAGATATCATTAGTAACATATTATACTGACATATAATTCAGGTGCAATATCTTATTTGTTGACTAAATTATGTGCAATTCAGATAACTTTTATCTGACTTGGATGATTTTTTTTTTTGAAAAATGACTCAATTCTACATTATGTTAGATGAATAGCTGCAGGAAAATAAGATAATATTTTCCAAAGGATATAATAATTTGGAAATTGAACTTGACCTAATGGCCACAAAGAAAATTATTTTTCTACCGAAAAAACTAAGAAGATTTTAAACTACTTCTTTAAACAAATAAGTATTGCAGCCCTTGCAGAGGAAATTCATTAGAGAAAGATTTTTCTTTATATCTGAAAAGAATTTGAGAAAGCATTTAAAAATATTTCTCTTAAATACTGTCATTTAAAATGTATATTTTCTGAAGCAAAACCGTAATTTGAAACAAGGCTCTCATGAGAATATTACTTAACACATAAAATGAAATTATCGAAGAATGAAATCATTTGGATGTAAATGGAATTGTTATCTTACACTCAAAAGTGTGGGGTTGTTCAATTTAAGTTTTACTTTTTTCAGATAATAGTGGGCAAGGGATTCGGTGTATTTCAAACATTCTGCAGATACTCATTTGCTAGTCTCTGACACTTCAGTGTCACAGATATATTCTCATGCCCATTTAAAAGCATTAACTTCCTTCCCTTCCCCCACGACTTTTCTGTTCTTTTCCTTGTTGTTTGGTCCCAGCGTGAGCTGCTTCATGATTGATGAAACCCAGCAGGCTATTACAACCATTCAGAGAACAAGCTATGTCTTCATTTATACCTTATTAACTTAAATGCCAGGGTTCATTGGCATGTTACAATTGCTAAAACACAATCTGATCAACTACTTGGGGAAACGGGCTGAAAATGTGTTCAGAAATCTCTGGGTTTATAAGTATCCATGACATTCGTTATGAAAGTTATCTGGACCAGATACAGACCTTACCATCTTATAAATTCAAAGGTAAATTTCAGTCACTTGGGTTTTGTATGTAAGAACAAACAGAAATCTGACACTGCCATAGAGAAATTAAAAATACTGGTTGGCCTCACTGGAAGTTATTTTATTTCCAGAAATAAACTACATAAATTAAAGTAAACTCACTTGTTATTATCTCAAATCTATCCTTGTGCTCTTCGTTTACTAAGAAAACTAAAGCTGTATCTCTTACTCTCTATCTCTGGAAATTCTACGTTCTATACTCTGGTATCTGGATCACATAAAGTGCTGCAGGGATGTCACATACTTCCCTTCCATGTCTTTATTCATTTTAAATTTCGGAGTGCTCTTCTTTTACCTCTACAGCAATTAAATCCCTACCTATCCTTGAAGGACAAGTGTAGGAGGCAGTGGCTACCTGCAGACCACCTCAGTTTTACAGACAGGTTGGTCTTGTCCTTTTATACAGATGATTTGATGTCAGCATTAATGCTCATGACCCCATCTAAACTGTATTTAATCTAATCAGCCGAATGTATTTTGAGTGCTATTTCATTCCAGACACAATACTATCCATATAAATATATAATATCCCTTCAAAAACTTTACAGGTTTTACTTATTTATTGACTTTTAGCTATATTTCTTCTCACCACTTTAAGTGATCGCTCTAACAAATAAACTATATACTCATTTTTAATAGAGCTCTTAGTTAATATTACAGCCCTTAAAAAATAGAAGCTTTGCAACCATTTGAGTCGATTTACCACCCGCACCACATTTATGCTCTAAGTGACACGACGTTGCTGGCACACACGTGAGTCTCTTAAGTTACTCACATTTCCCAAAATAAAATGCTGGGCGCCCAGGACACTTCATTTCCAGTTAAACAAATAATTTTCAGGGTAAATCTGCTCCATCTAATGTTTGGAATGTATGTATACTGAAAAATTGTTAGGTAAAATTTGAATATAAGTGGGCATTCCATATTTTTATTGGAAATCCTATAAATTTCACAAAAGAAACATATTATACTTTTTTTATTTAGTCTTATTTATTTTAGAGAAGTTAGAGAAAAAAATAGTCTTTTATACTTATCAAGATTTATTCCCACTGCTTTTTATTCCTACCTAAACATCCCAGTATCTATTAGCATCATTTCTTTTCAAACTGACTACATTCTCCCCGCCCCCGGGAAAATGATCTAGCTGTGGGGAGGGGAGCGGGAGGTGGGGTGGGGGGGGAGAGGGACTTAAATAATTTCCTTTAAGCCCTGTGCTATAGACTGATTACTTGTGTCCCCCTAAAACATGTGTGTTGAGTTCCTAACCCTCAATATGATGTTGTCAGGAGGTGAGACATTTGATAGGGTCAGTGAGTCAGAACCCTCATGAGTGGGATTAGTGCCCTTGTAAACACGATTTTGGAGAGCTCTACCCAGTCCACCATGAGAGGCCACAGCAAGAACACAGCTGCCTGTGAACCAGGATGTGAGCTCTCACCAAACACCAAATCCATCAGAACCTTAATCTTGGATTTGTTAATCTCAGAACGGTGAGAAATAAATTTACTTTGTTTATAAGCCACTCAGTCTATTGCATTTTGTAAGAACAACCTGAGCAGACCAAGATAAGCTTTGAATTTACTTTCCATTGCTTTCTAATATTTGTTTATTCTGAATAAGTGTCTTCTCTCAAACTGCCATCCATTTTTAGATTTCACTTATTACTTTCTGGTTGTTTAACCATTTTTTTCCTTTGCCTTTGGTGTTGTGCTGCATATTATGGCATTTTTATCAGTGTTTTCAAAAAGTCTGTTTATCCATCTGTGGATTCAGAGTAATCCTTTCGAACTTACACAAACATGTTTATTCAATTCTAGGAAATTTCATCAATTTTCCCTTTAAACCTTGTATTTTCTCCATTGCCTCTTTAAGTTTCTTCTCAACAATGTTTGGAACTTCTCCTTTCTTTATATGTCTGTCATATTTCTGTCTCCTTATCTCTCTTCACTCCACTGAGGGCCGTTTACTCAGATCTATATTCTTTTATATTAAATCTCTCTTCATTCAATAAATCTTTTAGATCATTCATTAAGTTCTTTATTTAAATATCTATATGCTATTTATTCCAAGAATTTCTATTTATTTTATATGGCATTGTCTGTTCTATGGTTCATGTTTTATTGCTTTTCATCACATTTTCCATTTTTTCTGAAACAACTTCTCCCTTATGTAAACATTGTCAGGAGTGAAGAAGATGTGCCAGGATTTCCTGTTTTTAAATGGGATCCATCTTCCCCAAAGTCAAGATTTTTCAGCACTTTGCCCAGAGAACATCTGTATAGGACTCATCACATCCTCAATCCCTATTTACAATAAAAATATCTTACAGCCAGATTGTGTTGACAGCCCTAACCCTCACATACAGACTTTTACACTTTCTGCCTCCATCTCCCACCCTTAAAGGACTGCTAAAATTTCACTGTGCTGCATGAATTTCATGGTTGGCCGCCAAAAAAAAAGAGAAAAAATAAAAATTAAATCTATTTTGAATATTCGATTTACTTCTTACTCTAGTTAAAATATCAATCACATTTTTGATGACTGTTCCATCCATAACATTCTCAAGTTATAACCTCTTTCCATCCCCAACCACTGACAGCGCTTCGTTGTCTCAGTTTCAAGAACCTGCTTTTGCAGTCATCCACACCCACTTTCCGCCTCATTCCTCCTCCCCACCCCCCCCCCACCCCCCCCCACCCCCCCCCACCCCCCGGGCTCCAGCGATTCTTCAGCCCTGTTAGGACCGGCTTCTTACTGGGCCTGCCAACTTTTCACTCGTATTTCCCACTTCGTGTCTTTATTTTCTTCCTTATGTGACTTGGAATTCATGGTCTATTGTTATCAGTTTTTTGATCCCAGTCACTTAATTACCCCTGGATGTTTGCGCGTATGCAGTTACCTTAGTGTTTCACCAGGATTTCAAGGGCCCATATGGCGCGGTGCATAGTTATCGCAGTATTATTGACCATATTGCCTATGCTATAATTTATATCCCATGACTGTTTTGTAACTACCGATTTCTATTTCTTAATCCCTCCACCATTTTCACCCAAATCCCCAGCCTCCTTTCCCTCTGGTAACCACCAGCCTGTTCTGTGCATCCATGAGTCTATTTCTGTTTTGTTTGTTGGTGATGCAGACATATAGATCAATGAAACAGAATAAAGAACCCAGGGGTAAACCCACAGCTATATGCTGTAAAAGTAACTTACTTACCACAATTGCTTCCTACACAAATGTACTTCTTTTTGGATGCACTTAAGCCAGTCCTTTCGCTCATGTGCTGAAAAACACCCCTGTCACCTTTTGAACTACATTAGTTCTCATTAGTTTTCTTCTCTCTGTCCTGTATTAATATTTTGACACTTTACTGAATTATTCTATCAGTTTACAAAAAGTTGCTGTTTTTTGCAGTTTATCAAACTAAGAAACTGACACACAAAACCAAAACTTATCTTCAAAATATATCCCCCCTTCTGCTACAACCCCATTTTTCCTCTTCCTTCTTAGAAAAATGAATCTTAAAACTTTTCCTGTGCTCAATATCTCCTATTATTCTGCTTTTATGGAAATTGAAAAAAGCTTGATGATACAAGGGAAAAAAAGTATCTGGGGAAAATGAGAATGTAAGTGCATGGCACTTATATTCAAAAGTTATGTTTCCCTTGCCCATGATAAATATATGGTGTATAGAATCATTTCATAATTACTTAAATTTCTCAACATTTATATTTTTCCAAAGACTCCATTACAATCATAGATTATGTGAAACAAAGAGTCTAGGTTCTAAACTAGATATAACTTTAAGACAGATGAATTATTTAAAAACGAAGATAGACTTACAGTCTTGTTATTTTTAGAAGCACCAGTGAAATATATAAATAAATAAAAATATTGCTATATTTGTGCAAACTCCTTTCCTTGTACATCATTGAAATAGACACAATAAAACAGTATTTTAGAAACATTTATTGATAATTACATAAATTCAGAAAAGCATTATATAACATTTCTTTCATTTCTACGGTTTACAAATTTTATGTACCTTTGTAGTCATTTTTATAAATGTCAATAACTCCTCTAATATACATATTTGTACATCTGCATTATAACACACAGTATACTATAGTTTTGTTAAAACATCAGCATTTTGCTAAATATCACTGCAAGTTGAATACATGTAAATATAAATATATAATATACAAATATATATGCATATATTTTCAAATATGGAAATAATTGACTTGCCCTGCCATCGCTTTGAGTCACTTAAAATGTTCTGACTTTGGTTTACATATCAAATGCTATTTATGTTTCACAAAAGGGGGATACTCATAGAAAACTCAAGGTGTAAGACAACACACTAACCATGTTAAAATGGATGCAAGGGAGGCCTGTTTGATTTTCAATGTCATAGGTGTGAAATGTTCTTTCTTTCCCCTGAGTATATCGTTTAGCTATGAAATGCTTATGACAGAGAAAAGAATATAAACAAGAAGGCTCCAAAGGATGGAAAATTAAAGGTGTTGAAATAAACTTGATTCATTCTAAAACAGAACAACTAAATACTAAACACTATCACAAACTCCTGTTTTAGAGATAGAAATGCATTGAAATCCAAAGCAATAGATGTTTCCTGGCTATAAGATAACTTACTTAAAGAATATTAATAGAAAAGTAAGAATCAGTGTTCAAACCTTAATAGAATCTTTAAACCTATTTTGGAGTGATAATCAGAGGACTTCAGAAACTGCATAGTTCACACACACAAAATAACATCAGCTTACACACTCACACACACACACCGCTAACTGATCTCACAGGTTTGATTTGTATTGGTTAAAGCTAATGGTCTTTAAGGTATATGATATTTTATGTCCCTTTATTACTTTTTTCCTGATCCCACAGCTAAAATAAACAGAGAAATATTTTTTAGATCAGTGTAAGGAAATTGTTCTTCTAAACCTGGACAGAGGTAAAATGTGCTCTTTGGGGAATTAGTGAGTTTTTATTACATGGAAAACATTCTAGCACGGCCCAAACCACCACTTGATTGAAAATGTAAAACCGTTACAAATGTAATGAATATACATTGCACATTCACAAAGTTTAAATGCAGAAAAATGAAACTGTATATTTCTGTAAGTGAACCTAGTTTAGCCTGTTGTTTTCCACTTACACTTTGGAGTTTAATGTTCTGAACTGATGGTAAACACAGTGCAGGGTTTTCCTTCCTTCTCTTTCTGTACCTCTGGTCAATGGAACATTAATGTGCCGAGCTTCATTTGCGACATGGTATCCAGGGAAATATTGCACATGGTTTATTACTGCCCTCTGTCCCATATGGCACTTTGGAAGTGTACATAATCTCTGATATTTGGTCGTAAAGAAATGTTTGTGCTGCCATTGTATCCCTAATCTTTTGTTAACTCTTTTGTATTTCTGCTTTCATGTCTACTCAGAGTTCTCTTCATCATTCTCTTTCCAAATATGATGCCTCTCCATATTGACTAGCTCACGGATAGCTAATCTTTTGTTTTTTAGGGGAATGTAAGAACTATGCAGGTGTACTATTGTATACCATTCTGGAAGCCCAAAACTCTGAGTGTCTATTTTCAATTTTAGGTATCTAGGTACCTTATTATTTCAGGGAGTTGTCCATTTAACTTGGCACCTCATGAACCTGTTTTTCTATTGCTCTGGCATCAAGCTAGATATTTAAACTTTGCCAAGAACCTTTCAGTCTCCTAGACTGAAAGCAAAAGCCACACTCCTTGTACATTCAGAGATCTCTAAGCCTGCCCAGGTTTCTCATTTCTGCCTTCCTCTAACAACTTAGAATTTGACCTAGTATGAGAACAGAGCATTGCTTTCTCTGTACCACTGTCTTGTATCCAACTTTATTACTTTTGTTGCCTTTCAATTCTTAGACTTTTCCAGACCTTGGCCTATAACTTTCCTGTATTTCTTCTCAGTGTAATGGGAATATTAGTCCTTATATGTTTATGCTAGTTTTTAATTTATTTCAATGATATGCACTCTGTGCCCTTAAAATGGGTTAAATAGTGGCCCCAAAGATACATCCACATCCTAAATCCTGGATCGTGTAAATGTTACTTTATTTGGAAAAAGAATATTTGCAGATAAAATTAAATTATGGATACTGAAATGAGAAGATCCTTCAGGATTACCTGGTTAAACCCTGAATGCTCTCATAAACATCCTTACACAAGGCAGACAGAGGGAGGTTGGACAGACAAACTCAGAGAAGACAGTGTGAGTGTGGAGGCAGGTACTGGAGTGATGCAGCTCTGAGCCACGTAATGCCCGCAGCTACAAGAAACTGTAAGACGCAATGAACAGGTCTCCCCCCAAGGCCTCTGGTAGAAGCATGATCCTTGATTTCAGATTTTTTGCTTCTATATCTATGAGAGTATAAATTTCTATTGTCTTATGTATCTTGTTTATGGTAATTTGTTACAGCAGCCACGGGAAACTAATACATCCTGACTTTACCAAGGACTGAAGTTTGATTGTTGAAGACAGCTAAAGAAAACAATTTAAGATAAATGCATGTGTGTGTCTATATCTCAAAATGTACAGGTTCTGCAAATAAGAACATGACTTGAAAGACTCTAGTTGCTGTTACAAATTTAAATCTCTATTCAGAAATTCTCTGTGTTTTAGAGTATGTAATAGGCAAAATAATACTTTCTGAAATATGTACATGTTCTAATCCTCAGAGCCTGTGAATATGCTGTTTCAGGACAAAGAGGAATTGAGATAGCAGGTGAAATTAAGCTTGCTAATTAGCTAACTTTATCATTGATGATCCTGGGTTTTCCCCAATGAGTTTAGTGTAATCACTAGGTTCTTTAAAGGTAGAAGAGGGAGGCAAAGGACTCCCTGTTTGAGTGATATATATGAGAAAGACTCCCTGTTTCTTGCAGGCTTTGAAAATGGAATGGGTCCCAAGCCAAGGAATGGAAGCAGCATGTAAAACCTGAAAAAGAAAAGAAAACTGACCTCATAGAGCTTCTTGAAAGAACACAGACCTGCTGATACCTTGATTTTAGCCAAGACCCATTTTGGACTTCTGAACTCCTGTAAAATATCCCAAGTATTCAAAAATCTGTGTTTCTTAAGCTACCCAGGTTGTGATAGTTTCTTACAGCAGCAATAGAAATCTAATACAAAGATTTACCAAGGATTGTATTTAATGAAGATAGCTGAAAATAACATTTTAAGGTAAACGTTTGTGTATGTACATCTTAAATACAAAGGTTTTACAGTCAAATTGTTTCAAAAGTTGTGGCTTCTTTTATGAATTGGTAGATGTATTCAGAAACTCAGCTGACCTCTGCTCTAGATTATCCCTAACCAATATCTCAGGCAATGTTAATATTAATCTATCACTGCCATATGAATCAAGAGAGAAGTGTATTGGATACAATGAAGCATTAGGTAAAGATCCTTTACTAACAGTCTACCAGTCTCTTTCAATCTTGCTATTCTTACAAAGGATAATTATTTTTCATCCAGAAGGAGTACAGCACTAAGTTCCTATTTCTAGGATGCTGCATGTGTATTATTTTTCTTTTCCCATGGTGGAATGAATACTTTTACTCTCAGCAGGCTCTCTTTCTCAGCTACATTGTTAAGGATCAACTTTATCCCTGGAAGATTCTCCTTTTTCCAAGCTTCCTGCATGAGCTTGAGGTCCCCTCAAAGGAAAGTTGATAAGATTAAATAATCCTTTTAAACAACTGAGTGCAATCCGTTCTGTTTTCCAAGATCAAATCTTCTGCCATTAGTCCACGTGCATCAGTTGTCTTATATAGGGAACCAGGAAGATTAGGCAAAGACTCTAAAGAAGACAGAAACAAACAAACAAAAAAAGGTTTGTTATGAGTCTAAGTTGACTTTATTTGCTTGTATCTCTATGGCTTTCAAAGTCCTCCCAGCTTATTTAGTTTTGATATTGATAACTAGATACAATTTTCTTAGATACCCTTTCCTTGGCATTGTTCATTTGCCATCAAGCAAAGAGAAAGGTCACTGTTTTTCTTTTAAACCATATGGAAACAACCATCCTTCAGGTTTTAAGACTCTTAGATTAGCCCTGGCTGGTGTGGCTCAGCGGACTAAGCACTGGCCAGTGATCCAAAGGGTTGCTGGTCCAATTCTCAGTCAGGGCACATGTCTGGGTTGCAGGCCAGGTCCCCAGTTGGGGAGTATGAGAAGCAACCACACATTAATGTTTCTCTCCTTCTCTTCCTCCCTCCCTTCCTCTGAAAATAAATAAATAAAATCTTTAAAAGAAGACTCTTAGATTAGCTAAGAATTCTTTTATTCTTTGTGACAGACACAGTTAAATGAATTAAGATTCTATCAGAAAATTTGCAGCTCTTAAATTTTTCAGCAAATTATCTCAAATCTATTTTTATAATTTCCCTTGTTTCAAAAATTAAGGTTAAATTTTTATTGGCAAATAAAAATGTCTTAAATCATAAATATATATATATTAGTAATAGAGGGTAAGGGGAGGGGACACCCATGACTTTACAACCATAGATGAGCTCCATTATCACTTAGATGTTTATTCATCCAGGCCACTTTGAGTACACCTAAATAAAAGGTTGCTGGCATTATAGCATATTTTTTGCTGAAACTTGATTTTGAATTTTTTCACTTAATAAAACGTGTAAACACCATTCGATGTTAATAAGTTTATAAGTGTCATAAAGATCAATAATACCAAAGTTGTAAAACACTATTATAATAAAAATGGGAAAAGAAAATCATCCATGCTAATCTGACTAATTGTTGTGATTTCTTTAAAAGAAATAGCCACATGGTGCACATTTCTAGAAATATTTTAAGTTAATTTATAAAGTAATATGTTTATATGATTTTGAAATGTCTTTATTTCATTATTATACTTTCTTTTTTTTCAATTTTTAAATCATTTTATTGTTGTTCAAATACAGTTGTCTGCATTTTCTCTCCACCTCTCTACAGTGAAATAAGCCCGATGGTGAATGACAAATACCATATGATCTCACCTTTAACTGGAACATAATCATTATTTTACTTTGAAGAAAATGGAATAAATACTGCAAAGTGCCGGTAAGAATTGGTCCACCTCGACAGCACAGTTCCCATTAGGAATGCTCCAGGAAGAAAATCAGTTTCCACTTGGAAAAGGTAAATTTGAAAGCTGGGAGAAGTGGAAACAGAAAGAAACTTATAGTAAACACAGATAATAAGTCGATTTGGAATAGTGACAACTTAATAAACAAGTATACATATTTTAGTGTTCTAATATTTTAAAAATATCTTAGCAGGGTAAAACTTTTTTAAGGAGACTATAAAGAGTTGATCTTAAAATTTTTGAGCAATGAAAATAGTTTCTGCTCTTATTTTGGTGTGGGAGAATTATAGAAAATTATAGGGGTCTTGCATTAAATAAATCTCTGAATTTTATTGACTTTATCTATCACTTTCCCTTTAGCAAGGTTTAAGAACCAAGACATAGAGGGCAGTACCCAACCTTCTGCTCATCAATAGAGACAGATTGTGAGTATTAAAATTATCCAGATGGAATTCTTTAGATAGCTACACCTAATGTGGAGCTCATTACTTTTGAAGACTGAAATACTGTAAATCGTGAAACTAACTTTAATCAATATCAGTTATTAATATTCAATCTTCAATTATTAATCAATTGATTTAGTAATTTTTAATTTTGATTTCCATTTTCTTCTATTAGACATTTTTTTCATTTCTTTTCACCCAAGATGATTAAATTCACTGACCACAAAACTGACACACACATCCTAAGACCACTCTTTACACTGAATACAAAATAAATATTACATTGCTTTATTCCACTGCATAATATCCAGGACATCTTGTGAGAAGCCTCTAAAACTACTTAGTTTTTGTAATATGAAAGTTTTTCAAAGAAGAATAGAACAACTTTCTGTTTAGTACAGCACAGCACGCAAAGTAGTGGGCCATGCGCGCACTGAGCTATTTAACACTTACCAGAGGAGACAGGTGGTGGACGGAAGCCCATCCTTACATTTCCTGCAGTCTGAAGGCAGCACATGACTGAGTTTTGCAGTGCAAACACATTAATCGGTTGGGAGGCTTATTCTAGCCTGTTTTTGACTATGGAAAGCTGACAGCTCCTTATTCAAACCAAACAGACAAAAGGAACATATGAAGAGTTACTGTGAAAGAAAGAAAAATAATGTAGGTAAACAACATAGAGAGTCTCTGATTTCTTAACTGTCAAATTTTCTTTCTTCTTTAACTTTCATTCCCCTTTCTATGGTGACTGGAAGAAACATCAATTAAAAGTTACTACTAGTAAAATACCACTGTGTTAATAGTTGCTGCTATACCTCCCTAGCACAATGGTGGTTCATCCAGAGGCAGAATTTTCCTTAATTACTGACAGAAGGAGTTTCTTCAGGCAATGTAGATTTAGCTGCATATGAGGCATATGAAAAAGTAAAATAGTAAAGACTAAATACTGGCAACAAGTACAAAAGACAACTATACCAGTAGTAATGTGGTATTTTCTTTACAGCATGCCCATGTGAGAAATGTAGCACAAGGTGACAAGTAATGACCACACATTTAATACATATATCAGTTGATTATCACTGATATCATTTTACTGAGTGTACAAAATGACTGTAGAAGCTTCGATGCAGCAAAAGCATGTGGTGATGTTAGCTAAGTCAAAACATCCCAATCAGAGAGATGCTATTAAGGCCCTGCTGAAACAAATCTGAATTTAATTTAAACTCTGCAGGAAAGGGATCTCTTTTTTTCTCAACTGCTGTTTTTGCCTCAACACCAGGGAGTGGGGTTTTTTATCAGCCACCTGCTCTTCCACAAAACTGTCTTAACTGAAATGGATTTTTTGTCTTTTTAATTTTATAGTTTTCAACAATCAAAGTTCATGATCCAGATCTGCTAGCCAAGATATTTCTGAGAAAGAAAGGGAGTAAGCTGTCTTAATTTTCTGAATCAACTGAAGCACAATAGGAAGATATATGAGTAATATCATTAGTGGGACTTTCTGTATTGATCGTGAGCAGAAAGGGAGGTCAGTACCATCGCTGTTTCAGACTTTATGTGAAGTATCTTTAAATGGGATAATACAATTTAGAGTAAAATGCTATCTCTTTTAATTATTTACTCTGCATCACACAAACTATTTTGGAGGTGGATTGCAAATCATAGTTTCTCTTTAAACAAAATTTTTATTTTGTTTCAAAAATTGCTATACCACTCCTCAAGTTAGGATAGATGAAGGAAGACTAAATGCTATGGTTGCATGTGTTAATCAAGGAGGTATTTAAAGTATTACTTCAGTGATACCGTCTTCGGTTATGCTGTTTTATATATTCTGATCACTAAAGTCATTTCAGATGACAAAAAGGTAAGAAATTAAGGCTGACTCTATTGTATTAAAACACTCTGAACCAGAATCCCTTCAGGTTCCATTACTACAAGTTATTCTCTTTATATTTACACAGAATCCCCTTTATTTAGTTTTCAAATTGGAATACCTTGATAGATATTGTAAGGATGAGTATTACATCCTGAAATGTTATGAGTGGTAAAGTGTTTTCTCCAGAATTTATTTTTAATTACTTTAGTAATTTTATCTTTCCTGTGTTGTTGAGATTTCATAGAAATTTTTTACTGGTAGATGTTCAATATATTTTTGAATAAATTAAATCTAATTCTTTCTAAGGCCTTTGAGGGAATACAAAGTTGAATAATAATGAATCCCAGCTCTCAACATAATTTTAATGTAAAACTGGAAATGATTAAAATAAGTGTCATTTAAGGACAGGATCATGTCTGCCTTTTCAATTGGATTAAGGAAAATATGTAGGTCTTTGAAATACAGAAATAGGTACTTAGAATTAAAGCTTATTAAGCATTCTGTTTGCAGATGGTAAGTGCCTTGAATGTTAATAATGACAAATCTAGATTTAGGTAAATAAGAAAAAGCTGGAGATATTTGAATAGATGAGTGCCATAGTTAATTTTCAGACTTTCTAGCATATACAACAAAGCACCTAGTAAACAGTGACTGAACTCCTGGATTGCTAGAAAAGAGGCAAACAATTATCTCTATAAGATCATGACTACCAGGATGGGAAGATTTTAAAATTCACACATGCAAAAAAAAAAGGAGAGAGAGAGTTAAAAAAAAAAATTGGAGATGATATAAAAGTTTGGGTAAAAAATTCTTAAAAAGTGAGTAGACAGAAAGAAATTGTTATTTGAAGTTATTCTTTACAAGATAAAAGATTGTAGGCATAATAAGTAAAAACAAATAAATAATAATAAATAGAAATATATGATCTATAAGTTCAATTTGGAAGGTTGAGAAGCATGAGGGAGGATCATTAAAAGGTAAATCCAACATATTACATTAAGAAAAAAGTGGTACTGCTATTAAAAATGGAGAAATCTAGGTAGGTGGGCTTTTTTGGAGAGAAGGTAATTGATTCAGCCATAAGTATGCTATTGGCATCAGGGATTTCCAGAGGAGATTTTCATAAGGTTGTTTGAAATGTTAAATGAGAACACAAATATACTGATAAATGACTAATTAATAAAGATAAAAATAGAAGTTTGGGGCATAAATGAGATTATAAAGGAAAGATTTCAATTATTGAAGCAGAAAGGGCCAAGTAAGGGGAACTTAGTGAATGTGAAAAATTACCTATGAATTTTTGGGAGAAGATTACAGAAGCCTGAGGAAGTAAATATTGTCAGTAGATAGCGAGAAAACAAGTCTTTGTTTTTATTTCTGTTGTTTGTATTTATTTGTTTGTTTTGTTTATTGTCAAATTATCATCACCATGCTAACAGTTTATATATAGATATTTTTATTTATCTCCATAAAATTTAATAGAATGAATGAAAATGTAGAGCACTTAAAAGAAAAAAAAAGTCATATATTTTCAGATTATGTCAGTGGTACTCACTAAATAACTTTAATATTGATGGTCAAGCTCCACTTGCATCCTTAGATCTCGATTTAGTTTGTTTGGCCCGGGGCACAGATATTCTCACTTTTTAAATATCTTCCATTTCTTCTTGTATAATCTAGGGTTACAAAACAGTCTAGACCATGGTTTGCTTACTGTAGTTTCATTAACTAATAAAAATTGAGGACTGGCCCTGACTGCTGTGACTCAGTCGGTTGGGTGTATTCTGCAAAGTGAAAGGTTGCCGGTTTGATTCCCAGTCAGGGCACATGCCTGGGTTGCAGGTTCAGCTCCGGTGGTCAAAGTGAAAGGCAACTGGTCGATGTTTCTCTCACATAGTTGTTTCTCTGCCTCTCCTTCTCCCTCCCTTTCCTTCTATCTAAAAGTAAATCAATTTAAAAAAAAATCTTTAAAAAATGAGGACAATTTTAAGACACTGACTAGAAAAATAGTAATTTTATCCCTAAGTAGATTTATAGTCAACTTTTATAACTACAATACCTTAATGTTATAAAGGACATATTAAAATGTCCTCTTGATTTACAATTCTTGTAAGCAGAAAATAAGATTCATAGACTAACCATAATCTTAGTTAGCAATTATGGAGGACTCATGGTGAGCCAGGGGCTATTCTAAGCAACTTGTATACATCGATGGTTGTAATATTGACCATCAACTTTTCATTATACACATGAAGAAACAGGGAGAAACACATAAGGATTATGTAACTCACTCAAGGTAACAACATACATTTTTTTGCCAGATCTAGAATTGCTTTCTGGGCTGTCCAGCTCCAGAATCAACTCTGAAAGTTACAGTTTTATCACAGCCCTATGAGTTTTCTGAACCCTTCCTCAACCTTTTTTTCACTGCATGGTTCTGTCTCTTTCTTGAGGTTAAAATCCTCTAGGAGATATGTAAATATATGTACAAAAGAACATTCCAGGAAAAAGGGATCAGATAAATGAATAAGTTGCTATTTGATTTGTTACTTATAGAAGAGGAATCATAGGCAAACATTTTAATAAAATATTTTCACCTCGATAAACATTAGGATAGATTCTCTATGAATACCTTTATAGTTAGGGATAATGAATTCACTAAAATTAAAAAGTGCAGATTTTATTTATTATATGACACAATTAAACCATCTGCCAATAAATTCATAGCTTTTGAGGTCTTAATCGTTAAATGTAATTGTACAATTGACAGAAGCTCAGCATTCCTGTAAAAAAATGGTTTTGACCAGGACAGCAACGGTTGAAAATGGTACTCAGTTATGTGAAGATATGAAGTAGTTTATGATAATCCAGGAAAGTGTGCACTAAACCTGTCTTATACAATATCATAAGCCTACATACTATTATCGCCTAGGTATGTCAAGGATAACATGGTTATAATGAATTTTTTTTTCTAATTTATGACTTATATGGGTCTACTATAACTCAAGATAATTTTTAAATGTAACCAGAACATGATGAATTTGGAGGGATAATGATAAGTCATAATTTAAATATTGATCCTAAGGAAAGGTAGGTAAGAAGGTAAGAGATATTTAAGGTAAATATAATGCAGATGCTAATAGAGGAAGAAATAAGATAAGCATTCCCACTTAACATTTTCTAAGTTTTTCCTAGGTTTTCTAGTTGGTGCCCTAAAACATACGGTTCAGGTGTTTTGACAGGGAAACATAAAGTAATTTTCAACTACTGCTGGCTTGCTTGCATGACACAACTGCTTCTAGGTTAAGACAATTTGGGACAGTCTCCCCTGGTCTCAAGGTGACAGGCATCCTGGCAGAGGCCCCAGAGGCTGATGGGAGTAACAAAAGATGTAGAGGAACCAAACAGCTCTTCATGTTGTAAAAGTAATAGAAAAAGAAATCGAAGATTGATGCTAATTCACATATAATCATCTCTGTGTCCAGTGTTAAATTAAATTTAGTACATAAGCTCCAAGCACCTCACCCTCATTTGCCTGACTGTTGCCATTTTCTGGTTTATTTTTGTCTAAAAGGATGTTTTTTCTTAGCCATTTTAGGCTTATTTCAATGGATTGGTAGGTGAGGGCAAGGTAGGGAGAGTCAGAATTTAGTTTGGAAGATCAATTGTGAGTTATAGTTTTTATTTTTTCATTACAATTTTCTTAAGATTCCATGGGATGATCCAATCCTTATGTTTAGTTTCCAAAGTCCTTTACTGTAAGAGCAACTTTAGAGAAATAAGTAAATCCAACTCTTGTAAATATCTATGTTTAAGGTATAATTAGTAAATGTTTTTGTATTGTGTTGTAACTTGAGTATGAGGAAAATAATTAACACTTTAATGAGATTAATGTCAACTCAGAAAAGAATCCACTTCGACAAAATACCACTCTATTCATTTTATTAGATTAATTCAGAGGCTTCAGTAGTTCGCTAAACTACCATTACACAGTACCACAGTCAGGTGGCTTGAAAACAGAAATTTATTTTCTCAGAGTTGTGGAGCCTGGGAGTCCAAGATAAAGGTGCTAGGAGGCTTAATTTTTGCTGAGATATCTCCCCTTGGTTTATAGATGGAAGTCTTTTGTTCTGTTCTCATATTTCTTTGTCTCTGTGTGCATGGAGAAAGAGAGACCTCTGATGTGTCTCTCTCATCTTAAAAGGACACTTGTTCTATTGGATGACAGCCCATACTTATGATATTATTTACTTAAATACCTACTTAAAAGCCCTATATCCAAATACACTCATATTGGGGGTTAGGATTTCAACATATAAATTCAGAGAAAACACAAGTCCATCACAAAGATAATACTAAAAATAATTTATAATTGATAGGTTGATGCAGACTCTTGGCCAGTGGTGTCTGAGGTGTTGTGGATGCGATGAACAAATTCACAAGGACTGCAGAAGTCTGGTGGAGAAGAGGGACAGAATGGCCACTCTCTGAGTGAGAGAGCACCCTGACCCTTGCCTGGACAGGCTTTTATTGCTTTCTGGGAGCATTACTTCAAGGAAGGTCCTCATTTATCATTGTCAGGTAGTAATAATCAAACAGATAACATTCAAAGAACTAAGGGGTCTTATTCTGTGTCGGGGTCAGTTAGCTAAGGGGCTATAAAACTTTGGGGAACAAACTCATTTTATGCTTGGGCCCTTATCAGAAAACTGAGGACATTCTTAGCAAAGCAGGTTTCATAGGATTTTATGCATTCTTTCTTAGGACTGATCGTCCCAGGGAACTGCCTGTTCCTGCCCAGGGCTGTACTGCCCTCTGGCATTGTTTCAGGCTTAAGTCAGGCAGAGGAAGTCAGGCAGCCAAGAGAGTAGGAGACTTCTCACAGACAGAATGAGGACTCAGACTATGTCAAAACTGAGGGGTAAGGGTCCATCACCCCCTTTTTCTATAGCCCCCCAAGTACTTTCCCGATGGCCCCATCATGACCATGCTTGTCTTAGGTCATCCCTTCCTTGAGGAATCTTACCCATCGTTGGCTAAACTGTCATCCACCCAGGGCCAAGCAGAGTTAAGTAAAACAGGACAGAGGCGGTGCCAAGAATATAAGCTGTCTCGTCAGTCCCTTACGGTCCCAAGGCCCTTTACTCAGCCTTAGCCATGGAGGGTTACAGCTTCTAAAACCAGGCAGGGCAGTTCCTAACAATAGATCAAAAACAATTACTCAGAATAAGAGGCAAGAGTGACCACCACAGGACCATAAAATCCTCAATAAAGTCTCTACTCCTGATAAAAACTGATTTCCATTCTAAATAAAATTAACTTATTTGCTATTTTGGTCTCATGGAGTCATAGGGTAAATCTGTCTATTATCATTATAATGGTACCAATATTAACTTCTCAAAAGTAATATTTATTTCCACAAATTTAAAAGTTATCAAATCTAACACACAAAAATCTTCTGTACAACACAATAGTAACAATTATACTTCTTAGCTGAGTGTTGCTATAATCAAAAAGCAATATGCATAGTCACCACAAACTATTACTCTTGGCAAAAATTCAACTGTATAAATGTGTTTTAAATGAAATACATACCATAAGATAGCTCAAATTTCTTCTAATTAGTTTAATATCCAGATTTCCAATTAAAAAGTAACCTTTTTTTATTAGTGATATAGCTGAAACTAATACTGTCTCTTGAAATGGGTTTTATAATTTTCTTTCCCTTGGGTTTAACATGATCTTTCATCAAACAATGCATCTTCTATTTAAGTTTTCAACAAAATGTGCTGAGATTTATTTGCAAGGTTAAGGAAAGTCTCACACTTAAGAAAACACAAAAATATTTTTGCAAATGTTTAAATACCTTCTTACTCTTTTAAACATGGTAATGTTTCAGCTGAGAGTCTAACATGCCTCAGACTATTACATTACATTTTCCACGACTCCCACTTCATAATGTTTTCCTCTCAGGAGGTTTTAATAATAGCACAAATCCTATTTTTATGGCGATGATACTGAATTTCTAAGTAGTTCTTTAAAACTTAAGCTTATAAAAATTTCTTTTCTAAAAGTAATTCCCCATTGAAGTGTTTTTTTGGCATTCATCAAACTGCAGTCAGACTGCCAAAGGAGAGAATAAAGCTATGATATGTGTCAAAAAGGATACTTATCTGCCATTGAACAGCTGACATAGGACATGCTGGTTAAAAGGAATGTCTCTAGACATGTTTCACCTGGATTTAAATCTCATACTTGCAATTACTACCTGTATGTGTTGGGAAGTATTGTCTCCCCCTTCATATAAAAATTAGTATGTGAAAAGAAGACTTCTGTTCCGGACAGTATTGTGACACAATATGCCACTCTTGTGACAATGATGAAAGCCTGAAGACAAATAGCTTCACCAAACTCTTCACAGGATGTCCAACTGACCGACACTAAATCTTACAACCACTCCAGTGGACAAGGAGGAAATGGGCAATGCTGCATCTTAATCTTTATGTAATCATGTGTGAACTGTTGGCATGTACCAGACCCTATGTCATGTGCTTGGAAATGTTACTTCTCTTACTCCACATTGTACCCAAGCAAGAGATGACCCACCATCCTTGTTTCCTATTGTTCCTATGAATCATCCAGAGTCAAAAACGTGTCATCATTTTGCAATCTAAAACTTAGTCTGCTGTTTTTATGTATAAATGCCCCCCCCCAAATTTTGCCAATTATTTGTCCTTATACTTAGTTGTAAAAAATGGTCACTATTTGCATGGGTTAGCTACATTGTGTGTTACTGGAGGTGATTTGTTATTTGTGGCCCTTGAAAGTATGAAACCTTAACTTTAAGTAAGTCTAGCATATAGAGTCTTGACTGGAATACTAAAAAAATAAACACAAATTTATTCCTAACCTTTTTAATTTTATTTATGAATACTGTTATAGTGAAAGTTAACATAGCTTCAATACAAAATAAAAAGGTTTTTTGATACTAAATATTTAAAATTATTAATTTGTTTAAAGTTATAAAAGTTCAATTAAGATATACACATATCCACACATGAAGAGTGTCATCTGGAGGACACTTACTGGCCACTCATACTTGTGTCTTAAAGAATTAATTACTGTTCAGCATGACATTCACCTTTGCAGCACAGGAAACAGTCTCATCACTGTTCCTGAGTTGGTTCAGTCTGGTATTGTTAATATCTATTGGTGAAGCTAAGTAAGGCTTAGAAGTAAATTTGAAACAGACTGTAATTATGATGTGAGGTATTTCCCTCATGAGTAATTATGCTGAACACTCTTTGTGTGCTTATTGGTAATTTTTATTTCTTCTTTAGAGAAATATTATTTTCAAATAATTTGCTCATTTCCAATTAGGCTGCTTGTTTTGTTGTGGTTGTTGCTGTTTAGTGTCAGGAGTTCATTTTATATTCTGCTAAGTAATTGTTGATCAGATATGTGATTTGCAGATATTTCTTCCCATTTGTGGGTTGCCTTTCAATTCCATTGATAAGGTCCTCTGGTGCACAAAAGCTTTTAAATTTGATGGAGTCAATTTTTCTTTTATTTTTGCTTTCCATGTGCGTTTTGGGTGTTATATCCAAAAATTATTGTCAAATCCAAGGCCATGAAAATCTTCTCTTATGAGTTTTGTAGTTTTGTTAAGTTGAAGTATTTGATCCATTTTAAGTTAATTTTTTATGTGATGCAAGGTAAAGGCCCAACTCCATTATTTTGCATGTGGATAAGAGACTTTCATCTGGTAACTATGACAATCTTATTCTCCCACTCCTCATGGATTGCTGATTTCTGGATATTGAGCACTGGTACTGTTACTGGTGAAAACAGGTTCTTTTGTAGTGTCAAGACAAATGAATTTCAAACAACACATAGGAAGTTTAAACATGGTAGCAAGATTTTATTGGGGCTTTTAATACACCCTCAGGGCGTATGTGGACAGGCTCTAGCAGCCACCTCCCCAAAGCTTCTGTTAGTCTTCCACATGTTTTCTTGGTTCTTGGTAATCGTCAAGGTGCCATTTAAACCATCCAATCCAACTTCCTGATTACTCTGGGGCTTGAGTTGTGTCTTCCCCCTGACCAAGTCTCTTCTGGGACCTACTGGAGCTCCACCCTCTATTCAACTTGATTATCTTTCCAGTTTTTCCCAGGCTAGGTTCTGCCCCTTCATCTTGCCATTTTGGCTCTTACCGCACATGTCCAAAAGTAGAATCACTTCCCCTTGAAGCCATCTTGACATCTATTGTGCATATAAAAAGTTATGTTAATTCATCTGGTTCCTATTTCACATGTGCCCAGCAGAGGACTTTTCCTCTTCTCCTCCCTTGATAAATCGATAATAGATCAGCAACCCTGGGGACATTTTCTATATGCTCTGAGGATTAAATCTTCTTGGTGGTAGTCCCCTGATTGTGTGAAGGAGTCTATAAATGCTATAGCTTCTTAATAAGCTTAATGAATGCTGTCCTAATATCTGACTCAGCTTTTCAGTGTATTAAGTTTAATATGTTCCCCTTTGCTTCCTTCCTTATTAACAACTAGCTAACTACCTATGCTAACAGTACCATTCACTTGTGACTTTTCAAAACTTTTCCTGAAAAGTGTGTTGTTTTTTTTTTTTTTTAATGTCAGGAATCAAAATTTCTGTTTTGTTACCTCTGTGGTCAGCTAGTAACCTAACAACTATATTCTTAAATCCCTGGCTCCAGAAAAGGAAGCCAAGCAAATGTGTACTGGCCCTTTAAATGTGAATGGGGAAAGCCAGCAGCTCCAAACACTTGAACCACTTTCTTATAACCTAAGTGTGGCTGAGAAATGGGGGTCAAAGTCACTTGACCCCCATTTACACACGAGTCCTACAAAGAACAATGTCGTTTACAAAGTCGTTTACACACATGACTCCTACGTAAGAACAATAGTCTTTCCCTGGAACTAGAATGCCCCAGTTGTTTTAAGTGTCCAGTCAGGCTTCAGAATTACAAGATAGTTTATGCTAATATTTCCCCTCACTTAATGGTTGCCTTGTTGGAGAGACCTACCCTCAAACCTTCCTACTCCATTTTGCATTAGATTACTCCTCTCTTACCAGTGGTTTTAAACACATGATTTCTATAATTCTCAAAGTTAATAAACAAATGCTTAACTCACATTGTTTTAAATTAAATACAAAATCTGAATATTTTTAAAAATTGGCATTATAAAAAATTTCTGCATAACATTATTTCTACATAGTAATAAAAACATTACTGGAATTTCATAATTTCTCTCTTTAGGTTTTTTCTATCTCTAAGATGGACTTTATTGTGACGAATATAGTGTGATTATTACCATATCAAAAGGAATTATTGGTATTGGTATGGCTATTATACCTCAGTTAGAAACATATTTCACTTCTCCTAACCTGACATAGCTCTTACCTACACATTTTAAACTGGGAACTTCTCTATTTACTAAAACCAACAGTTGTGTATAGTGAATCCAAAGTAACACAATATCCCTGATGATACTTAAGAAATATTTAAATAAAAATATTGATGATTACCTATTAATTATTTGTATAATATGATAAATTTAGCTAATGCAAATTTGGACAAATATGGCAACTGAGAGAGGTAATGGGAACTAGAAATGGTCATTGTTTTCACTATTTCTTTTGTTGTGCTTGGTATGGTTTCAATGAGAATAGAAATTCATAAAGATGGAGAAGAAATATGTGTAGTAAATCACCATGCTGCCACATGCTTTTCATCCCTGTATTGAGTACAGCCAGAGAAAATTTGCACTTACATGGGAAATGGAGCACAATTCTTTTCAACTCTGTTATTAATCTTCCTGCTTAGTGCACAACCTAGTAAGGAGAGGGATGACTAATTAGTAATAACCTGTGTTTTGAATAACTGTAGAGGTGATAAAGTATTGCTAAAAGTAACTCAACTAATTTGGAGAGAATAATACAACACATTTTGGTCTGAGATTAGCTCATTAAACCAGAGAAACACAAAGAATAGAAGCAAGTAAAATTCCTAGACACATGTATAGAATATTATATAAAATAGTAAAAAGTGTAGAAAAATAAGCAAGCACAGAGTACAGGGAGATTTAAACTTTGGAGAACTCAGATTTCACACATAGCTGTGTATTTTTAAAAGTCCATTTTTAAATGAGAAAAATCAGAACTTTATTTTTCTTCCATTTAGAGTGTTTTTTCTTAAAAAAATGTACAAGAAAAAATTTATCAAATAAGTTGACTAAATATACATGATAAAACCAGTATTTTGATATATTTAGATTATAGAGCATCAGAGACATTCTCAATTGTTATACTTTTTAGTAAAAAAATTAAAATTTATCTCATTAGAAATAGTATAATCATAAAATATTCTTACATATCCAAAGGAATAAGATCTAAATTTAAAAATTAAAATCTGAACATAAAGGAGAAAATACAGATGGCCATGAAGTTGGTTATAAATTTTTAGATATCACACCAAAGGTACTATCTATACTAAAAAATATATATGATAAGTTGGACTTTATTAAAATTAAAAATTTCTGTGCTTCAAAAAACACTGTCAAAAGAAAGGCAAGCCACAGACACAAAAATGTATTTGCAAAAGACACATGTGATAAAGTACTATTATCCAAAATATACAAAGAACTCTTAAAACTCAATAATAAGAAATTAATCTGATTTAAAAATAAAATTGGCCAAAGACCTTAACAGACACATCACTAAAGAAGCATAAGAAAAATAAGCATATAAAAAGATACTTCTTATCATATGTTAGGAGGAAAATGCAAATTAAAGTAACAGTGAGATACTATTACACACCTATGAGAATGGGAAGAATCCAGAACACTGACTATACCATGTCCTGACAAGAATGTGGAGCAATCACTCATTGCTACAAAAATGGAGACAGTTTGGCAGTTCCTTACAAAACTGAACATATTCTTAGAATATGAACCAGCAAACACACTCCTTGGTATTTACCCAAGCGAATTAAAAACATATCTACATAAAACTTGCAGACAGATGTTTATAGCTCTTTTATTCATCACTGCCAAAATTTGGAAGCTACCAAAATGTCCTTCAATTTGGGGAATTGACAAGTAAACTGTGATGCATCCAGAGAATGAAATATCATTCAGCACTAAAAATAAATGAGCTATCAAGCTATGAAAAAAATCAACGAAAAGCCTTAAATGAATATAAGTAAGTGGAATAATCCAAGCTAAAAAGGCAACATACTGTATGATTCCAACTACTGCTCATTCTAAGAACAAGTACAACTGTGGAGACAGTGAAAGATCAATGGTTGCCAGGGTTTAAAGTGAGAGAAAGATAAGTAGGCAAAGCCCACAGGATTTTTAGGGAAGTTGAATTATTTTGTACGACATTATAAAAGTAGATACTTTTATTGTGCAATTGTCCAAACCCATGGAATGTGTAACACCAGTGGTGACCTATACTGCAAACTATGGACTTTGGGTGATAATGATGTGTCACTGTGGTTTTATCAATTTTAATAAATGTCCCATTTGGGGGGCAGAATGTTGATCATGGGAGAAGTTATGCATGGGAATGGCAGGGGTTTATTGGGACATCTTTGTGTCTTCCTCTTGATTTTGCTATGAATCTAATACTGCTTAAAAACTAGTCTTTTTAAACAAACTAAAAAGCATAGCATACTGTATATGGTATGCACATTGTATACATGTGGAGTTGAGCAACATTTGTGAAGAAGCCAGAACAGCCAATCCTTGTTGTAAATAAGATTCAGTTCTTTAGGACTCATCTCTCTGGAAGGCAAAGTGCCTGCCCTCCAGCAGCCAAAGGGAAATTTCTCTTCTTGACTGACGAGGTTAACTCCCCTGCATTTTCTACGTACTGATTGGCTGGCTTCAGATTTGATCTCTCCTCAAATGGCTAAAATTGGTAAAAAGGACAAGACAGAGCCCTTTAGAAGGACCTCCTTGGAAAGAATGTGGATGAAGAGGTTTATTGCAAAATAAGAATGAGTTGCCCAACAATTAAACAAACAGCTGTAGATTTAAATGTGCAGCTGAAATACGTTATGTACAAATCCCTAGCAGGATCAATAATTGCCCTTTCTAGATAGATGGACTAATTTAATCAACTTGACAACAAAAGAAAGTCCGTCTGGTGCACGTCCGCCAGGGTCTGCAGCTCCTTTGGCATGGTTTCACCACGTGTTGTCTCTCCAAGTGAGGCTGTGCTAACAGGTTACCGTACTATTGTGCTAGTTGACAGGATGAAAGATGGGGGAATTCCTGAGGCAGTCAATATTGACTGGTGAGGCTCTTTCCTCAATTAAGTCTTTGGTAGAGTCTTCAAACTAGAGGTGGGCATTTTCTAACAAGGACACATTGGGCAACTCTACACACTCAAAATTTTTAAAAGGTTTTTCCTAGTTTCATGCAGTTATACATTGTAGTAATCGCATTACTACAGGGTGGTGGATAATTACTAATCTCTCTCTAGTGGCAAAGTGTCAGAGTATAGGGCGATGGGGCTGTTTTTGCCAACTACCTAGGGAATAATACAACCCCAGAATTCCACCTGCAATGTCTCTTGTTTTGTCCTCTACTGTATTAACTCTTAGGTCAGGATCTCTAAATTCAGACTTTAAATGAAAATTCTTGTGTAAGTGATTTACTGAGAGCACAGTCTCGATGCAGCTCTGTATGAGGCTGAGGGAAGCATAATAGAACAATGGTAGAACCTATATTAAATATGAATTCAGATGAATTTAATAAATAATATTTTTGAAATCGCAGGCATTTGTTTAAAAAAAAATCAGTGATGTATTATCAAAGATAGGATCCTTTATACACCTTTCTCCTTAATATTGTTCAATGAGGTGTTATCTTCCTCTTTTAAACTCAAAAATTTGTTATATACTATTTCAATTAATTATGCATTGACTTAATAATCCATCTGGCATGTAGTCTAGACCAATAGTTCAAACTATTTTACTATTTGTCTGAGATTTTGCCTAAATAAATTACAAATTTTTAAAGGTCTGTGTGTTTGGCAAATATTTCTTTGTATATACTGCAATAAATAATTCAATGTGTTTATAGATGCATTGTTTGATTAATATTTATAACATAATTTTATTTTAAGTATACTTTATTGATTATGCTATTACAGTTGTCCCATCCCCCTCTTTATTCCCCTCTGCCCTGTACCCCTCATCCTACCAGCATCCCCCATCCCTTAGTTCATGTCTGTGGGTCGTATTTATAAGTTCTTTGGCTTCTCCATTTCCTATACTATTCTTAACTTCCCCCTGTCTATTTTGTACTTACCATTTATGCTTCTTATTCCCTGTACATTTTTCCCCATTCTCCCTTCTCCCCCTCTCCACTAATAACCCTCCTTATATTTCCATTTCTGTGATTCTGTTCCAGTTCTAGTTTGCTTAGTTTGTTTTTATTTTTATTTTTGCTTTTTAGGTTCAGTTTTTGATAGTTGTGAGGGTTGTTTGTTTGTTTGTTTGTCATTTTACTGTTCTACTTTGATACTCTTTTTTTCTTAAATAAGTCCCTTCAACATTTCATATAATTAGGGCTTGGTGATGATGAACTCCTTTAACTTGACCTTATTTGGGAAGCACTTTATCTGCCTTTCTATTCTAAATGAGAGCTTTGCTGGATAGATTAATCTTGGATGTAGGTCCTTGCCTTTCATGACTTTGAATACTTTTTTCTAGCCCCTTCTTGCCTGCAAGGTTTCTTTTGAAAAAATAGCTGATAGTCTTACGGGAACGCCTTTATAGGTAACTGTCTCCTTTTCTCTTGCTGCTTTTAGGATTTTTTCCTTATCCTTAATCTTTGATAATGTAATTATGATGAGCCTTGGTGTGTGCTTCCTTGGGTCCAACTTCTTTGGGATTCTCTGAGCTTCCCGGACTTCCTGGAAGTCTATTTCTTTTGCCAGATTGGGAATGTTCTACTCCATTATTTTTTCAAATAAGTTTTCAATTTCTTGCTGTGTTTCTAACATAATTTTAAAGAATACTTGGTTTAGAACTTCTACTATATGTACTCTTATTTCTCACTTTTTAACTTTTATAATTTCAAAACATGTCTATTGAAATAAATTAAAACTATACTCATGAAATATTTACAATTAAATAAAATATGTGGAAATTATGAGTATTATAATATCAATCAGGAAGGAAGGAAGTAGGTGTATATCCAAAATAGCATTGTCCTTGATGGGTAATTGAGGATCCATTACACCACTTTTTCTAATTTTGAATGTTTGAAATTTTCCAAAATAAAGTGTAAAAAATGTATAATAATGCTAGATAGAAGCTTCCAATTTAGAGATATTTCTGGTTCTTTCTAAAGTAGCATATTTTTATCTTTTCTATTTTTTATTACACTGAAAGGAATGGTTCTAAATTTTATACTTAATGAATATTAGAAGTCACTATTTGGCTTCCTGGTAGAGTTTTTATATTTTAATGCATATTGATTTGCATCAGTATTCTTTAAGGATGTATTTCTCTTATTTTTCAGCTAAGTTAAAATTCTGGTATAAGGTTGTGGCATTAGATATATTTTTTAAAATAAAGTATCTATTTGGCAGTAAAGAAGCCTATTTATTATCTATTCCTGGATAACAGAATTATGGGCATAAGTGAAATATTTATACTGAAGCCCATATAAAAACAATAAAAGT
The DNA here is from genome assembly GCF_022682495.2 of Desmodus rotundus. NCBI lineage: Eukaryota > Metazoa > Chordata > Mammalia > Chiroptera > Phyllostomidae > Desmodus > Desmodus rotundus. Next base: position 28,035,891 of record NC_071388.1, on the reverse strand, counting down.
AGGCAAACCTAAATTATTCTTTTGTATTTTTTATTATTTTATGTACTTCCCCAGTTAAATCAAAAACTGTAAAATATCATGTCCTTAAAATATTTTAAAGCTATAATATGTATAATTGCCCTTGTTTGATGAACTGCTTAATTAAAACATGAGTTGATGTTAAAAATATGATAAAATACCATATGATCTCACCCATAAACAGAACCTGACCAGCAAAACAAGCAAGCAAGCAAAATAAAACAGAGTCTTCAAAATAAAGAACAAACTGACAGTAACCAGGGGGGAGAGGGGAGAGAGATAATGAGGAATGTAGGGGAAGAGTCATCAAGGAGCATGTACAAAGGACACATGGACAGAGCCAAAGAGGGTAGGATCAAGGGTGGGAGTCGGGGATGGGGATGGTGGGGCGAGTGGTGGAGAGAAAATGGAGAAAATTGTACTTGAAAAACAATACAAAAATAAAATAATAAAAAAAAATGATAAACAGCATTCTTTTCCCATTCAATAAGTTTTAATAATATTCCAATTTTTTTGAATATGGATTCTTACATGTTTTTATGTTATCTTTTTCAGAGTTCTTCATGCGTCAGAGAATGTTTCATTAAGTTAGTGTAACTTTGAAAGGATAATTCACCCACATTTTGACATTATATTTTAATTATAATAAATAAGCCTTTACAAATGAAATAGATGTTCCCTTAAATTTTGTTTTTATTTTCTGAACTAATTTTTCTTAGAATTGATATTCACAAATTTCATGAAAATTTTTATGGCTCTTCTAAATTTAAACCAAGTTCTAGGACCAGTATAAGTGTTTCTAAACACTTTCTGATAATAGAGAGAACAGTCATCTAAGAATAAAATCAAAGATATAAACAAAAATGGAAGATATAGCTTTGAGTACATAAATATTAAGTATATCTTAATTTTCAAAGAGCACAAAGTTTGAAGTTACATAAAACTTGGGAAAATAGTAATTCTTAGCTAATACTCACTTTTATAGGTCATCCACATGTACCATTTTGTGAAATCTTTGGTGTCCGGAAACATATCTCTATAACACTCTATGAGAGACAATGCTTTTGGGGACTTGTACAGTACTGAGTCAGTTTATATCTGGAGTATCTTTACAAAGACCTCTGTAGAGAACATGGCCTAGGAAGGCAGAGATATGTCACCTTCTAGGGCAAAGGGCAGACTTGTTTCCAGGCCAGAATGATAAAGATAATGTCTCCCTCCAGGCAAAGCTTGCTCAGGTTTACTAGTCCATTATTTAAAAGATTGGGAGGTTTTTAGTCTCCAGATCTCTTAGCTGTGACCCAAACCTGCTTAGGATACAGTATCCACCTGGACCAAGCCCTATTTGCCTTGTGTGTCGAGGGGAACCAATGCGAACGTGAAGTTAATGTTTCTTACTGTGGTATGGAAAGTTTTTTTTTTCTTTTTAAATCTCAGACCTCAGAGTCTCATGCCTTCTCCAGGCTAACTTGTTAGTTTTCACGTAGAGCAAAATATCAGACCCTGCACAGTCCTTGACACACCAAGGCCAAGGGCCTTGCATATGACATATAGTATAGATGAGTAAATAAAATTGTGAAGACAAAGAGTAACAACAGAGACTTAAAATCATTGTATTTTGCTCAGTTTAAACCTCAGTGCCTGAAAACACTATTAATCAAAAAAAAAAAAAAAAAACCTGAATACAACAAATGTGTTGAATGAGCAAATAATCAAGAATCCAGAAATTTTGTGTGTCTTTCAATTGTGTTTCTATGGCTCAAGGAATGCTAGTTAGATTTTGGAAAATATAATTTAATCATTTTAATAAATTTAATATTCAGAAAAATAGCCCATCAACATTTCTTTGAACAAATTAATTCAAACTGCATTATGGTGGATTCTTGGTTCCTTTTGTATTCAAAAAACAGCATAACTGGACTATTTTTTAAATTTAGAAAACAGTACAAAAAAGTTGTCAAAATTTTATTTGCATACACAATAAACTAAATGCTATCCTCTTATGTGTTAAATATAATCATGTCAAATACTATATAAATCAGTTTGTATTTTTAACTCACGCAATAGACAAAAGTGTTTGTTTTTCACATAGTAGCAAAATGAGTAAACTGCTGAACATGTGCCTTTTATCACTTTGTCTTTTTGTTCTTTTTCAATGAAATGAAATTGAATGAGAATTATGTTCCTGTTATATGTGATTCAAAGTGGAAGTGAATTTTCCAAATACATATAACTGAGAAATAAGTAGGCATATCAGACTAGATACATGAAGAAAACAGAGTATGAAATGGAACTAGTTTTAATACTTATACAATGTGATTTCATAAAAATTAGTGAAAGAGCAAAGCAGTAAGAATCTTATATTTCCTCACAAATGAATTTTGTTATACAAAAAGGTTGTCATCTCATATATTAGAACACTGGTGAATGAGTTGCCTCTCTGCTGTCATCAAATGGCCCCAGATAACAAATCTTATGATAAAAAGAGATAAGAAAAAAGAAGAGAAAAGGGGAAAGGAAGAGAAAGAGAACAGGGGACTGCCTATCGGAACTCTTCCAAACCTTTTGGGAATGTAATAAGCCCTAGGAATCTTGTGACACATCAGAAAGTGCAGCTTCTTTTCCAAAGCAGCACCTAAAATTGATTGGGGGATACAAATGAAGTGAATGAGTGGGGATTAAAGAATAATATAATGAATATTTTTTTAATGTCATCAATCTATGAGGTCTAGAAGGATGAAAGATAACAGGCTTGTGTAGGAATGAAGTTTGATAAGACCTGTTGCTCAATGTCATTATGGTATCTTTCTGCTTGAGGAAAAAATCTAGCCCAGTGTGCTAGGATCTACCCACCCAGAACCTTATTTTGCAAACTCACAGATTTTGCAAAATATCCAGCAAAAGGTAATAATTTAATAATTATAATAAATGTTATGTGTCTTTTTTATATGTGTACAATTTTAGTAAATAAGTAATATATGATAATTATCAATTGGTATAAATAGTATTAGAAAAATGTCTCCAATACTCCCATTATACAGAGGTAACTGTAGTAAATTTAGAAGTATCCTTTCTCTCTAACAACTTCATGTTAATTATAATCCAGGCACTAGGTTGATCACTGAAGGTAAAATTATCAACACAACACAATAGTTTATGCCCTTAAAGGTCACATCTTCTATCAGAGAGAGAAATAAAATTTAGGTGCATGAAAAAATGTTTAAAAGCTATTGATTGTAATAAGCGCCATTAAAGACACAAGTTGCGTGTTGGTTAAGGACTGTTAGTAGTGCTGAGGAAAAAGGTACTTTGACTGGGATGGTACAGGAAGGCGTCTCTAAGGCAGCTTCCTCTAAACTGAGTCGTGAGGGATTGAAAAATATCCAGCTATGTGAGGAACAACCAAGTGGAGTAAACACATGGGCAAGCATGGAAAATAAGAAAGGGAGAGGCACCAGACAGGGTTAGGGAGGGAGAAAGGGTACAAAATATTGCAGTCCCTGGTAGACCATTCATGGTTGATTGATTGATCCATCCAATATTCAACAAATATTTAGTGAGTATCTATTATGTATCAGAAACTATTGTAGGGACGGGGGAATATTTCCTATGGAGTTTACATTTTATGTGAGAGAAAGCAGAAAATAAATATGATAAATAAAAAATATATTCAGTATATTGATAAGTAATAAAGGCTTTGGAGAAAAATAAAACAGTGGAGGAGAGTAGAGAATAGCCCTATAGGGAATGGCTTGAAAATTGTATTGTAATGGTCTAGGGAAACATTAGACAGAGATGATAAAGGCCTGAGCTATGTACGGGGAATGCCAGTTGCAACATTTACACATGTTAAATTGAAATGATTCTTGGATTCCAAGTGAAAATTTGGATGGATGTAGAGCATGAGAAATAAGAAATACTATAGGATGACTCCTGGGTTTTCAGCTGGAAAAAAAAAAAAAAAGGGTGTTCATCCAAGCTATAACCAAAATATGAGATGGAGAAGAATGGCAAAATCGTGATTTTTTTGTCCTGTAGCATTTACAGAGTGATGCATACTGAAGTAGTTGATCAATCAAAAAGTTAATGGAAAAAATAAATTTTAAGCTGGTGTTTTGTGCCAGACACTGTCATAGTCTCCAAGGACACAAGAGAGCAGGATAAAGAAGTTACATAACATCTCTGTGCCTCATTTTTCTTTTCTATAAAACTAAGTTAAAATGGTGTAAACTTTATGGTGTTACTATGAGGATTATAAATAAATAATAAATGAGGATGTTTTATGGAAATTGTGTTTTTTTAAAAAGAGACCATTAAAGGATAAAAATGAGATTGCAAATTAAAGTCAGAAGAAAACATTTCCTTCAAATTTAAGTTTTATAATTTAGTGACGGTATGCAAATATTTAAAAACAAATTCCTTAAAAAATATTCCAGGGGTAGGGGTTTGGATGGAAAGAAATTGCAGTCCTAAAAAACATAGTTTTAAAAAGTTAAAGTCTAAATTTATGATTTCTTACTTGACAAGTGGTGCTTGATTGGATTGGCTTAAACTTAGAGGTTCTTACCTTAAATTTAATTTCTTTAAATAAATGTATTAAATCTTCTATACTGAGATATTAAAAATAAAGATAATATACACTCCCAAGGAGAATCAAATTAATTTAGCCACCAAAATTCAGCAATGCTATTTTAGCATTGTCAGATTCTATTTTAAAAGCTGTCAAATTTTAATGCATCAGTGATGAAAAGAAACCTTCAGTTGCACCTTTCTGTTGTATGCAGGTAAATTAACTGTGTTATTTTTTTTGTTGTTGTTGTTTTTGTTGTTATCATTCTCCCAGTGAACAATTTACCATTTAAAAAATGTTTCCTGCCTCCAAGGTTGAAAGCAAATGTATGGCTTCAATTATTTTTATGTTTTAGTAAAGGAAATATATAAATATATATACACACATATATACATATACATATATGCTTTCCCAGTTCTTGCCAACCATTGAAAAGCACAGTACTGTTACAGACTTACCAACTGTTTAAATCTGCAAGGATTGTTCTTTCTTCTTTTTTCATATATTTTTAAATATTTTATTTATTTATTTTTAGAGAGATGGTAAGGGGGGGAGAAAGAGAGGGAGAGAAATATCAATATGTGGTTGCCTCTTGCCTGCCCTACTGGGGACCTGACCTGCAACCCAGGCATGTGCCCAGACTAAGAATCAAACCGGCAACCCTTTGGTTCGCAGTCTGGTGCTCATCCACTGAGCCACACCAGCCAGGGCATGTTTTTTTCCTTTCTCTTCAAATAACTTCAATTATTAGAAATTTTTCCAGAAATAATGCACTGGAATTCTCAGTGCTAAATTATTTTTAGATGGAATGGACAATTTCCAAATGCTTTTAAGCCTTTTAAAATTGTAAATATATATATATATTTTTTGATGATCTAATTGCAAAAGAAAATCTTTATCTCCAGAGAAGTCCAGCTTAAACTATCAGAGAAAATAAAAATAATTTTAATTTTTTATTTTCTTTACTATCAAAGAAAATAAAAAATAAAATGAATAAATGCATTTCTACAAAAATAAAATAACCATAAAATACATATAGAAAAATATCCCCTTCTTTTGACCAAAAAGGTAAGAATATTAAGTATAGAAACATATTATTTCTAATTTCTATTTGCTTCATTAAAATCCTGAATAAAGTCAAGAGACAATCATTTCCCCTTCTCTGTTAACTGAATCTGAATTACTGTAAAAGTTAGCCAACTTTTAATTCTTCTATTGGGAAAAACTTAAGTTTAAATAAGTGTTGATGAAATACAATCATACATTAAAATTGTTATCATATATATATATAAAGCAAGTATATACAATAAATAATGATTAATATGTAAAAAGGAAAATTAATTTGCTATCTCTGTGTTCAGCAACTTTATGAGAAATATATTAAATGATTGTCAGTGGTATATAATTAACAAACTATATTAGTGAAGATACAAATGTTTGACATGAACTCATACTTATAAATATTGAATACAAATTCTACAGTTAAAATGAATGTGTAAAGAGCTCCAAAAGGTAGAATAATCAACTCACACAACTTAAATATGAATTGCTAGTAACTGTACAAAGCATATTTATTCAATGTATCCATTATCCTCCTAAGACCATCTATATTAGTTAAATTAAATTCTCATGAACCATAAGGATGCACGTTTTCTTTTTTCCCCTGAAGCGGTAACTACCTTCCCAATCATGGGCGCACTCAGGGCAATGACGTCAACAGGTTTCCAACATATACAACAAGCACTTTCTCAACTTCTAACCCTTAAAATCTGTCTATTTTATTCTGAAAATTAGAAAAACCCGGTATGAAATTTTCAGTCTTAAGATAATTTCTAGTATATAGTAACATCGTTAGAATTTACTTTGATGAAGGTTTTAGAAAATTAATATATAATTTTGCCATAAAGCAAAAATGATTCACCGCAGATCAAGCTATCCCTCCACAATCCCACTAAGACTGACAATCTTCAAGATAGAGACAGACAGAACATTTGAGACAGGTGCAAGCGTATGTTTATAATAAATCTGTTCTATAGAAACAATGATGTGGATCAAACGAGCCAGGTGTCAAGAACAGAACAGCCAGCATCAACCAATAAGACAGGTCTGGAGCTGATGCTGTTTGAACAGGTGCAGGATACCTACATGTATAAAAAATGTCCATCTATTAAATGGAACATGTCCAGTTGGAATCAGTACTAATTTGTAACAGATGAAGAAAATCTACCAAACACCTGTTAGGTTTCAGAAGAGGAAATATGTTGGTGGTGTTAGCTAACTAGGTTGTCAGATGATTATAAAAAATTACTGTGAGACAACTGAAATTTAATTTTTAATTTTTTCATAAGCATCATACTAAATTAATTTTCCTGGATATATGAGTGATGCTAACTTCTCATAAGCAAAGCAACTTCTCCATGTGAAAAATTTAAGAACAAAATTTAATATATATTGGAACTTAAATTTATAGGAAAAAATATGTTTAAAATAAATTCTAATCTATTCTTCCCAGAAAAATCACACTTAAAATAAGAAAATAAATATTTTGAGATCATGGACAAAATGCATAAGATTTATGATTACCAATTTCTAAATGGACTTAAGCTGCTCAGAAATAGTAGATCAATTATACATACAATATTGTTTAAGTATCACTTTGAAAGTGACTTTCTTGGAAATAAAAATTTAGTTTATTATTTAAAAAAAGATTGAAATAGAAAATTGGCCTCTGAAACATGTCTCTAAAATAATTTTGAAGTTTAATGAGGTGATATTTAATTAAATATACCACTCCTGTTCCAAATTTCTGTGAAATTATTCTGACTTATACAAAATCAGTGTTATCTACCTTTCCCTCATTTGTCTTGCAATGAATGTAAACTAATAGGGAAAAATTGTTGGCGACTGCAGTGAGTGTTAAACCAATTTACCCTGAATACTTGCAAACTAAGAAAATCATTGGAATATTTAACAAATGACTGAAATATTTTTCCAATATTAAATAAATTTTATTTTTATTTCCTCACAAACTTTTAAATTAAATATTTTTGGAAAATTACTGAAAATTTATTTAAATGTTCATGATATATATGAAGGTTATGACGCTCTGATAATTGGGCTCTTATAAAATAGTTTGTTTAGAACTAAAGATAATGTATTTTTTTAAACTGAACACATTTATTATGTTGTTTCCTTTTATGTGGTCCTTGTATTTTGTGTTAAACCTCTACTAGAGTTGCCAAGTTTTTAATTTTACCATCTGCCTTGAAACCATGTCCCGATGCCAGGATTGGTGGCAGCTTCACTGTTTTGGCCAAGTGGTATGTTCTGTATCTCTGGAATGCTTCCAGTTAGGGCACAGGTTGTGTGAATCCTTTTAAAAGCATATCTTTTTCTTTACCTTTATGTACTTCTTTGCAAAAAAAAATCTACAATCCTAATCCAAACTAAATGTGTAATAAGAAAACACTGGAAGAACCTAACTGATGGGTATTCTACAAACTATATGACCCGTACCCTTCAAAAGTGCCAAGAGGGTGAGTAAGAAAGACCAAAGAACTGTCACAGTTTGGAGGGTACTAAGACATAAGAAATGATGATTAAATATAATGTGATGTCCTGGATTAGATTCTAGAACAGGAAAAGAACATTTGCAAAAACCTGGTGGAACCATTGGTTTAATTAACTGTATTGCATTAAAGTTAAATGTTTAGTTTTGATGAATATAGTATGATTAGGGTTAGGGGTAGCTGAGTAAGGTATATACAGGAGTTGCTCTTAACTGTATTTTCAACTCTTCTATAAATATAAAATTAATTTAAACAAGTATGAAAATTAAGTGAAAATATAAATAAAAGTAGAAATTGCCAGTCTGGAAGCATTCCCTAGGAGTTTAAGCAATCTCTGACTGTAGGTGCACTAGTGGTGGAAGAGAGGAGAAACAAGAAGATACCTTGGCTTCGACAGCGCCAGAAATGGCCCGAGTTTCTCTGTGACACATATTGTTTATTCATCTAATAAGAGACGAATTCCAGGTCTTCAATTAATTTAATAGCGCTTTTGTTGTTGTTCAGGCATTATGTTTAGCATAAGTAAAACACAGGTGAACCAGCTATAGGCAAGTTCCTTACTCTTTTAAACATACATTCTAATGAAGAAAAGAGAAAAATTCAAATGAACTGGTTAATAAGAAAATTGAGAATGCTGTAAATTCCAGAAAGAAAGTAAACAGATTCTTTAAGGGTGATGTGAGAGAAGCGAATGGGCCCTGCATCTGGACTTCACAGTCTCGCAGGGCAGATCAGGGTCCCCTGACAATGTACGGTGAGCGTGATGGTTGTTAGATATGTTTGGGTCTTGATAGGTCTGTGGAACGTGAGTAAATATAAAAGCAGGAGAAATTGTGAGTTAGAAGACAGTTTGGATAGAATATAGAGTAATTGAAGAGAAGCAGTGGAAGACAGTTTGGGTCCTCTACAAACTTGAAAGAAATTTGATACCTCAGTTAGTTACCTAAGCTAAACCAAAAAATTGTGATTTCATTCATGTGTCCATATGAATAAGTGCACATTTAAGGAATAGTTTTAAAAAATAAAGTTGACAGCGTGGTTTTAAGGAAGAATGGAGGCAGAAAGTTAAATTAGGACACAATGATAACAATAATAGCAGCTAATACTTATAAACTCACTATATGTGCAGCAGTATTCAAGATATGTTATGTTTAGTAGCTTGTCTATGATGCCGGTATAAATTATTGTATATTATATGATGTATGTATATTATACTGAATCTATGATGTAGATAATAATTACTATAGTCTCCTAATATGAGAAAATAAATTCCCATAATGGTTAAGGAATTTACCAATATCAAAAACTATTGAGAGGTATAAGAGGGATTCGTAGCTAACAATCACAAAGGTTGAGGGGGTTTTTTTAAATCACTTTATTGCTGATTAATGATTGGCATACAAAAAGCTCTCCATAGTTAATGTATACAACCAGATGAGTTTGAAGGTGAGAAGATCCCTGTGAAACAATCACCACAATCAATGTCATAAACACAACCCTCACCTCCAAACATTTCTAACTGCCCTTTTTTCTCTACTTCTTTCTTTTCCAAATATTGTATTTATCAATTGCAGTTTACATTTAACATTCTTTTTTATTAGTCTCGGGTGTGCAGCATAGTAGTTAGATGGTCTAACCATATACTTTCCACAGTCATTGTCCCCAATCTTTCAAGTACACTCCCGACACCACGTTATTATTGATTATATTCCCTACGCTGTACTTTTTAGATCCTCATGGCCCTTCTGTGAGTTCTTCTTAATCCCTTCACTTTTTCACCCAGCCACTCCCCTAACCCCCTCCCTCTGGCAACCGTCAGTCTGTTATCTGTGTCTATGAGTCTAACAATGAATTTATCTTGCTCTCTAGGTTATCCTTGCACAGATGAAGAAGGAGACTCAAAGGAGATCAGGAAATGGCGCAGTTAGTAAAATAAAGGATACAGGTGAGATTTGTCCCTCTTCAAAGTCTGATCTAATTTCTACCCTAATAATGCTTACCAGGAAGGAAAGAATTTTTTATAAAGACAAATTTTAATCATGGAATTAGTTATAGAATTTTAATGAAGTTATGAGGTCCTACAAAGAACTTTCAAACCTGATTGCACTTACTTAATTCTTTTTATTTGTTATGTCTTTTTTATTGTATTTTTCCACTACCATTTATCCCCCCATACTGTCTTCCATATTACCCTCTTTATTTACATTATTTTTGTGTGATTAAATCCATCTTCTCAGCAAATTCTTAAATATATGATACAGTGTTATTATAGGCATTGTGCTGTACAGTAAATCTCTAGGACTCACTCATCTTGCATAATAGAAATTTTGTACTTTTTGAGGAGAAAATGAGAGTTATTAGAGTTTACATTCTGACAAATATTTGATTCAGCATGGAGACAATGGGAATGAAGGAAAGTGGATTAAAATACTGTTACAAACAGAACCAATAGAATGAGGTAATTTCATGAAGATTAGCATTAAAGAAGAGGAAGAGTAACTGATGAAACAGTGTTTCAGACCCAAGGCGAGAAAGGGATTTACTAACATCAGAACAAAGAGAGGATTCTGTTTGGGGGATAAAATATAATGAGGTCAGCCTAGCAGAGGCTGACTCAATAGGCCAAACGTCATTACTAGATATGAACCCTAGTCCAAAAGTCAGGAAATGAGTGCCGCTTAGTACATGCAGATATCAGTTTGTTTTTGCAGACTCGTTTCCCATTTGTCAGATTCCCATATTCTAGGACAAATAAAAAACTAAAATGTTTCAGGTTTATGCTTTTAAAAAAAATAATCAGAAGTGCTTCGGTTATATTTCCTTTCAAAATATAAAATTTTTGTGAAAGAAAAGGAAGAAACAATGAAGTCCTTATTAAACCTTCATTTCTTAAAGGCTTTATTCAGTATGTTAAAATATTCTGATTTCATAATGCAAACAGAAATTTGGTAAGACTTATGGGATAAAGTCAGTTCCTTATATTTTATCCACGTCCTTCCATCTCTCATTAATAATGCTGCTCTTTCCCAGTGTCTCTTACATTGGTTCAAAATCATGCTAACAGCTGTCTGAGGAAATATACTTGACATATAGACTAGGAGAGAGGTACTAGGTTACTGAGTTAATTGGAAACATTTTCAATTTTCAGGAGAGATATCTTCATTATATTAATAAGCATTTCAGCCCTGGCTAGTGTGGCTCAGTGGACTGAGCACCAGCCTATAACCGAAGGGTTACTGGTTAGATTCTCAGCCTAGACAGAGCACATGCCTGGGTTTCAGACCAGGTCCTCAGTAGGGGGCATGCAAGAGGCAACCACACAGTGATGTTTCTCTCCCTCTCTTTCTCCTTCCCTTCCCCTCTCTAAAAATAAATAAATAGAAAAAAATATTAAAAATAAAATAAAATTAATTAATGTTTTAGATTTTAAAATATATAGTTTGGAATCCTTTATACAATAAAAAGCTTATTTATAAATATGAAAATACATGAACATTGCCATATTCATCAGTTCTTTAAAACTTTTTTTTTTAAATTTCTCTTCTCACATTCATTAAATTTTAGACATGAGATCTGCAATGATACCAAAGGACATTTGAAAGTTAATATAATTTACAAAAAATTCCCACTGCAGGTTTTTATGGTCACTATTATAGTGAGGTTTCAAATCTGTATTATTTCATATTCTTGTATATTTGAATTTAAAAATCATTAATTATGAGCATTTTTATTTTATTTATATACATTATAATTTTGCCTCCTCTTTACACCTTTATATTTTTGTTTTTAGGTAAAAAATCCCAAAAGAATCTTATTTACTTAAGTTTTTAAATTGATTTTACAGTCAGCTTTAGCTCCTTTCTTTTAAACATATTTTCCTGTTGTTCAATGATGCCATTCTTAGGAGAGGATGGTCTAACATTATACATATAGAAATGAGTCACTGCTCTTGACCAAGACTCAACAAGTTGAGCAGGCAAGGCTGTCCCTCTCCATAGGAATATTTCTCAGCAGGGTGTCACAATGTCGTCTTGCCTGCCTTCAACTATTCTTCATTCAGATCACTTTATGTAAACAAATATCATGAATTAATACATTTCACTTTTATAGAACTATGGACAGTATGGATTTCATCCCCTCTTTATCAAATAAACAGCAGTGACATGATAAGAAATCATTTCAGGAGTTCTGGACCAAAACTCATTTAATGTTTATGCTTATTCTCTTTGCTGCCCTCTGTATTGTGGAGACTCTGTTCTTCCTCTGATGTGACATGTCAATAGATCTTTGGGAAGGTCTTTTCTGCATTATTTGGAATTACAATTTTTGTTTCTATGTTTGTAATCTGCTAAGGTTTTCTCCACCAGCAGGGGCTGTGAATTAATATTGTTTGCCTAGTATTTTCACTGCCTGATGTTAAGCACCAGAAAAAAATGTGCAGTTCCACTCGAACTTGAACCTTTGGGTAGTTAAGTCTCAATCTTGCTTATGTAATGTTTTTGTTAATGCCATTCCACTACAACACAGGTAATTTTCAAAAATATTTTGTGTGTTTGTAATGGAGTTCTCTTGATAGATTTTACATGGTTTAGACTATCTAAATTTCAAGGCCTGTTCTCCAACTAGGACTACCATTACAACTGAAAAAGGAAGGAGAAGGAGATAAGGTCCCTAATTAGCCATCCTGGAGTGTCTCTACTCCACCATGTTTTCCACCTATGGCATGGGGAAACTTTTTCCCACATGTTCTTGTGGCATGTATATCTACAGGAGTAATAGTAAGACATTTGAAACACTTTTTACACCTTTTAGAAAACATTCTCCTCTAAGGCTCCTGAAATAAGCCTCAAATGCTATCTTATTTAGTTAGCTAACTCTTTGAGACTACTCTTGACGTCTTTAGCAGGGTAAAGACTCAACAGTGTAACCATCAGAATATTTCTGACTTGATCAATGGTTGCTTTAAAAGAGGAACTCTGCCGTGTTTAGGAAGATTAGATAAATAGGTGATAGATAACAGATAGATGAATAGATAGAGAGGCAGGTAGATAGAAAGATGATAGACAGGCAGGGCAGGTAAATGTGACTTCTCTGAGAATGAGCTGAATTTTCAAAGTATAAAGATCTATTACAGAATTCTTGGAGATTTCTGTGCACATCTCTTTTCAGTGCAAGGTACAATGAGTTTAAAGAAGTCTAAAATACATATCAAAAACTTGCTACAAAGATTCAAATAGAAAAATGATGAGAGCCTAATTTAAAGTCACAATAGTCATCTGAATTATTTAGGTTTGTAAAACACACCATTCCCTTTATATTGCTAAACAAGGAGAAATTAAAATATCCCTTTGAGTCCATTAGGTTCTTTGAAAGTCTTCTGCAAATAAAATACTGATACAATAGCTAGTGTTATAAACTCTTTCTAAAAATGCATGTGTGAAATACTCTTCAAAATATGTGTCTCATATTTTAGGCAACTATATGATATATGGCATAGAAACATACATTTAGGCAAACCATTTTAATTATTTGAACCAAACACACACATATATTAATAATCAGTTTCTTGCTAACTGAACTTAATAAACCAAAAGAGTGATGCACAATAGGAAGTACCAGAGTTTTTATTCTAAAGAAGGAAAAAAATATGAATTCTGCAAGGATTATTAGAATAAGATTTGAATTTGAATCTCCCCTCTGCTTTTTTTGCCCAGCATTGTTTATTTTGATAACATTGGAAAAAAAAATCTATTGGTATGAGCATTTCTACATTTATCTGACAATATATAAAAGAAAAAATAAAATTTAAAGTCCACCTTTATTCACACCAGAGCTATACAGAAATCATGATAATTGAGGTGAATTGTTCAGTTCTTTAATTATGAGTGCACAGTCTTGCTCCCACTGATAATGTCACCTGTTATATTATCAAAGCTGCCTTTATACTAGGTAAAGCTACCCCATGGTCTTTATGTTTTCCCACTTTCAGCACTCACGCGGCCACGATTCTAACAAATAATTGCAAAAGGTGAAGCACAAAAAACGCCCCTCCAAATGCTTATATTATTGTAACTCTCAGACATACACCCTCTGCACATAGAAATACTGGTGATTCTCTCGTTATTTTAAGAAAATGAACTCATGTTATATACAATCATCAGCATCTTGCTTTTCTCATCTATTAAGACATTGCGGAAATGCTTACACTCCAACTAGAATTTGTTCTAAGGAACAGCCACATACTATTTCATGACCTTAAACTAGTTACGCATCCATTTTCCTATCACTTCCATCTTGAGGTGCTTCCACTTTCTTTCTAGTTCAATTTTGTTTTATTTTGTTTTGCTTTTGCTACAACAAATAATGCTTCAGAAAACATTCTGAAGAACAAATTTCTGGGAACAGTCCTTTCCAACATATTATTTCAGCTGTTGGTATAGAGTCCCAGGAACTGAACTGCTGAGACAATGAGCATATGTTTAATGCAACAGTTTTTAAAATATACTTTTATTTCTGTAGCATGTGGTTGAAATGAGAATGCTGAATCAATGGGCACGTTTTCAATGCAATTGTTTTTGAAATATGCTTTTATTTCTATAATATAGAATTCTAAGAATGGGATTTCTGAGTAAATGTGTACATTTTCTGTGCAGTAATTTCCAAACAGCGTTCTCTGAAAACATAGATTTTTATTGTTGTTTTGTTGTTGTTATTATTTTTCTATTTATCAGGAGCTAAGAGAATATTCACTGGGCATTATATAGTGGTTCACTTTTATGTTTCAACCAGAGCAGGTCTGCATTTTATACATTTAATGTATTGCTAGGGCAGCTATTGTTAAAGTACTTACCAGATTCTGTTTCTCTTTTTCCCTGGACACACACCAACACTTCATTCTCTAGGTTCTCTTCCTGCCTCACTGGGCCATGAGTTCTAGACATCGAAACAAGAACACAACAAATGTGATCAGCTCCTTCCAAGGCTGTACCGCGGAGACCCCCCACGTGCTCCATTATCCGTTTACCTTCTTGCCCTCCCACGGCAAGCTGGTGAACTTGGAAGCCCTGTGTTGAAGACTGAAGAAAGTCTATTAGTTTAAGTGACTGTGGGGTGATATGTCCCCCTGATGACCAGGAAAACTCACCATGAAAGATTATTTTGCAGGGAAAATATCATGTCTGAGCCATTATACATTTCTGGGAACAATTTGTTATACAGCTAATAATAAATTAATACTATTCACATTCCATGTAAGAATTCAGCAGAGTAAAAGCTTTCTGAAGTCAGGTACCCTGTCCAGTACCCTGTTCAGTCCTTAATATAACATCTACCAGAATGAATAACTCAACTTTCCAATAATAATGACAAAGACAATGATTATAGAAATCAAAATAAACAAGACACTTTAAAAAGTGCAATATGTTCCAAAAAGATAGAAGGTTAGTAGTTATCATCAGTTTGAGAACACAAGAAAATAACATAAGTCACATACAGAGTTCAACTCATTAACCTCTATTTTAGGATCTTATAAACGACATCAACACCCTGTGTCTTCTAATAAACTCTATACGGCTGTGATAATTGTGTGACACTGTTTAATAAAATATAATGAAATCAAGATTAAAATGCTAGTCCTTGTGACACCCTTTACCCAAAATAGTGGTAATGTTACATAATAAAAACAGAGGGAAGACCTTATTTCTCCTGATGAAATAGAAATATATCAGTCTCTCTTTTCTTATTTTTCTTTCTTCATAGATCTTGTCTTAAAGTGAAATTAGATTTGTCTTCCAAAATTTGTCCAACGAAAAGATTCCTCTTTTCTTCCTTTCTTCATTCCTTAATAATTTTATCAGAGAGCCATTAAACAGACACAAACAAAGAGGGAAGCACATTGAAGCTTGAGGCTCATGTGAATAAAGATGCCAAATGGGTGGGAGCTGTAGGCATTAGTTACTGGTTTACATGCACCATATGATCTAGCAATTCGTTCCTACCCACATGCCCATATAGAAATGCCTGTGTATGTTCACCACAAGACCTGTATTAAGTATTCATAAGAACATAGTTTGTAACAACTCTGGATTTTTCACCAATCATGTACTATCATTAGGAGAATGGAATAATGAATTATGGTATTCTGATGAAGTAGAACGCTATGTGCCATTAAACCATGGCATATTCTACACAAGAAATTAACAATAGGCCTCATAAAAACTAAGTGAAGTAAGCCAAACCTCCAAAAAATAAACTACACCATCCATTTACATAAAGTACAAAGCAGTCCAAACTGATCTTTTGAATAGGAGTCAGGAAAGTGAATACCTTCAGTTGGAAGGGGCTTACTGGACCTTCTAAGACACAGCCGATGTTTATTCTTTTAATTTTAGTTCTTGTTACACAGATGTCTTCATTCTGGGAAAATACATTGGGCTCGATGCTTATGTATTTGTTATTTTATGTATTAACATACATTTCAATAAAAATTCATTAATTGAAGTTTTTGAATGAGAATTAACTTTTATCATATACCGAATGAGGCTCTATATAAAATATAAAAACTAATGAATCTCATAAATTAGGATAAAAAGTCTGTAAGTAATTATTGAATAACTTATTTAACATCATATTTAAGTATGTCTTGGAATAAAACCAATATAATCAGATTAAGACTTTCTATATCTTTAAAAACATTTATTGAATGTTTCATTCCTGCAGTTATCACAAGCTAAACTTATGAAAACAGTCTCTTTTCATAGTGATTCTCACTGTAACACTGTATGCATTTATACCATGAAAAAATTACATTCCCCCAGTTTTTTAAAATCTACATGCTACAATCTTTGAATGTACCACAGTTAATTTTTAAGTATGGACGGTGTAAAATATAGTAAGAATTACTTCTTTACCTTAGCAGTTGCAATCATTACCTATTAAGCGATGCAGTAAACACTTTTTTCTTTTGTTTTTTTTTAGAGGAAAAATAATTGAATTACATTGTAACATCTTAAAAATGGAAAGGAAGAAGAGAAACAAAATGAATGTGTGTAAATTTATAAAATAGTACATGTAAAATAAAAGCTATTATTTATTTTATATATGCTAAATATTTATTTTGTTTTGTAACCCCAAATCTCTATTTTAATAACATTTAATTAAAGTCTAGTGATAGATGTAAAGATAATCACTTGCGTGTGTCATCTATTTTTTTAATGTGAAAGTATACAAGCTCCTCAGGGAGTATTAGAAAATTGGCCTACAAGCTCATAATTTGAAAGGTCAAATTTCATAGGATCTTGTATATATGTATTATAAGAATACATCACTTTAAGGAATGTCAATAATGGTTTTAAAGTAATCACTAGTCTCCTTTGAAGTTATAAGGCACAGGTGGCAAACACAAGGCCCCAGGGCCGAATGCCGCCCTGCACCTTGTTTTATCCAGCTCAGCACCTTGTTTCTACCCAGCGCAGTGCCAAGCTCTCACTTAACGGTTAAAGAGTAGTTATGTTTATACAGTCCTAAAATTACATTCGGCCCTTTGAAGGCAGCCTCGAGGCTGATGTAGCCCCGTGTTAAAATGAGTTTGACACCCTTGTTATAAGGAGATAGCATGAATGGTGAAGGCAGGGTATAGTGTGCTTATGCCACATCGTTTGTCTTTTCCACAGAAGGTAAGTATTTTCATTTTATTATTTAAAATGTAATGCAAAAATGACCCACTAGTTCTACATGATAGGTAATAACAAATCACATTTTAGCTAAATCCAAAATGTTTCAAGTTTAACTTGTGATTTGTCACTTTCTTCATGTTCATGCTTTGTCATTCTGCTTCACTAGGCTCCCTAGACATTCAATTTCCTTTTGTCTTACTGTTAGCAAAATCACCTTCTAAATTAATAATGTAATTGGATAGAGCAATAACCAAAGCCTTTTGTTTTCAGAAATGAAATTGTATAAATTGTATTTTTTTGGTTACTTCTGTGTAAATTATGAGCTTAATCATGAAATAGAAGCCAACATAGATTTGTAGCTAATCTCAGTGCTTCTGAACCTTTTCATGTCATGGTGCACTTTAAAAATGGTATCTGCAAACTCACGGGGGTCAAACATCCAGGCTGCTTTGACAAGTAAGTGATGGGCAAGGAGACTCTGGCTAAAAGGTGACCTACTCAACCACACCGAGGTCTGTGAGGGATAATCTTAGTTGTCTTACCCTGGGATCTCCCAAAGCGATCCCTAAAAAACAGTTGTCCGTAGTTCATCTGGGAAGTGACATCAGGGAGTAGGAATGAGGAACAACAGAATCAAAAGAGAAGAAAGGATCCATTTTGCCATACTGGCCATTACTATGAGACACAGGAGCTCAGTCACCAACTGCTCACCTGGTGTACGAGGAGAAACAGTATGTATGTATGTATGTATATATGTATGTATGTATGTATTTAGCTCTGTCTATGTATTATACATTCATAGATTTATTGGCTGCCATTCTCCAGCGGTCAGAGGTAGTACCATGAGCACTAGCAACACAGACGTGTGCACTGCACCTTTCCTGAGTACTCCGTGGGCTTCCATATTGCTCAGGCATATTTCACAACAGGCCTATGACGAGAAGTGAGATGCACACAGTGAGGGTCTGAGGTGAGGCTGCACCTGGGCAAAGGTGGATGAAATGTCCCTGGAACTTTCTCTCAGCACAGTAGCCACTGTTAAGAGCACTTGAAGAGGGATGCAGCTGGTGTCTGTCATTGGATGGACAATAACCCATTAACAATTCATTAGCAACCACACACCTGTTTGGAAACTCTATGTTATTGGAACTTTTAGCAAATCATAAAAGCTGTGAACATCACATAAACATGACTTAAAGTTATTCCTCCAGGTAAGTTGGCATTCAATCTTTTCCAATGCTGAAATTTTTATTGGAAGCATTCTTGACATCACATCTGAGTCTTTCTGTTGAGTTTTACTTCTTTTGTATTTGTAAACATAGCTTTGTTCATTTTGATGCTGACTGGACAACCTTTCAGATCACTGCTCTCAACAATGGATCTTCAGTCCGTGCAGGTTATGGCAGCTACTGCAGCAGCAACACAAGAATAACTTTTGAGAGTAAAACCTCCCAGACTAAAGAAAGTTAAGGTATTGTCTGGACACTTACGATATATTCAAGCTAAAGACAGTGTGGAATTCAGAAAGCCACAGAAAGAACGAAGTAGTTGAGTCAGTTCCAAGCCGTTACAACTTTAAAATACCACTTTCCCTATATTGAACTTCAGTAAGTTTTTGTGAAACCTTATTAGATACATTGTCAAACTTGTGAAATTTAAATAGGCAGTGGAAGTCAGAGATTCCCTCTGTGTTTGGTCTGGACACCTACAAGTGGGTACTTAGCTAATCTAAGTAGCTGACTATTGGGGTTCAGGGGTTATACGATGTCTGTCCAGAAAGTATCCATGTATGTAATATGAAAAATAGAGACATTTATTGTAAAATATATAAGATGCAAAAACATTGTACATAGGACAATGATGTCTCAATCCCCTTCCAAGTTATGATCTTCTTGAGGAAATCTGATTCATTGGTAGCTGTTTGAATCAAGTCATTAGCAACTGCAGCACGATGTTCCTTCTGCTCTGGAATGAATTTTGCCAGGACACATTTCATGCAAAGATCCCCAGTCAAAAATCTCAGACACAGTAGTTTTTGGAATCCCCGGATCAGCTTCTAGTTCTCACACTGTTACTCGCTGATCTTTGTTGATTGCATCCCGCACACGTTCAGCATTCTCAGATGTTGTACTTGGTACAGGCCTTCCAGACCATGGATCACTTTCAACCGATTCTTGACCATCTTTGAAGCATTTGTGCCACACTTTTATTTGCACTGTACTCACTGTTTGTCCCTGAAAGCTTTCTGAATCATCCAAACAGTTTCTGCAGAGAAATGTTCAAGCTTAACACAAAATTTGTTGCAGATTCTTTGCTCTACTTGCTCAGTCATTTTTTAATGCAACAGCCACACAAGGCTCATGCTCACTCAATGCCACTACTGCCCCCACTGTCTAGTACAGGGAAGCAGTAATTGTTTGCACATGTGCATTCTGGTCCACTCTCCATGGCTGTCGGATTTCATCGATGTCGGGCAAACCGTTCTCGTTATATTAACAACGGCTGGACATTTTTCAGACAGACCTCGTTGTACCTTAGTTAGCTTTTAGGTTCCTCCTCCTTCTTCCACTTTTAAATCTTGGGAATAATGTACAGCTACAAAGGCTTTCTTTCTCAGCTAATAAAGGCTCTTTGTCTTAGTTCGTGAAATTGTTACAGAGGCACCCTTTCCCAGCCCTTGCTTCCCCCTGTGTTATTTCTGCTTGTGATGTTCAGAAAACCTGGCAACTTTTATCAGACCAGGCTCAGGACTGCTGAGTTAATTGGTGAGACATGGCTTCCTTTTGTTTCCAGCCTCCTGTTTTAAGTTCTTTGTTAGATTGTAATAGCAGGGCCCTGCTTTATTTTCCTTCTGGCTGTTCTTTTCTAGCTGCTACCTGTAGTAATACCTTTACACCTCAACCCCATCACAAAACTTCAAAATTAGAGTAGATGCTTTCTAAAGACTCACAGAAGCATTTCTATTTATGTAATATATTTAAATATATTTTGATTCATATGTAGTACCTCTTAATTATCTATAACTAATCAGAATTATCTATTCCTTAGGATCCATTGTCACATAAAAAAGTCCAGTTACTGTATAGACATTCATATAATCATAAATAAAGTGGCCTATATATTCAGAGTATAATGCTTTATTTGTATTATTGTATATATTCACAATTATTGAGCTGTTACTAAACTGTAAAGTCTCAGAATAAGAAATGATTGAGCAGAACATCTAGTTCAAATTCAAACTCAATGCAAGAATTTATTATACTTCATGCCTTAATGACAGTTAACTGGAATTTCCTTTAGTACCTCCAGTAATAAGAACTCCTAGGAACAAGAAATATTACTAGCATGTAAGACAACCCATTCAGTTTTGAGTATATTAGCAATGCAATTAATCAAATATATATTTATTGATCATTTGTAGAAATCTAAGTACTGTTTCAGGCACTTACAATATTCTTCCTCTTTATACGGAACTTAAAGTATGCTTCAGTATATATATTTTTTTCAGTTGGATTATGTGATTAGTGAATGAAATGTATATACTTTAAGACTATGATTATGTTTTCAAATACACTGAAATGGTAATCTACACATCTTTGATAGAGTCTTCACTGTTAATTTTCTATTCAGAGGAGTATTCTGATTCTTTCTAACTCTCTGATGGTATATTCAGCATAGAGGGAAAAACGACACGAGTGTGGATACATTCTCCGTACAGCTGTCTCTTCCTGCAATTTGTCAGTGTAGCTTTGACAGGTAATGTAAGTTTGCCCTATTCTATGGATAGTTAGATGACATTTGCTTCATAAATTGTCAGCATGTTCTGCCTTCAAAGTTGTAAGGATGACCTTAAACAAAGACAAATGTCTTGTTAGAATATTAAATTACTTCTTAAAAGCCCTAGCCTTCAGATGAAACTTCAAATCTTTTTATATGAGAACATCAGGAACATTGAAATACAAAAAATTTAAGAATAGAACTAAGTTAGTGATCCCCTTACCTGAGATATGTACACATAGGAGTATACTTAAAATTCTTCAAGGGTTTTCTAATAACAGTTGAAATGAATTACATCGTGTAAAACTATTTGTCACATGACGAGACACATTATGTAGTGGAAATACTTCAATACCTTTCTTTAATTTTTATTTACTCCACTTAACCTTAAATTACGCTGCAGAGAATCATCATTTGTGGCTTCCTACCCAGAACATGTCACTGCAGCTCTCTTTTCTATACCCAGAGTACAATTTATTTCTACTCAATTCAGGATTTCTATTTTTGGAAGGGCTTTGCATTATTTTTACATACAATGTTACATGATATTTGGATGCAAAACACTAATCTGAAAATCTCTTCACTCCTGGACAGCAGGTGTCCTATTTATGGGTTGGTTCTGGAGACAATGTTTTAAATTCTTTTATGTAACACTCAAAAGAGCAGCATGTCTACTAAGATAAGTTATGCAGAATAAAAGGATGGTATCATTGCTTTCCTTACTGCAATATATTTTCTGCAAGATGAAAAAAGTTAGCAATAGTCTTCAAATTAGATTATGTAGTCACAAATTACAACATCAATGTACACGCATATTTAATTAAAAATAAACTCGTGAAGTTGTTTACTTATTACATTAACTAATACTGACTGCTACCGTGTATAAGACATGGGAGAGAGAATTAGAAAAAATATTTTATTTTCAAGGAAATTGTTATTTAATTTAGTATAAACAGTCAATATAGTTGTTAGCCATAAAGTAAAATACTATTTCCTACCTTCTTAATATTGGTAGGATTTACAGTATTTATCTAAGACTAAATCAAATAGTAAGTATGGGAGGGTGGAAACTTCTATAAATTGTCAGCATAACTCCAATCATGACAATTAATGTTTGTTTATTATGATTTCTGTTTGTCTGGGGAATCAATTTCATAGTGTAAAATATCTTTTCTTTTCTTTTTTTTTTTTGTAAGATGCATTAATCATCATTTTGTCCCTGCAGAGTAATTCAAAAGTATTTTAGGTATAGGAAAATTTTACTCTTACATAAATGTTAAAAAGATGATGATGTAAAAATTCAACCAGTCTGACTGTAGAAATTAGGCTAAATAAGTGTGAGAATTATAATACAGCATGATAGAAGATCATTTTCACACTTAATCTTTCATAAAGTAATGATATTTTGGTTGGAGAATTGGTTTATCAGAGCAACCGTTTGACAGATTTAAGATATCTCACATTGAATAACTATCTGTCATTCATTTTTTTCCATTTTGTATAATAGCTATAGGTCATTTGTGGATTTCAATAAACTTTGAATTGTAATTAATTTGATCTTTGTTATAGTTGAATTTTTGTTGTTATTTTTTTAACGAAGAATTCAAAAAGTTCTAGTAAAAAGAGGATTTGTTCCTTGAGGAAAAAGATTTGTTTTCTAGTAGTGTTTTCTCCAAAGTAAAAAAGTATTTGACAATATAGTCAGTTTCCCAACCCTTATATAGAACTGTGTGGTATAGAGTAGGACGTTATGACTTGCCATCTGTTTTTAAATGAAGTATTATTGGAACACAGCCATGACCATCCATTTACATACTATCTGTGATTGATTTTATACTACGAAGACAAAATTAAGCAGGTGTGACAGAGACCATATGAATGGTTTGCAAAATTGTAAAAAATTTTTCTATGGGACCCTTTATAAAAAGTGCTTCCTGATCCCTTCAATAGAGATAAAGAAGTTAGTGTTTCCAAAGAATGGGGATGGAAATTTACATGCATAATGTGCACTATTCAATAAGAGAAAAAGGAAAAAAATGAAATAAAGAGAAAAAAAGCAGAGTGATCAAAAAAGTAACTGAGAAATTGTATATGAAAGTGTTGAAACAAATAAGCCATTGTAAAAGCCAACAAAATATTGATAGTGATAGTTAAAATTGTACATTTTTCTCATGTCTATGAAATTCAAAATATTATAAATATAATATAAAATCCCTGAGTGAGAGGAAAGATTTGGGTCAGGTATATAAATTATTCCATTACGACAAGGTTACTGTACACCTCATCTGGTTTTAGAGCAAGATCAAGGAAGCACATCCTGTAATGTACGGAGCCTTCAAAAACCACACTAGTCCAGGCTATTGTAAATTATGTTACAGTGAACATAGAGGTGTGTATATCTTTTTGAATTAATGTTTTGGATTTCTTCAGATAAATACCCAGAAGTGAAATTGCTTATAATACCCAAGATAGGGAAGTAACTCAAGTTCCCAGCAATAGACAAATTACTTAAGAAGATGCAGTACATATATACAAAGGAATGTTACTCAACCGTAAAAAGAATAAAATCTTGCCATTTGTGACGCATGGATGGACCTAGAGGGTATTATGTTAGGTGAAATAAGTCAGACAGAGAAAGACAAATACCACATAATTCCATTAATATGCAGAATCTAAAAAACAAAATAAATGAACAAATAAGACAGAGACAAACTCATACATACAGAAAACAAATTAGTGGTTGCCAAGGAGGTGGGGACTGGGGAGATGGGTGAAAAAGGTGAAAGGATTAAGAAGTTCAAATTAGCAACTTCTGACCAAGATGGAGGCATAGGTAGATACACTTTACCTCCTTCGACAACAAAAAGGACAACAATAAATTTAAAAACAAAAAACAACCAGAACTTCCAGAAAATCAAACTGTATGGAAATCCAACCACCATGCAGTTAAAGAAGAAATATTCATTCAGACTGTTAGGAGGTGCAGAGATGGGCAGCTGGGGTGGGAGAGAATTCCTGGCAAGGTGGCTGGAGGACCTGGGGGCAAGGTGGCAGCTGGCAGACCTGGTGGTCCCATATTTGCATGCGGATAAACTGGAGGAACAACTGGGGAGCGAGACATACTGCATATCCTAGGGTTACAGCACAGGAAGTAAAGCCTCAAAACCTCTGGTTCTAAAAATCTGCGTGGGGGTTGCAGGTGCAGTAAAAATATCCAGCCTCACAGGAGAGTTCATTGGAGAGATCCACAGGGTCCTAGAACGTGCACAAAACTGCCCACCCAGGGATCAGCACCACAAGGGCCCAATTTACTTGTGGGTAACAGGGGAAGTGACCTTGATTGCCCCACCCTGGCGAATACCTAAGGCTCAGCCCCTTACAATGTAACAGGTGTGCTGAGACAAAAAATATATATATATGGCCCAAATGAAAGAGCAGATCAAAGCTCCATAAACAAAAGTAAGGATGAAGAGATAATCAGCCTATCAGATGCAGAGTTCAAACCACTGGTTATCAGGATGCTCACAGAAATGGTTGAATATGGTCGCAAAATAGAGGAAGAAGTGAAGGCTATGCAAAGTGAAAAAGGGATGAGCACTATAACTTGAGAAGCAATTCAGATGCCAATAGAGATCACTGATGCTTCAAGAGTGAAAAGATGGACCAGAAAGCAATTGTGCTTCATGGTGGTGTCCACAGAGAACTTTATCCTTCAAAGGAAAGCAGTGGAACAGTGTGGTATCAGTTTTCTGATTACCAGTAGCCTCATGGAACAGACCAGTGGACTTTGTAATACTGTTCATGGAAGGGATAGGCAGAAAGATCAGTGAGATAAAGCCATTGCTTATTATCAGAAAGGTTTATTGTGACTAAGAATTTCTTTAATAATTTTTAATCATCTTTTTTGGATCTTGTGGTTTTCTTCCTCAATATTTCCTGTGCATCTGTGAATGTCTTGTTACTTAGCCCTACCTTCCCTCTCTGGAATAAAGTATAATTTTCAGATAATAAAATTAATGGTTTTATCTCTATATTTTGGGAGTAAAAGACAAAAAAAAGAAAAAGGATAGGGTAATGTTTTTATTACAGCAATAAGTTAGAAATATATTAAGATGCTGATGATAGTATTTTTTTTTATGCAGTGAATCAGAGAAAGACAATAGATCTTGAAGACAAGAAAGAAAGTCAATAAGTATTTGCCTAAAACCTCTTGTCAGTTCACTCAGAAAGTATAAACTAAATAATATATTATTTATGTTTACTTTGGTCAAATGTAACCTAGCTTTTGATATTTTCATTAATATTCAATTATTTCTTGTGGAGTCTTAGTGTTAGAAATCTGTCAATGGCAGTGACTGCACCTAATATTCTTTAAATTACTTAGCTATTGATTTGCCTATTAAACTGGGGACAAGTTGTATCTGTACCTTCTCTATAGCAGAGAGAACGAAAGAAGGAATAATAAAATAATATTAAGACTTTGTAAGTTTGCTACTTAAATACACATAAGTACTAGTAATTCTCTAATATTTGTTGACACAGATTTTCATAGGTTATAAATATTCTCCAGTCACAAAGAAGGTATTAGCTTCAGCAGTAAACAAAGGAACACTGTATCAATAAAGCTGTGCTTTGTAATAATACATTAGTATCTCCAAAGAACAAATAGAGCTTCCCAAGAGCTTAATGGAGAATGAGGGAGAATGCTTGACACAACATAAGCTGGTGTATTTATATTTCTTTGGATTGACAGCATCAAAGATTTAGGCACTGAGGATTGATTTTTTAATATATTTTTTAAATAAAATAATCAATAAAGATGTTCTTATTCATTATATAAAGTTTAAGTTTTTGATCAAAGGTGGCATAATGGAAAATCATTTTTATATTAAATCATTTTATGAGCATCTAAATTAAGGACAATTTATTGGTATATTATATCAAAAGCCTCTATTTATCTCCTAGCAATTCTCTTTTGTCTGCTAATTCTGATCATATCAATAAGGCCCTAGTTTAAATACACTTCTAAACTAATTAATATTCCTTGCTTCCAAAAGATTATAATACCGTCTTTTGTTTCCTATGATTCTAAATATTATAATGTACATTTCATTTTCTAAACCTATCTATAAAAGCATATTGCTTTTCCTTGATTAAAACTAAGACAAGATACAACTAATCAGGTAATGATTTTATATTTATAACTATGAAATTAGGACAGGCTATCTTTCTTTGGAATGGCAAAGTCCAATAAAATATACTCAGGCATTATAAATTTTAAATAAAATAAACTTTTATTTTTTAAGAGCTAAGCATTAATGAATTTCTAAAAGACATGTGCAAATATTTTATAGTTAAAAATGTATTCATTCGCTCATAACTATTTTCTCCACAGTATTTAAATATGACTTTAAAAAACACTAGTACATATATACCACTAACCCATTTGTTTCTTTACAAACTCATTTATTTATGTGTTTATTTCCTCTGATAACTGAGAACCTTAAAGTCAGGTATTGTATGTTATCCATCTTTGCAAAGAGCCTAGAATATTGAAGAAATGTATTGAGAACTCAAGCATTATTTCTAAAAAAAAGTTATAATTAATTTAAACAAATCAAATTACAACTAGATGGTTTCAAACTCCATTTATTAATTTATGTCTGTTGCAATAATTTGGATAGAGTTGCTCAAAAGATTTGTAACAGCTTCTTGGACATTTGGTTGGGTGGAAGAAAACATCGAGACTTCTTAGAACCAGAGAGAAGTGAAAAAATGCAGTTACATTGTGAAATACCACTCATAGTTTCCTCAAAACATTTCACATCATTTACTTTTGGTAAGTTTTTATACACACACACACATTTTTGAAAAGCTATTAAAAATTCTCTTACAGACTTTTAGATAACCTAAACCTTAAATATTTCAAAAAGGAACTTATTTTGAGCTAAACCTATGATTATTATAAATGAAATAAAAGGCTTATTATTGCCTTTAAACCACTCTATTGTTTTAACCTCTCACTTGCAATGCCTTCTCTGGTTTCATTGCAGTGGTGTTTGCCATGTTGCTAAGTGTCTAAACATTTAAAAATATCTTCTAAGGTAAGCAAACAATGTCTCCAGAAATAGCTTGAAAATTTGAGGGCAAGGAGTTGATCTCTTTTAAATTTTTTAATCACAATTTTTCAGCAGTGGCAGCAAGAGAATAATGATTATTATTGTCATATTTAGTTCTTTTTTTGATCATTCTAATCTAAAAGTGGAAATATTTGTCATTAAAGTGATGTTAGAAAATATTAGCATTTTAATTAAAAGTGTAATACTATGAAATAAAAGCATTAGCATATGCATAAGACACATCAGTGGTTTAATATTTATTGGTTGGAAGTTGAAAGTCAGTGAAAACATGTCTTCATAGTAGTTAACAGCATTGGTTTTGGGTGAACATGCCACTGCTTTAAGCAGTACCCAATTCCAATCTTGTGAATTTAGTTTATTTAACCTCTGAGCCATACATTCTTTGCCCTTAAAATTGAGAAATCATCTCACATGACTGATAAGGATTAGGCAGAATATTTCTAAAAGGGGTAACACAATGTATAGTATTCTTTGAGAATGGTGGCTATTTTGAAACTAATACATTTTGTATATTCTCTGACTCTTCTCCATGTGAAATGACAATGCTCGTTTCTACAGTTACAAAAACAACTAGTAGTCATTGGCTTAACTGAAGGTTAAGAGGAGAAAAACAATTTCAGAATAAAAACAGCTTAAAGTAATAAAATCAATAAGTATGAACAGTAAGAACTAGAAAAATCAAGTGAATTTCATCGAACACATTAAAAATACAGACTTAATACAAGGAATTGGTTACACAGGTTTTGAAAGGCTGCAACTTTTTCTTTTAAAGTAACTGAGCATGCAGCAGTAAACATTATGAGGGGAGGAAGAGGAAGCAGGCCATGTGAGCAAAACACAGTTGTTTGAAGGAGGGGAAGCCAAGAGATATTGCTCTCCCAACCCCTAAGGGGACATGACACAGTGATTCTTAGAGTCCATGGAAGGTGAGACTGGAACTCATCTGTTCTCAGATTCTAAGGGATGTCTATCAGATTTGGAAAAAAAAGAGAGTTCCCACTCCCCTTTTTTGTTCCAATCTCTCCCTAGTGCCTCCCATTGTGAGAACCTAAGAAGAAGCTATATAGTAATAGAGTCACAAAAATGTACTTTTGCCGTTCTCATCCCAAACACAGAATAGATCTAAAAAGAGCAATTGGAGCAAGAGTACAAAAGTATCTGACTTACAGTTTCCTAAATCCATTATTTATTTAGGGGGAAGGAAAAAAAAAACAATAAATATCATCCAGCTTAACTAAGAGGAGAAATAAGAAAAGTAAAAACTTTTAATAATAACACTTTTTTCAATAATAAAAGCAATAGAAGTAGAGAGTAAAAGCTAAAGAAGCTCAAGTAAACTTCATGTTCTTCACTAAACACTTTCACAGGCACATTGGGAAATTAGCTAATTATGTAGGAAATTTAAAAGGAAATCAAGGCATCAAATTGGCTTAGCTCAGAATTAAGGAAACTTGAAAGACAAATGAGAATAATGATCCTGGTTCAGGAAATCAGGACAAGTCACAAAGGGGGAATATAAAGAAACAGTACACGTGTAGAGGGAAAGCCGTTTGGAAAGCAGTGCATACAAAAAAGGCAGTGCAGCTTGAGAGACCCATTAACAGCAATGAAAAGCGTCGCTCAATTATGTGAGGTGCAGTGACCATCCAGGCAGGATGCTTCATCTCATGAAATAAATAGTAACACAGGTACATAAATTTAATTAACATCATTATCCTTTTTATGAAATCATAGTTGTGTTATTTTAACTATGCCTGGATATCATCTATCTGGAAGAATTAAGATGTAGAGTCAATGAAACTTATTAAAAAATATAAGCCAAAACTTTGGAAATGTTTGTAAGTACTTCTTGGTGTCATGTGTCTCACGATTCATGCATAATCAGAAGGTGTTATTGAAAAGTAATTAGCTATTAGCTTTAGTTCCTTGGAGAGCAGCAGCAGTTGTTTACAATTATTTAAATTTGAAATCATTAATTTTGGAACATGGAAATATTAATTTTGGAAAATATAAATTGTTCTAATTTTGGGGAATTTTCCAGAAAAAAAAATACAAGAAACTAAAGAGCAGAGATATTAAGTAAAAAATGAATAAACATTTGAGAATAGAATTTTAATTTAATATGTATTTCATTTTTTAATTTAGTGAAATGGTAAAAAAAAAAAAAATTAAAAGTAGCTGTAGTGAGATAGTTATAAGCTCACACATTTAAGCCAGACCACTGGAGTTCAATTTTTAGTATACTCCCTAACTACTTATGTGAACTGGATTACTTGATACCTCTGTTCCTCAGTTTCTTTGTCAATGTGCTGCCTCCAGGCTGGAGGCCCAGGAAAGCTGGCGGTATAATCCAAGTCTGACCCAAAGGCCTGAGAACCAGGAGAGTGAATGGTGTAAGTTCCAGTTCCAGTGCAGGAGAAGGCTGATGTTACAGCTCAGTTAGAGAGAAGGAGCTCTCCCTCCCTCAGCCTTTTTGTTTTATTCAGCCCTTCAGTGGGCTGGATGAAGCCTGCTCACATTGGGGAGGGCAATCTACTTTACTGAGTGTTGGGAACCGCCCTGCCTGGTTTCAGAGGCTGTAACCCCCCCATGGTTAAGGCTGAGTCAGAGTTGGGACCATAAACCACTAAGGAGACAAAGCTTGTCTCCCTGGCAGGTGTGCCACCTCTGCCCACTTCACCATGTTTGGCCCTGAGCTTGGCCAGTTAACCAATGACTGGTAAGAATCCTCAAGGGAGGATCAACCTAAGACAGGTTCTGGTCACCAGGAATAAACTCGCAGGGAAGGACTCGAGGGGCTATGGCAAAAGGGGGTGATGGACCCTCGCCCCTCGGCTTTGAAATAGCCCGAGTCCTCATTCTGTCTGCAAGAAGTCTGCTAATCTCGTGGCTGCCTTACTTCCCTTGCCTGATTTAAGCCTGAAACAATGACAGAGGGCAGTGCAGTCCTGTGCTGGGAAGGGCGGATTCCCTGGGGAATCAAGCCTAAGAAAAATACATACATTCCTGTGAAACCTACTTAATTTGTACCCTCAGTTTAAAAGATAAGGGTCCAGACCTGAGATGAGTCTGGCTCCTAAAGTTTTATGGCCCTCTAATTGGCTGTAACTCACAATAAGCCCTCAAAGTTCTTTGTAAATCCTGTATTGTTTAACCCTTACTGGCTGACAATGATTGATGAGCTTTATCCGTATTCCTGTGCAAATGAACCTAATAAAAGGCCCTGGAGAGAGAGGCTCTGGGCCCTTCTCCTTTGAGAGAAACGGCCACCTTTCCTCCCCAAGCAGATCATGTCTTGGTAGTCTTTTTCTTCATCCGTGGTGGAACCGGGGGGCTGCGTTAAAGCCCCCTGACAACTGAGTCTACCAATTCTCATATTAATCACATATTAATCTTATCCATAAACACCCTTAAAGAAAAACTAAAAACAGCATTTAACAAAATATCAGGGTACTGGGGTTCTAAGATAGGGAAGTGTCAATCAGATGTTCTCAGGTCATGATTCAGCACATTGTTCTTCCCAAGTAGGACCCCAATTTTGGCAAAATGGACCTACTTTGGTTGTGCTGAGCCTTTATTAAGATTATAAAACACAAAAGAAATATTTTAAGCATCGACAATGAAAAGACAAAGGTATCATTGAGATAGACTGGAATATACAAAATGAGGCAAAGGATGGGATAATGTATAATAAGATCTTATACTCTCAAGTTTAGTGATGTAGCATCATGATATAACTGTATGAAGATGTAGAATATGAAATTTAAAAAGTGGACACAATAAAATAACAATATGGTTATAAAAATGAAAGAAAGCCAAATGGAAGTTTTGTAAACAAGTGAAATTTTCACTTTTTGGAATTGTGTAGCAGCATATAGATTGTAAAAAATGATAAGACAAAAGACTTACGGAAATAACCAACACACAGATTTAAAATAGAGGTTTTTAAAATAATTAGCTTTTGAGAAATGACTGGAAGGGGAGATGAGTAGGATGGTATATCGATTCTTTTCACACTTTCTATTTGCATACATCTTGCTTGTACTTTTAAAACAAAGTATTCATCTGTAAATAAATAAAGATGTGATCATACACATACATACATATACTTGATGTGATTATACACACATACATATACACATACATACAAAGGAATATTATTTAGGTATGAGAAAGGAGAAAATCCTGATGTCTGAGATGACAAGGATGGATCTTGAGGGCATTATGCTAAGTGAAATAAGTCAGGTAGAGAAAAACAAATACTCTATAATATCACCCATATGTGGAATCTAAAGAGGCCAAACTCATAAACAGAGACTAGAATGGGAATTACTAGGGGCTGAGTGTTGGGGGAAATGGGGGAAATGTTTGTCAAAGGGTTCATTCACCTTTTTAGTTATTCAATGAATGACTTCTTGGAAATCACAGCATGGTGACTATACTTAATAATATAGGTATTGTGTACTTGAAAATAGCTAAGAGAGTAAATCTTAAATATTCTCACCACAAAAAAGAAATGATAATCATGTGAGATGATACAGGTATTAGTTAACTCTATACTTTTAATCAGTTTTCAATATATGAGTATATCAAATTAACACTTTATACCTTTAATCTTATGCAAGGTTGTAAACTAACTATATCTCAGTATAGTTGGAAAAATAAACAATGCTTTAATGTATACAATTAAATAAAGCAACAATTCTGATTTTTAAAAAGAGAATGTTAATTGTGTAAGTAAATTAATTTCTTGGGGTTAACTGTCTCAAAACTGTTACAAGAATCTGGTTAATATAAAAAGTTAATTTATACTTAATTCCTCTTTATGTTGAATATGTAATGTCAACTGTTAAGCAAATTAGAAAAATTATACCTATGAAACCACAAAATATTTGATGGTCATGGCACAGATTATTTAATCTGGAGGGATTTATATTGACACTTTGGACTTTCATTTGCATCTGAATCTCTTCCTCAGGTGCTTCACTATGCATCTCATCTCTTTAATTTCCCCCACTTCTCTTTTGAGAGGTTTAACATTATATGTAATACTCTGAGTTATGTAATGCAATATCTAGAGTCAGGTCTAACAAATACGATATCTTTATTTCCATAAAAAAGACTATTGCAGGCCAGAAAACTTGATTCCTGAATCTCCACCAATAGGAAATAGGCAATGCATCATGTTTTAGTTATAAGTTTAATCTCCTCTGAATCGGAGGCTGTCTTTGTAGAGTTCATGACTTTAGGATGGTTGCTAAATATATGTTTTAACTTTTTCTTCCTGAATTGTCGATTCTTTTTCAATAGACAAACTTGAATTTCATTTTAAGTAAGTTTCTACAAATGATAATGTTACCTAGAACATCTACTACATATGGACTACTGTTATGCAAATTGGAGGCTAAAGGTGGGACAATTAGGGAAAACATGAAGAATTGTCCACAAAATGCTTTGAGAATAAAACCCTTAACCTTGGTTACTAGATGTACAATTTCTTCTTTAGTTATGCATTTTTTATCCCCAAAATTATAAGTCACATGAATCCTCCTCATTAGAGAAGCAACATTTAAAAGACGCATGAAGTACCTTACTTTGCTGTATATAATGTGCACTTTTTTGCCCAAATTTTTGAGGAAAAAACAGGATGTACATTATACATGGCTTTAATGATTATGTACCATGGACATATTAACGGGTTTGTATGGAAGTTCTAGGCACAATATCGATGATCAGTATTTTTTTTAGGAATGTGTTCATGATATAGTTAAATCAATTACTATTTATGCTACCTATGGAACTGTGAAAGACACAGAAGAGTGTTTAAATGAAATCTAAGTCATCATCTTGACATTGGCTTGTATAGAATTTAAAAAAAATAGTACAAATAAGAGAATAAGGGTAAATAATCTAATAATCAGAATAAGTCAGACACACATAATACCAAATGGTGCACACTGAGGGGAAAATGAGCATGAACTGGAGAAGTATTTACCAATGTGCCACATTTCATGAACAATTGTTTGTAGAAAAACTATACTAAACTATTCAGGAATGACAAAATATTGTGTCTTAAGTGGTTCAGGGTTAAAATATGCTTTATACTAGACTTGAGACTTTTCTAAGTTTGAGACCATTTCACATTTTTTAAACAAGGTATGTGTATTCATTACATATCTTCTCTTGGCATGTTTTTATTGAACATTGGTAATATTACTGCACTAATCTGCTAATCTACATGCTAGGGGTGCAACATTAGATAAACTCTCATGGAGCAGAAATAAAATTATATAGGCAAGGTACATAAATATATGTTGTGTTAATATATAATAATAGGTAGTGTTCTTGTATGTAGGAAACAGTCAGTAATGGGGGTAAACTATATGTATATACATGTGCATGTATAAAGGGATAAAAAGGTGGCTAGGAAAGGCCTCAATTAAATGGTGGTGTTGGGAACCACCCTGCCTGGTTTCAAAGGCTGTAACCCCCCCCATGGTTAAGGCTGAGTCAGAGTTGAGACCATAAGCCACTAAGGAGACAAAGCTTATCTCCCTGGCAGGTGTACCACCTCTGCCCACTTCACCCTGCTTGGCCCTGAGCTTGGCCAGTTAGCCAATGACGGGTAAGAATCCTCAAGGGAGGATCAACCTAAGACAGGCTCTGGTCACCAGGGATAAGCTGGCAGGGAAGGACTTGGGGGGGGGCTGTGGCAAAAGGGGGTGATGGACCCTCGCCCCTCGGCTTTGAAATAGCCTGAGTCCTCATTCTGTCTGCAAGAAGTCTCCTAATCTCTTGGCTGCCTTACTTCCCTTGCCTGATTTAAGCCTGAAGCAATAACAGAGGGCAATGCAGTCCTGTGCTGGGAGGGACAGATTCCCCGGAGAATCAGGCCTAAGAAAAATACATACATTCCTGTGAAACCTACTTAATTTGTACCCTTAGCTTAAAAGATAAGGGTCCAGACCTGAGATGAGTCTGGCGCCTAAAGTTTTATGGCCCTCTAACTAATTGGCTGTAACTCAGAATAAGCCCTCAAGGTTCTCTGTAAATCCTGTATTGTTTAACCCTTACTGGCTGACAATGATTGATGAGCTTTATCTGCATTCCTGTGTGAATGAACCTAATAAAAGCCCCTAGAGAGAAAGGCCCTGGGTCCTTCTCCTTTGAGAGAAGCGGCCACCTTTCCTCCCCAAGCAGATCATGTCTTGGTAGTCTTATTCTTCATCCATGGCAGACCGGGGGAATGTGTTAAAGCTCCCTGACATGGTGGTACTTGAGTAAAGAACTGTATGAAGTATGGGAATGTATCATGAATATTGAAGAAAGAACATCCTTAGAAAAAAGTATGACAAATCCAAATGCCTTGAGGTGAGAACTGACTTGGCATGTGAAGAAACTATAGGAATATGTGGAAGATGAGATAGAAGCAACAGATAACATGCAAACAGAGACAGAATCAGGGTCCTTGCAGGCCATCAAGACCATACGTGATCACTGAATTAAATTTTATTTTTCTCACAATTGTGGCTGGAAGGTCAAGATCAGGGTGCTGGTAAGGTTGATTGATCCTGAGGCTTCTTTCCTTGGCTTTCAAATGGCTGCCTTCTTGCTGTGTCGTCACATGGTCTTTTAAAATTGTATATGCATTCCTTGCATCTCTTCCAATTCTCGTAAAGACACCAACTCTGTTGGATTAGGGATCCACCATAGACCCCATTTAATTTAAATTACCTTCTTTAAGGGCCTATCTCTAAATACAGTCACATTGGGATTAGGACTTCAAATGATGGATTTTGTGGGGATGCAATTCAGTCCTTATCAAGCTTCAAGAAGATATAAAAATTATAAACAGATGTATACTTCACAACAGAAGGATAAAACACATGAAGCAAAACTAACAGATTGAAGAAAGAAATAATTCAACAGTCAGAGTTGGAGACTTCAATATTCCACTCACTAAGATTTATAAAACCACTAGGCATAAAAATCATTAAAAAAATAGAAGACCTGAAAAACACTATAAATCAAGTAGACCTCATAGATAATGATGGAACACTTCATCAAACAGCAGCAGAATGTACATGCTCATGAGCACATAGAATATCTTCAGTCTACTAGACCATATAGTACACTGTGAAATAAGCCTTAATAAATTTGAAAGTTGTGAACCCATGCAAACTGTTTTCTGATCACAACAGAATTATATTTGAAATCAACAAAAAAGAAGATTGGAAACATTTAAAAATGTAGAAATTAAACAACAAATTTTAAATAATTTACGAGTCAATGAAGAAATCTCAAGGGAAATTTGAAAGTACTTCGAATTGAATGAAAATGAACATACAACATATCAAAATGTACAGAATGAAGCTAAAGCAGTGCTTAGAGGAAATTTTATAGATTTAAATGCTTATATATATAAAAAAAACTTGACCAGTAACCTTAAGAAACATGATAAGAAGACATTTCTTTTTTCTGATCTTACTGTGAAAGTATTTGATTATTTTTATGATTAAATGTGGTATTATGTACAAATTTTCCATAGACGACCTTTGTCAGATTGAGGAAGTGCATCACTGTTTTTATTTTGCTACGAGTTTATTTGATAAATGGGCATTTAATTAGTTAATGCTGTTTCTGCTTCTGTTGCGTTGCTTAGACATACTTCCATTTATTATGTAAATACGGTGAATTAATTGATTACTACATATTAATCTAGCCTTGTGGCCCTAAGATAAAACCCACTATGCAATTATATATTATTATTTTTGCTTAATTTATTTTGCAAATATTCTGTAAAGACTTTTGTATGTATGTTTATGATAGATATTTGTCTATAATGTTCTTTTCTTATAATATCTTTCTAAGGTTTTTGATACATTTTGTGTCTTTATTTGTGTATATTGTAACCCAGTACTTAAACTAATTCTCTTTGTGTCAGAGAATGTTTTTTTCTCAAAATAATTTTCAAATGTTGCTAAAATAACTTTAACTTTTATTAATTTTCTTTCATAATTAAATTGGATAATATTTCCAACACAACTTTAAAGAGAAATAAGCTCTTTTTTTGTCATCAAATATTATTTCCCACTAAGTTGCAACCATTTGGACTGAATAGGCATAATTTTCATTTTTTGTTTGTTTTATAACATTTTAAAAATAAGGGTATACTAATCCAATTTCTCTCTATATATGAAAATTTAGTGATACTTTTTATATCTCAATGTGACAGATTTTATTAATGGATTTGTTATCACCATTAATATCAATATATAATATATTATGAGTTTTCCCCACTTTGAACCAATTTTGTTTTCTAGAATAAAAATACTTGATTATTTGCATTTTAAATGTATTATTGAATTCTGTTATCACTAATATAATATTCTGTTTCTGATGCAGATTTTTGATTCCACTTTTTAAGACTCTTTTCCATGTTTAATATAATCATTAATACATATCATTATAGTCCAATTGTTTATGTCCTCCAAAAATTCGTATGCTGAAATTCTAAGAGGTGGGGTGTCTCTGGGAAGCGATTGGATTGTGAGAGTGAATCCCTCATGAATAGAATTGGTGCCCTTATAAAAGACTTTGCAGAGAACTCCCTAGCTCCTCCTGACATGTGAGTTTACAACAAGAAGTCTGCAACCTAAAAGAGGGCTCTCACCAGACACTAAATCTTCCTGTGTTTTGATAATAAAGTCCCAGCTTCCACCCTGTGAGAAATAAATTTCTGTTCTTTATAGCCACCCACTTCATTGCATTTTTGCTACAGCAACCCCAACATTATATATATATTAGTTTCCAATATCATATTGGTGGGTGTGTATTAAATCTAGTCCTGCATCTTACATGAAAACCTGCAGACAGATATTTATAGCCTCTTTTTATTCATCACTGCCTGAATTTGGAAGCCACCATAATGTCATGGGACATCACAAGCATTCTAGACGGGCAGAGAAACAAGGGAAGTTATATACAGCTCTTGATTTTTCTAGAATTTGTCATCCCTTTATTTTCCCCCCCATGATTAAATATCTAATTATGTTGATCAGCTTATAGTTACTTAAATATACTTAGGTATTTAAAATATTTTATTGAAAATGGCTTTCAGCATATAAATACATACTGAGAATAACCTACTTTAAAATAGATTACTGGTATAGTTAAAATTGGCAAATGTTATTTTGTCTCGGTGAAATGCAAATAAATTCTTAATCCTTTTCCTCTCTTTGTGTTCCTATATTATTTTCTAACTTATCAATCATAAAGGTAAAATTCAAAAAGAAAAAAAAATAAAAAGCAAGATAAATATGAACCTTGGTATTTTTCTTTTTTATATAACTTTCAGCAAGTGAAAGCCCAACAGCATTAAATCTCTTAAAACACTAGTAGTCTTAAGAATTCACACAATAGGGAAAATTTTGTGAGTAATATATTGCACAATGCATCGCTCTGAAAATAGATTGATATATGGTATAAGTGATCCATAGTCTCCAAATCTCAATAAATAATTTTCTTTAAACTACATATTTTTGCAAGTTTATATCCTATAAGTTTTTCAAAATTCAGTTATCTAACATCTTATAAACAAATCTATACATCATCATCATTTCATTCTTTCAGAAGTCTTTTCAAAGGGAATGATGAAAATTTTACTCTTTCCTTTAAAAGCATTAAGTTAGAATTGATAGTACATAATTATAATTCATATTTAATTTATGCCTACTTTTAGAGTAACAGTTTTCAAAGTATTAATGTTTTGCTATAATACTGAATATTAATGGTATGCTAGTAAGTTGATGGACAGTTTGCTTATTACAAACAGTTCACTACATAATAGTTTCTTTTTATGTCTATAGATTGGTTGTCTTGATGCTTTGTATAAATCACCCATTATGGGCTCATTATTATAAACACCAAGAGCTATTTACCTAAAACTTTAATGTAACTAGATTAGCATCAAGAAAATTTCTATGAATAACACATTCAGATGCCAAATTTAAAATTATAATGAATTATAATATTATGCATAGTAGCATGATATGAAACTTGATACATTGTTCTTGTGCCTAAAATAAATAAACTAGGTCAAAATGAAAAAAGTTGGTTAAAGAATTTATAAAGATATGCAATTAGAAAATTAAATTATAGAAATAACATTCAACAATTCAATAATGCAGGAGTACCAACTAATATTTCTTCTATGCAATATTCTTGACAAATAGTGGATTTCTAATCCAAAGATTTTAGTTTAGCCCTGTGTCTAGTGTTTTTAAAAACTGACTTAAAAAAACTAAAAAAATCATTTTACAGATTTTGGAATCTCATTCTCTTCATGTGTCACATGGGGAAAATGTGATTATCATAAAATAACTAATATATTGAAAGGGATTTTAAAATGGTAAGAAGTGGTAGTTTCACAATGGTAGTTAACTGTCTGTTAATAAAGGAAGAAAGCAAAGAGAATCAGGCATCATTCAGCATAATCAACCAGGGACCATAAGCCTGCCTGCCTGCCTAGCCAGGAAGCTACAGCTTCACACACTCAAGGGTGTGGCAGCACTTTGGAGCAAAGAGAAATAACCATCCCCTCAGTGTACAGAGAGGAAGGACTAACTTTTTAATCTCCCTGGTCCATTAGCCCATACTATGGGGTGAAGTAAGCCATGTGCAGTACAAGTCAAAATGTCACAGGGTTGGTGCTTCTATGAGGCATGTTCTATCTATAGAGGCCTGTCAATCTAGCCTGGGGAAAGAAGGCATTGGTTGAGAACATTAAAAGCCTGGGAAAGCTTGGCATGTTGATTGGTTATTTTGGAAAAAATGTCTGGTCCACCCCAAGCCCTAGATAATATAACCCAGATTAATAAAGAATCTCTCTCTCTCTCTCTCTCTCTCTCTCCCTCCCTCTCTTGTTTGGTGACCCCATACTTGCTTTATATTTACATTCTCTCCATAGTACTCATTCTGGTCTAGCAGCTGTGCAGCAGACAGCCAGGCAGAGTCCAAACTCAGGCTCCAGGTGGGAGCATGGGTACAGCAGCATAGCTGCAAATAGCGCTAGGTTTCCTGGACAGAAACTGAGACTGCTAATTAATGCCAGAACAGTGAAACAGAATCTCTGGCCACTGGCCTTTGTTTTCACTTTGCTGAACAGAGGGCTGGACTTTTTCTAAGGCAGGACAGATGGAGATACAACACAAAGGCAACCTTCTGTTTCCACCTGAATAAATCTTGCCACACCAC
Source organism: Desmodus rotundus (assembly GCF_022682495.2). Classification (NCBI taxonomy): domain Eukaryota; kingdom Metazoa; phylum Chordata; class Mammalia; order Chiroptera; family Phyllostomidae; genus Desmodus; species Desmodus rotundus. The sequence continues at coordinate 27,995,888 of NC_071388.1, read as the reverse complement.
AATCTCCCATACCTGGTTCATGAAATGCTTTTCTCCTGATCCCATGAAAGAGCCCAACTTCCACCAACAACAGTAGTAATAGAAAACACTGCTTTTCATAGCTTTACAGCTCACTTCTTTTAGCGAAGAATAATAATAGTCTATTGTCTGGATGTACCCCACTTTATTTATCTATTCAGCTGCTATAAACATTTATGTGGAGTTTTTCATGTAGACCTAAGTTTTCAACTCCTTTGGGTAATGACTATGGAACACAATTGCTGTATTGTATGTTTTTTGTCTGACCACCAAGCTGTGTATCAAGGTGACTGTACCATTCTGTATTTTCAGCAGCAGTGAATTAGAATTCCTGTTGTTCCACCTCCTTGCCAGCATTTGATATTGCTACTGTTTCAGACTTTGTTTCTTCAAATAATTTTAAGAGGTGTGTAGTGATATCTCATACGCTTACTTGCCATCTGTATACCTCCTCTGATGAGGTATCTATTGAGGTCTTTGGATTATTTTTTAATCAAATATTTTATTTTTATTGTTTTAAGAGTTCTTTGCATGTTTTGTGAAATGTCTTTAAGAAACTTTTCCCCAGTCTGTGGCTTGTCTCATTCTCTTGATGATGTCTTTCACAGAGCAGACATTTTTGATTGTCATGAAGTCTAGCCATCATTTGTTTCTTTCATGGGTTGTGATGTTAGCTTTGTATCTAAGAGCTCATAGCCATACCCAAGTTTATCTAGATTTTATCTTATTGAATATTTTTTAGCATTTTCAAATATTTTATTGTATTTTTACCATTACCATTTAGTCCCCTTATACTCCCATCTCCCCTCGTGGTCACCACACTGTTGTCCATGTCCATGAGTCCTTTTTCCTTTTTGTCCCATCCCTCCATCCCCAACACTCTCTCCCCTTAGATGCCATCCTGCCCTGTGTCTGTTGGTCTGTGTCTATTTTGCTTGTTAGTTCCATTTCTTCAATAGATTCCATATATGAGCGAAATGATTTGGCATCTGTCTTTCTCTGACTGGCTTATTTCACTTAGCATAATGTTCTGCATGTCCATCCATACTGTCACAAAATGTAAAATATTCCTTTTTTTTTACATCTGAATAGTATTTAACTGTGTAAATGTCCCATAGTTATTGTTTTTTCCCCCTTTAATTCACAGTTGCTTTGTCCACTCATCTACCGATGGACACTAGGGTTGCTTCCATATCTTGATGATTGTAAACAATGCCGCCATGAACATAACGGTGCTTATGTTTTTTCAAATTAGTGTTTTGAGTTCCTTCAGATATATTCCCAGAAGTGGGATAACTGGGTCAAAAGGCAGATCCATTTTTAATTTTTTGAGGTATCTCCATACTGCTTTCCACAGTGGTGCACCAAACTGCATTCCCAAGAGTGCACAAGGACTCCCCTTTCTCCACACCCTTTCCACATCCTGTCCAGCACGTATTGTTTGTTAATTTAGTGATGATAGCTATTTTGACAGGGGTGAGATGGTATCTCATCGTGGTTTTAATTTGCATTTTGCTGATGATTAGTGACATTTAACATCTTTTCGTATGTGTATTAGCCATGTGTATATCCTCTTTGAAGAAGTGTCTATTCATGTCCCTTGACCATTTTTAATTGTGTTGTTTTTTTGGTGTTATGTAATTTCTTTATAAATTTTGGGTATTAACCCCTTATCAGATATCAGTGAATATGTTGTCCTTCTGTGGGTTGTCTTTTTATTTTGTTGAGGTTTTCCTTTGCTATGCAAAATCTTTTTAGTTTGATATAGCCATAAAAAGACATGCAGAGCCCTTAAATTTATATTGCTAAGCTAAAAAAACCAATATGAAAAGCCCACATAGTGTACAATCCCAACTACATAACATTCTGGAAAAACAAAACTATGGAGATAGTAAAAAGATGAATTGCTGCCCAGGGTTGGGGGTGGAGGGTGAATAGGCAAAGCATGGGGGAAGTGGGTCAGGGCAGCAAGTGTACTCTTAATGACATTACAGTGATGCATAGATGAATACATATCATCATACATCTGTCCACATCCATAGAATGTACACCACCAAGAGGAAGATCCTAAGGTAAACTACAGATTTTTGGTGATTATGATGTGCCAATATAGGTTCATCAACTGCAACAAATGTACCTTCTGGAGAGGTAGGTACACTTGACAAATGGGGAGGCCATGCATGTAAAAGGGGCAGGAGGCATATGGGAAATCTCTGTACCTTGCTCTCAATTTGCTGTGAACCTCAAACTGCTCTAAAAAAACTTAAAGCCTTAAAAAAATAAAAACAATACCACCACCACCACCAAAACCTCCACACCACTGTGGCTGGAACTCACTGTGGGTGGAAATGAGTCCAGAAAAGAAGTCAGAGCCAAATTTGGCCGAAGTGTCTCAGCCACGTTGACAGTTTGGGTTTCTATTATCCTGAAAGCATAGGGAAGGTATTCAAGCATTTCAGCAGGGGTAGGAATTGCTCAGTCTTGAAGTATGTGACTGGCGGATTGTAGCAGGAATGCCGTGCAGAGGGCGAGAATGATGTACCATGCTGACCGGGGGGTTGAGACTCTAGGGTGCTGGACTCTCTTACACGGACAGCCAGTACGAGGCCCTTAGTGGTACCCTCATTCTTTTTTATCATCAGTTATGTGTGAGTTTGACTTATTCCATCTCCAGTGCCCTGGGTTTGTACTCACTGAGTTCTTACACGTTCATTTTCTTTCTTTTTGAACCTACTACATTTGACTATTTTTTCACTTCTGGTTTTCAGTTTCCAAAATGATGGCAGCCAGGGTCCCAGAAAGGGGGTGAGAGAGAGAGTGTCCCAGGAAGCCACTTTATTAACACTGAGTCCTAATTCTTGAAAATTGCAATGTGTAATAGGATTCACAGAAATGCAGACAGTAGTTCATCTGTTAGAGTGAGCACAATTGATCAGCCTTGATCCAGTGTACTGAATAGTTATTCTCCAAAGACAGGATCTGCCCTTGGCCTTCTGCCTCCACTTTGTGGCAGCACCTCTCGAGGGCACAACTCTTGACAAGTCACCTCTGAGGTTCTCAGTGTTCTTTCTCACTTCTAGTCCATTTCTGGATGCTTTCAGATAGTAATGCTGTCCTGGACCTAGTATCTTAGGTTAAGGTTGTTTATGCTGAAAATCACTAATACATGCTCGGTAGGTTCTTTGACAATTCCTTTAATTTATGTCTACAGAAATGTTAAAAAAATGTACTGCTCTTCTAGGAAAATATATTGCCTTAAGTTAACATGAGGACTCCACTGATGCATGGTTTTGCAGCCTTGAGCTTTTTATGAGATGGAGGGTAGCTGATGCTCACATGTACTGCTTGATCTGTTCTTAAGAAGACCATGTGGAGACTGCATCTGTGACTTGGTCTCATTAGTGCTGAGCACTAATCCAGGCGAAGTTGCATTGACCCATCAGTCAATAATAACTAACCTTGCTTGGGAGTATGGGAGAGCTGAAGGAACCACAATTTGCATTCTTGCCTTGTTTGCTAAGACACAGTCGTCAGTGATGCCAATGTGAGGAGATGTGACTGACAAGTTTTCTGGATTGTCAGCAAACTTCTAGATTGCATTTCTTGACCCACGTGCAAGCTGTTTTACATCTTGGCAACTTTTATCATTGCCTATTCCCAAATGACCTTTGTCTCCTCCTATCGTACAATTTTTATTTCACAGTGTTTACTTCCATGGGTTAAGCTGTTTTTTTATCTCTTGTCCTTTTGGAATCTATTATGACTGTTGCTGAGATACCTTTTCCAAGTCTCACTATTGTTTCTTTATTTCTCGCACAAGGATTCTTTTTTTCCTCATCCTCATCTGCTTGTTCCCCAGCCTTCATGAGATGAACAGGTAGCATTATCTCCATTATAATTAGATTTATTTAGCAATTCTAGATTTTGCACCTAACCTGTGCTGCTGTCTCACATTCTGGGGTAACATTTAGTCAGACAGACAGGCTATTCTGGAACTACCATGTGGAGCCTGTGGTCTGCTTTATCCAGAGTAAGATCTGGTCCCAGGAGTAACCTTAGGCAAATTTGGTATTGAATTCTATCCTCCCAGAAGTCCTCTACATTCTATAGGATGTTTTATTATTTGTCACATTTTTCTATGGTGGTTCAGCTCTTTTGAAAAAGGGAAACCTAACACATTCTTTTTCTCACTTAAGTCCTCAAGCTCTGTGTACCCCTGAACCCTCTCATGGATGCCCCCACTTTTCTCTTGCCCTAACACTGCCGTTACTGATCAAAACTAGAAAGGGTGTACTGAGGATAGCTCCCTATTTTGTTTTCCTAATTTCATTTTGCAGAACACACTTTTTCTTTTCTTTTAAAGATTTTATTAATTATTTTTAGAGAGAGGGCAAGGGAGGGATAAAGAGAGGGAGAGAAACATCAATGTATGGTTGCCTCTTGTGCACCCCCAACTGGGGACCTGGCTCATAACCTAGGTATGTGCCTTGACTGGGAATCGAACCAGTGACCTTTGTGTTTGCCAGCTGGTGCTTAATTCACTGAGCCACACCAGCCAGGGCAGAACACACTTTTTCTCAAAGGAGGCTCCTTACAAAGGAGAATGACAATTGGAATAGCTAAAAGCATGTTAACTGTTGGAAAGAGGACAGGTGAAAGGACTTAACATGCAGTAAAAATGGATTGTGTCAGAAAGCAGCAAGCAGAAAGCTGAGCAGTTTCCCCTCAACTGTACTGTGGCCCTTAACTATTGAATGAACTCTATTGAAGACATTTGTTCTCTGGGGTGGGGTGGAGGGATGGGGAGAAAAGGCATACAACTGTAATTGAATAACAATAAAAATTAAAAAAAAAAGACATTTGTTCTATTTGGGGGAAAAAAGAGAAAATATTGTTATCACTAATGATTGGTGCATTTTAGTATATAATCAGCTGAACACATAATAAATGTAAATTTTTAATTTTGCATAAATTCCACATTGAAGAAACTGTTATTAAGGGGATTATAAAAGTTTGTCCACATTTCTTTACAAATTGAGGGCAAGAAGAAGAAGAATGTGGGGGGAAGAGGAGAAGGAACATGAAGAGGAAAAATAAAGAAGAGAAGGGGAGAGTGGCCAAGAGGAAGGAAGGAAAACAAGAAAAACAAAGCAAAACTATAAAACCATAAACAGGTCTTTCCAACTGGTACTTTATGGAAAAGATCTGTATACAGTTTACATGAAAAGCGAAAAACAAGAAAATGTTAAGTCATCACATCAATGACAAAATTCAAAAACCTAAATATATAAACCTAAATATTTTGAATTTTTAGGTTTAGGTCTAAATATTTAGTTTAACAGTTTTGTCTTAAAAACTTCACATTTTATCATTTGTGTTACATTAAAAATGGAATCTGCATCATCTGTAGCTGTTTGGCATCACGAGGCTATTTGTGAGGGGAATAGAGGGTTCATCCTCTAGCAGGGTATGTTTTTAGGTGTATCTGGATTAAGCCCAGTATTACTGAGTTCAAAGATATTTTTATTTCATTATACCATATTCCTTTTGCATATTCCTATATTTTCTTAATAAATGGGTGAGAAGTTGAAAGTGAGTTAGGCTAACTTAGATAATTTTAGATACATATAATTTATTAACACAAGGCATTAACATTATTTAGGCAATGTTTATAAAACTGATAAACTTAAGAGAAAACAAAATCAACAAGATCAAAAGCCTAATTTCAACATAACCCTTGAGATATTTTTCTCACATAAAATAAAGCATGATTACTCTTAATTGGAATGTGGATATCTTTTAATAAAACAATTTCTTCACTGCTTATTAAATTCACAATGTAAAATTTTCTTCCATAACATTTTTTCTCCCATTGGAAATAAAAAATAATCTCATTGAAATTATTATCTAGTTTAAAACATATTAAATATTTTTATATTTGATTGGGAGAATGACAGTTGCAAAAATCTCAATTTTTCATACTCCTTAATCTATGGAAAATTAATATCATTTGTGTGGTATTCTTATTTGAATTTATTTGAATTTATTTTTTCCTTGGTCCACATTCTCTAATCTACATTCCCCATTGTGTTCTACAAAGTCCTCCATAGACACATATTCTAATATAATCGATGTCTCTTTTTAGATAATGATGTGTCCTGATAAAATTTTAATTGTTTTGTTTCAAATTTAAAATTATAACAACAGAAGTATGTTATATAAGTTGTTCTGTTTCCAACTTTTTATTAGCAAAGCTATATTTTAATATTAATCTGTTATTTCAGGTTCATCTTATTTGTGGTTTCTAACTACTTGGCATTAAAGAGAATTCTAGCCACATATTTAATTTATCCATTACCCTAGAGATGAACGCATAGGTTGCCTTCAACTCTCAACTACCACAAATACATTCAATAAACAAATGTTGCATAGTTCCTTATGGGGCTATTGTAAGAACCAGAGACGTTTTCTGTATATATGAACAAGGCACAGAATTGTTGGATTGAGGGAATATAAATATTAAATTCTGCTAAATAATGTCAAATTTCTTTTTAGAATGCTTAATATTTTACTTTATCTTTAAGTAGTTTTGTTGTAGATAGTATTTGTGGAGATAGGCAGTCTTAGTTGCCTGGCCAGAAACTGGATTGTATCTGAGGCCTACCTTCACCCCAGAGGCAGAGGATGTACCCCTTCACAAGTTCCCTAGAGACTCATGGCTCCGTCTCCACGGCAGGAAGCTCTCCCACTTTCCATGTGCCCTAATGGACTCTAGAGTTTGGGTAGCTACTGTCCCAGTGATTGCTGTAAATTGCTGCCACCCAATGCCAAGTAGCCATCCCGTAAAGATAGTCAACGATAGGAGATGGTATCTGTATTTTTGAGGTGCATCTCTAAAATAATTTAAACTGTCTATTTTCTCAAAATTTTACTTTTTATGTGCTTCATATACTTAAATATAAAGTTTTACTTTTTAAATTACTTTGCTTAGGTATAATGTACATGCAATACAATGCCAATTTTTGTGCATACATTGAAATATTTTGATGAATTCAGAAGTCTGTGTAATGACCATCCCAATCAAGATCAGAATATTCTCATCACACTTAAATGTTCTGTTGTGTCAGTCTCCTCTACTTCTGGCCCAACACCACCCTGCCTAATTTTTTTCTGTCATTGTAGGTTAGTCTTACCTGTTCTAGAATTTCCTGTAGGTGGAGTCAGCTCTCTTTTGAGTCTGGCTTCTGTTCAGCAAAGTGCTTTTGAGATCCATTCATTTTTTTGTATGCATTATGAGCTCTTTTATTTTAATTTTTCAGTAGATTTATAATTTTGGGTTATGACATAGTATGTATATCCATTCACCTATTGATAGGCATTTTGGTTCTTTCTAGTTTTTGGCCATTACATATATAAATTTTATGAATATTTATGTTCAAATGTGTGTATAGAATTATGAACATGTGTATCATTTATCTTAGGTAAATGCTTTAGGAATTATAAACCTGAGTGTATGTTTATATGAAATCAACAAATAATTTTCTAAATGATTAAATGACTAAATTTAATGACTAAATTTCCTTGTCCATCAGTCATTTTTGAGAGTTTGTTTTGCTTAAGATTCTTGCCAATATTTGATATTATCAGTATTTTTATTTTAGTCATTCTAGTGGATTTTTAGTCACATCTCATTGTACTTTTGAAATATATTTCTCAATGGCTAATTATGTTGATCATTCTTTCCCATTGGCTTATTAGCAATTTCATATCCTTGTTTATAAATTATCTTTCCAAAAGTTGTCTATTTTTTCCTGAAATTGTTTTTATAATTTTACATTTCATAAAATTTCATAAATGTTTCAGTTCCATAAAGTAAACTTGAAATTTTTATTTGCATGCCATTTATGAAATAGTTATTCAAAACTAGTTATATGCTTTCTATAATCCAGGCACTGTTCAAGGACTGAGGTATTTCACACAATAAAGCAAATACACAACTTTATTTCTTGGATGCTTTATATTTTAGGAGAAGAGACACATAAATGTAGATGATAGATTAGATAGATAGATAGATAGATAGGTAGGTAGATAGACAGATATAAATATATACCTGTGCTAATAATGTTGATAATGCATGGGTTTCATTTAAATAGTGTCATAATAGATTTCATTTTTTAATAGGTGAAATTTGAACATAGACCATAATGAAATTGGGAGGTTAAGCTCTGTTGATAATGGGGTGGGAGGAAGTCCAAGTAAAGGGCACAGCAAGTGTGAAAAGCTCTGAGATGGGCCCATATTTGATCTGTTAAAGACAGGCTGAGAAGGCTAATGTAGGTTGTAGAATTGAGAAGTGCGAGAGGGTAAAGATGGCAGAGAAAACTGTATGGATTGATTAGAAGATTGTGAAAGAACCATACTGGGGTTCTGTGAGACACATGTTGATGAGGTCGAAGCAGACTGTATGAGAGGCTACTTCAATAACACAGAGATCCATGGTGTAGGTGGTAATGAGGCAGGACAGAAAGAATTGAGGGGAAAATCCTGACACGTGGAGTGAAGAAGCAGGAGACCACATTCTTCCACCAGAGCCCCCACATGTGGGCATGATCAAAGGGAAACAGTTAATGGCAGGAAACCCCTGTGGGGATTGTGGATGTCATAAACCCCCCCTCTCCCAACCAGAGGGCAGAGTCAGAATTTGACAGCACAAAGCTTGGAGACAACCCCCACTCTGGGAAACACATCAAATCCCAAAAACTAACTAACTGCATAACTCCCTCCAGAGTGGGTCCCCTGGGTCCACTTGGACAGGTACTTTGTGCTTCTCTCACTGTGGCTCTCATGCCCTGTCATTTTTCTCTACCTAAATGACACTGGCTTTATTCTCAGTCTGATTTGTCCTTGGAATCTTTCCCGGGTGAGTCAAAGGCATGGAGGTCGCCTGACACTTGAAAGGTCCAACACCCAGCAGGTTCAACCTCCTGTTGGAAGCAGTCTGGTAACAGTAGAAAGTCTTCAGACTGTGTATTCATTTTAAATACAGAATCAAGAGAAATTTCTGTTGGCCACATGTGCGATAACAGTTTTATAAAAGCATTTATTTAAAGCTACAGAATGTGCAACACCAAGAGCAAACCCTAGCACACGTACTATGAGCATTGAGTGATAAAAATTGGTCAGTGGAGGTCATTGATTTTAATAAGTGCACCGCTCTGCTGCAGAATGTTGATAATGGAGGAGGCTGTGCATGTGTGGCGACGGGGAGTGTGTGAAAACTCTGCATTTTAGGTGCAATTTTCCTGTGAACCTAAAACTGCTCTAAAAAACTAATGTATACTGATTTCAAAAATAGTAAAAGTAAGGTTGACATTTATCTAAAGCAATTAGAAAATTGGATTTGCCATTTGTGAAGATGGAGAGACTGGAAGAAAAAGTTTGCTGCTAGGTTGATAGTCCCGAGTCTAATTTTGGACGAGCCAACTATGATATGCTTGCTACATTTCAGTGAAAACATGAAATAGGTACTTAGGAGTATAGTTCACAAGTTCAGGAGTGAGATTCTAGGCTGGAAATATTTTTTTAAAATGTAAGCATATTGATTGTTCTTATATTTATGGAGCCGTGATCACTTAAGTTTGAGTGAAAATAGAAACTTCAGTACTTCAAGGTCAGGAAGTGAAGAAAAAACACAGAAAGGAGATTGAAGGGAAGCTTCCAGTGAGGAAAGAGGAAAACCAAAATTGGCATAACAATTGATCATTGAATTTGGCCATTTGAAAGTCATGGGTATCATTTAGAAGGGATTTTTTTAAAGTAGTTGACTGAAAGTCTAATTGTTTTAGGTTCAAGGAAGAGTGAGAGAAAGGCTTCTGGTTTCTGTAGGACAAACTTGCTGAATCAGTTTTTACAGCATATTCTCCAAATGTATATCTATCAACAGGAAACTAACTATACAATCTGTAATCTACAAGTAATGGTATACAACATAGAATAAGACAGAGAATGCAAAAAATAATTAACTTAATGTGAAAAATAGAAAAGTTAACTTTTGCCACCAGGAGATCAAGCTAAAATGTCAGAGCATAAAATTGGGAAAAAAGCAGACAGGAAAGAAAAGAGACCTTAGCTAAATATGTGCATTGGGATTCTGTTATTTCCTGTGGCTACTACCTTTTTACTTCATGATTCTTGGATATGTACCACCTAGCCGAGATTATCCCATAAATGACCTGGTATATGTATATCAGCAAGCTAAGACTTGTTGATAGAATATGTCAGGTCATATGAATGATATTAAAACGTTAACCGTTGAAAACTCATTTTTGTTGATATTAACCAAAATTAATGGTTGATTTTTTACAAATAAATTTTTAATGCATGTATCAAATCTATCTTATGGGAAACTAACTGGATGTTTTAGCTTTAATTGAAACTTCAGCTGTGTTAGTCTCATATTTCTATGTAAAAACTGTAATTTAAAATTATGCCATTCATAATGAAAATCTGACATTGTTTGACAATTATGTTAACCTGAAATATTTAGAAAAACATTACATAAGTATATATGTCATTTTAGAATTTGTTTCTAAATAACATGTAAATAGTGGGACAATTATTCCAGAGGAGATTAACTATTGTCTCATTAGCTTGCTTAGATACAGAGATTTTATTAATGCCTAGCTTATATTCATTCATCCATGATGATATTCAATTTAGGGAATGAGAAAGATTAATGACATTTTTAAAAACTAAAATATGTATACACACAGTGTAGGCAAAATATTAAAATAGTTCCTTCATCATATAGAAAAGGAAAGCAATGCTTTATATCTTTCATCTAACCTACCTAATCAGAATCATACAGTAAAATAAAATGTTTTCTATTATATAAACATTGGTGAAAAAAGTCTTCATATTGTCAAAAAAGTGAAATGTCAAAATTAACACCTAGGGACCATTTGGGTTAAAGGGGAGGGTGGGAGAAACACCCGAATTTGGAATTACATGTCTCTGTTAGAAAATTATTTCATTTCTTTGCTGAAGTCATGTGAGTGTTTTAATAATTAGGTAAGAGAATATGTGGCAGGTTGCTTTAGAAAGTGTAAAATGCTGAATATTTACATGATACAACTAATTTGTACATGAAAATATACATGCCTTTTGTGTATCGAATGCATCGCAGCTGAGATAACAAGGAGACACACACGCCACAATGATGCAGAGTGGAACGTTGGCATACTCAACTGTATTAAATAAAGTACTAAATATAACCACTGTATATTTATAACTAATGCTTCTGTATTGTTATAATGGAATGAACAACATATGGCCTTTTTACTCAAAGACAGAATTAGCACTAAGCTCATATAAAACACAGGCAGGAGGACCTCAGCCGCAGGGGGCTGGCTACTGGGTCGCAAAGAAACAACGCCCTGTGGTGACTCCATCTCAAATTAGTTCTATTAGTAAAGTCTGCATATTTGGTACATCAGTGATACTCCCACCCCAAGAAGGTTTTAAGATATGTTCTAAAGGTGAAATGCAGGTAGGTTGTGAATTACAGTACTGCAGTATTGTTAAGTTCAGGGAAGGAGGTGAATGTATGCCCGAAACTCTGCCCAAATTTACGGCTTTGGGCAGGGTAAGGTGGCACAAAATTTAACTGTGGAATAACATTTATATGAAAAAGAAGCAGATGCTTTAACATCAGCAGTTACTTCTGGCTTGCACATCACCATTTATATTATACACCCTCTAATACGTAGTTACACCTCCCTTCCAGGGACAAAATAAAATCTCCTCCAGATTCTCTCAAAAATACTTAATATTCATTTGCCTGAAAATTAGTCTTGATTTGATTTGATGAGAACTCCCCAACCTGCCCACACACATAGCAAATTATTTGTCTATCAATATATTTGTGACTATGTTACCGAACAAAGTAGGATTCAGCTGCCTGCCACCCTACACAAGCATAACACAATTGGTGGGGAAAGAAAAGGGTTTTTGTTAAAAGGTTGCTCAATTTGGGGGAGCTAGCCACTCTCTGGTTCCCATCCAATCTCGTCTGCAAAACATAGAAAGAAGCCAGCTACACACAGGACCAGAATCATTCTCCAGACACCCCGCTCCATTCTTATCCATCCCCCTGGAGCTCACACAAATGGGGCTCTTTCTCTTTCGGCTCTCTCTTCCTGGAGTGTGCACCTGTGGGACAGGAATCGCCATTGCCTCACTACAGCTCCATCCCTCTTCCAGGACCAGGGTGCGCTGCCAGATCACTGCAGCTGGTCATGCAAGGGGCTCCGTCTGCAGGGACCCATCACCCAAGGCTGCCCGCACCCCTGGGTCCGGTGAACATTCCTGTCTCCAGCATCTGTGCACCATTCTCAGAGCAAGGGAATGGGAGCAGTCTAGGACCTGTGCTGTGTGGTGTGAAGCAGCAGTGAACGCTGGGCCTACAACTGGCGAGGCATATGTCCCACGTGAGCCTGATCATGACTGGGTGAGCAAAGGCAAGGCAAGAGTTGCGAACGAGGTCCAGCATCTGCCAGTCCCATAAACACTCTGTCCCCCAAGCATGGGGCGGTGAAGAGAACTCAAAAAGGGCCAAGACTCCATTTAAATCTTCAGTCCCATAATCCTGTGCATTGTGGGAGCATCCAGCTCGCCAGCAAATCTAAGCTAACGTCCATCACACATGTCAGCCTGCACAGCAATTCTGCCTCTCTTCATGCGGCCGTGAAGGGGGAGGGGTTTCTAGACACCCACAGTGTGCAAGGTATCCTGCACTGGCTTGTTTACCCTCACCTGGGGGTACGGAGTCACGCACTAGCTGCGGCCTCAACCTGCCACCTTGAGGTTTCCTGCAACCCCTTCCTCACTTTGGGGAGTGCAGCCCTTCTCCTACACAGTTGTTGGGACAACACCCGCTGGCTCCCTGAGCTGGTTCACACGCTGCGATAGCTTGTTCACTGTTGCCTTGGGCAGTCTCCTCCTGTGGCCCTTCCCTTCATGGGGAAAGGCAGACCCTTGAGCCATCTCAGGGATCCCCACTCACCCCTGCCCAGCAATCTGGTCAGATGTCCCGTTATAACTGTTGGTCATTTTCTTTGAGACAATACTTTGTATTTATTTTATTCTTACAGATGAAAGGTATGAATTTATGTTAGTTAACTGATGCCTATTTTCCTTAAAGAAGAGAAAGAAAATGTCAAGTGTAAAAGACTGACAAGAGGATTTTTATTTTGTTTTATTTCCATTTTATTAGGAAAAATCCTCAAAGAAGTAAAATATCATAATGAGTCTGAACAGAGAAAAAACTTACTGCCTAAGGCAAAAACAAGCAATTACAAGGTTTCAGAAAAAGTACTTTCAAAATGAGTGATTTTCACAGATTTCAATATTTCTTAAGAGTTATACATATTTACTTTCACCTGACTGTTAACAAAGAGAAGTCACATGAATATGTACAAACTTCAAAGCCTATGATCTATGAGGTTAGTTCTTCCATGTAACAGAGTTGAATTCTTTGTAAGTTTCTTTTTAATTCTAGAAGATTCATTAGTCCAAGTAACAAGTTATATAAGATAGTAGTCAAAAACTGTACATAAGTACTTAGCTACTTATGTACAGTACTCTACATAAAATAGGTCATAAGTCTTGTTTAAAAATACTAAGTTTCTTGTCCCATTCTCAGAGATTTGGTAAGTCAGAGATGGGGAAACATAGTCCAGGCGATGGGGCATACGTAGTCCATAGACAGCCACATGTTGGAAAACTGTTAGCGTACATCATTTAATGACAAACAGAAAAACCCTCTGCATTAGCATGGGCACCGACAACAGGCGGTTGGCAATTTTTCTGCCACAAGCCTCATTACTAATAGCTAATATTTTTTATGGGTATATTTTGTTGAAGCTTCACAATTATTATCTGATAGAGGACTTATCAAGTTAAGGTAACAGAGACTCACCAACTTAAAATAATGTGTTCTTGTTCACATTCATTCAATAAGTAATAATTAGGTTTCTTTTATGTGTCAGGCATTTTTCTTGATAGTAAACTGTGGTGAACAAATCAAATCAAATCCTCGTTCTTATGGTGGAGCCATGTTACGGTGAGAGAAAATAAAATATGAACAAGTAAATGAAAGAATGAGGTAATTTCAATGGTTTGCAGAAAATACTCTAAGACAATATAATATAAATTAGATGTTCAGACAGGCCTGGTTGAGAAAGACTTTTTTTTTTTTTTTTAATTGTTATTCAATTACAGTTGTATGCCTTTTCTCCCCATCCCTCTACTCCACCCCACGTGAACCCAGCTCCCTCCCCCCTCTCCACCCTCCCCCTTGGTTTTGTCCATGTGTCCTTTATAGTAGTTCCTGTAATCCCCTCTTCCCACTATCCCCGCCCCCACCCCCCACCCCCGCCCTGGCTATTGTTAGATTGTTCTTAACTTCAATGTCTCTGGTTATATTTTGTTTGCTTTTTTCTTCTATTGCTTATGTTCCAGTTAAAGGTGAGATCATATGGTACTTGTCCCTCACTTCCTGGCTTATTTCACTTAGCATAATGCTCTCCAGTTTCATCCATGCTGTTGCAAAGGGTATAAGCTCCTTCTTTCTCTCTGCTGCGTAGAATTCCATTGTGAGAAAGACTTTTTGACTGAAATCTGAATAATAGGGATCCTAGCCATGGAAAGAGGCTAATGGATAACTCCAGACAGAGGAAATGGAGGCTCAAGACATTTATATTAAACGCTATAGTCGCAACTCTCTGAGCTCTTTTTTTCTTAATGGCTGTCTATTTTATTTGTGTTCTTTCCTCAAACAGCCAGATATACCTGGAGAGATAAGTCTTGAGGTTATACTAGAACAAGACTCTTAAGTCGATTGTCAAGTAATGCAAAAATATTTTCTCTTGGCAAGTGACTGTAGTCAGAAGACAGAAGCTGTTTAAGTCACAGATGTATACGGCGTAAGCAGTTACTCATTTCTTTGTACAATTCTGAAAGTTAAGGGACTATGAACAAAAAGGAAGAAAGTGAATGCCGTGAACATGGAGAAACAGAGTCGATTCAACAATGAGGAAAACATGGGTAAATGTATTTGGCTAACAAAGATTAAGGGGAAAACAGGTACTAACTAGAATTTTGAAATTCAGGCCTCCGACAAAATGCTTATCCAAGTCACCTGTATTTAAAGAGAGAACCTTTAGTTAAATTTATATGACTTCTAGAATCCATGGAAGTCTTGATGTGTGAAGCCATCTCTTTGAAATAAGAGTTGAATATCATGTTATAAACTTGAGTTAAAAATAAAGATGTCAGTTGCTTTATTATGTGAACAAAAGTAATTTGTTGAAAAGTCTTTTCAAATGTTAAATACTAGCTACTAATTAAGCGCTTCTCACTAATTTTTTTTGGTCCCATCTTTCATGTACTGTTTAATGCATAAAGCTAAAGCCAATTTCAAAGGAGGAAATATCTATTTTTACTTAGGAAAATTAAACACAGCACAAAATTAACTTGGGAGATTTGTAGATTCTTAATGCTTATACTTGAAGACCTAAGAAAATAACAAATGCTCCAGATGGTAATAACTGATGATATTATTACAAGAGAAATAACTTTAATTAATCTAAGAATTTTACCACAAGTAGTAATAACAACCTTCTCATTAAAATGAAAATACTACAAGTATCATTTTTTTAAAATGAAAAGGGGTCTTTGTCCTGGGATAATCTCACGCCCTATCCTGTTTAGAAATAGAAAAATAGAAGAGGCATTCAAGTCAAAAGCTGCAAATCCACCCAGGGTTCTTGCTCTACTTACTTTAACTCCAAGAATCCCTAAACTGATGTCATTTAGCTTTCACATATAGAATCAGAACCTAACCTGGTTACTAGCAATGGATGCTGTAATCAAAGCAGTTTAAGTTTGGCCTCATATCTACCCTTGGAGGATTTATACTTCTTTTCATTTTTTACTTATTTTTCATGACTTATACTTTTAATTATTCTGATCATCAAAAACTTTTGTGCCCTGGGTGGTGTGGTCCAGTGGGTTGAGTTCTGGCCTGCAAACCAAAGGCTCTCTGGTTTGATTCCCAGTCAGGGCACATGCTTAGGTTGCAGTCCAAGTCCCAAGTAGAGGGTGCAAGAGAGGCAACCATAGATTGATGTTTCTTTCTCTGTCTTTCTTCCTCCCTTTCTCTGAAAATAAATAAAATAAAATAATAAAACTTTGCTATACAATTACCAGTTTCCTTATTTTGCCCTTATTTGTTTGACAGGGTTTTGCCACTGGAATCTGGTCCCCAAAGCAGCTTCCGATACTTTTCACCATATCTCTGTATCACCCTGTGCTATCAACCAAATTTCACATCCATTTGCCAATATTCCAGGGCCCTGCCCACTTTCAAATGACCTCAAACAGAGGTAAGGTTTTACTTTTAGGTGACTTTTATCTACTAACAAACTATGACTACATATAATATCATAGCAGGGATTGAAGATACTGAAATTTCTAAAGCAGATATTTCAAGCCTATTGAATTAGAAACATCTACATCACACAAATCAATATTTTGGAGACCACCCATACACATATGCTCTCCCTGTGACTTTTATATTACAAAGATTAGCAAATCTGGACATATTTTAGAATTACTTAAAAGCTTAAATAAATCTATTTCTGTAACTCATTCAAATATATTTAATTATAATATCGGGAGTGGATCCAGATTTAGGTAGCATTTTTTTAGTTTGCCAAGTGATTTTAATGTTTAATCAAACATGAAAAACATTGTATTCTAACCAACCTGTTTGACACTGTTCCAAGATGACTTCAGTCATCTACTGCAGATTCTTCCATTAGGTTGGCCAAAAAGCTCATTTTTTTTTTGTAAGATGGCTCTAGGTACCCTCATTTATCCTTAACTTCATTTGAAATGATTTTGTTAGATTGCATTTTGACAGTTGTCCTATCAACATGAATTTAAAAACAAAAATACTTATCAAAATTGATTTTTTGTGCAGCCATTTTAATATTGAAGATGGAAGAATATAGGCAACATTTTTGGCATATTACGCTTTTTTTATTTCCAGAAAAGTACAAACATAACTTAAACACACACACACACACACACAAATTTGTGCAGTGTATGGGGAAGGTGCTGTGACTGACTGAACTTGTCAAAAGTCGTTTGCAGTTTCCTGTTGGATATTTCTCTCTGGGTGATGCTCCATGGTTGGGTAGACCAGTTGAAGTTGATAACAATCAAACTGAGACATTAATAGAGAGGAATTAATATTATAACATGTAAGAGATAGCTGGTATACTCAAATTATCCAATCAATAAAGTTATTGGTGAAAATGAAAAAATGTGTCTTTTATTTTATGGAAAAAAACTATATGAACTTTTTGGCCAAGCCAAAAGAGGCTGACTACATTCCCCTTTAGACATACTCATATTACCTGCGGTTTGTGTATTCGTTAACTTTATTCATTACCTTAATGTGTGTGTGTGTGTGCGCGCTGAAAGGTGACATCATGCTAGGCTCCACTCCTGACCAGTCTTCATCAGTTGCTATAGACTATGTGATTTCTCTGCGAAGAGGAAAAAATGTAACAGTAAATCTTATGGGGAGGTACATATAAAATAGTAAACTGAAGTCCTACAGCCAAGGGATAGCTTTTTGTATGTGACATGAACATCAGAGTTTCAATAATTTAAGCAAAGCAAAAATTTTGCCAATGATATTAAGCATTAAAGAGTGTGCTTTATTAAAAAAATAAGTAAAGGCCACAACATATAGGAGAGGGGAGGCAATGAGTGTGTTGGGCAGGGAAGGAGAAGAAAAGAGAGGGAGAAAGATATTAATCTGGCAAAAAAAGAAATGAGAAGAAGCTATTTCTCGATAACTGGAGTATGCATTTTTCAGTGTATGAGTAATCCCAGGGAAACATTTTACGTTCGATATGCCTGAGCCATCTCTACCAGTGATTTTCTTTCCCCCAGGGGCATTAGCGGTTTCGGTAAGCATTTCGGATTGTTATAACTTAGGGCAGGGTGCTGCTAGGGTCTCATGGGCAGAACTCACTGGTGCTGCTAATAAACATCCTCCAATGTAAAGATCTAGCCTCTACAACAAAAAGTATCCAGCCAAGAATACCAATAGTGAGGAGGTTGAGAAAACTTGATCAATAACAGTAAATCATGAGGAGTCACAGACAAAGCTGAAAAATCAGGATTTTGAACAAGTGGAATTTAAGAGATGGCTGAGTTTAGATAAAAGTTTTGCTATAAGGAAGTTAACATTTCAGTACAGATTAACCCCAAATAAGGAACAAAGGCAGAAAACAGAACAAATATAATATAAGTAGAAAAAGAATCCAAATAAAACAGATACAGCTAACACATGGTCTGTGATGCTGGAAATGTCTTATTTCTGTAGCATCCAATGCAGTAGCCACTAGTCACCTGTGGCTATTGAGTACTTGAAGTAGGCCTATTGGGCTAGTGTGAGTGAAGAACTGAATTTTTAATTTTATATAATTTCAATTCATTAAAATTTAAATAGCACAAGTTTGATGAGATTTAAGGTCCATCATTCATATGCATTTATATGGAACATAAATTTAGAACTCAAAGGGAACAGAGTAAAACACATGGATTTTAGCCAAGGTGAATAGGTTCTGAGGCTTACAGCTGTACTGACAGTTTACCACATTGGGGAGGAACAGCAGTTCCATGGGTGGCTTGGGTCACTTATGCAACGTGGCTTTGTGAAACGTATATTGGAAGCTTGGAGTAGAGCTCATTTATTCGCCATTCCTAATGATTCCACGAGCTTAGGCAATACCCCATGACCAAAGTTTCTAATATTTCTTGGCTCAAAATGCTCTTAGTGTTTTAGTGAAAATTTTTACAGTACCCATAGGAATTTAAACTCTACAATTCAGATAATGTCCATAGTGTAATCTTCAACACATATATTATGTTCCATTTATTAAATAGATCAAAACAACTAAACAGTAGTAATTTTCACAGTGTCAAGTACGTCACTGTGTTTGGCCCAAGAATTTAAACTATGTCTTGTCATCCCTGTGGATGGGTTGCTTGCACAGTGGCACCACAGGGTGCTTTAGCTAGTTTAAGAACTCTGGCCAATGGTAAATTGCACTCTGTTCAGACAGGCATAGAATCTATTTAGCTTTTTCAACGTTTCTGAAAGCTCTTTAGCGTACATTATTTCTGTTCAACCGAGTTAGCATAGATTTTGTATTTGCAACTGAATCCAGACTGACACAGAGGAATCCTATCATCACATCCTTTAAGCAGACGAGAAAGGTGTAGCTTAAGAAGACAATATTTTTCCCAAACAGCTCCTAGGTGGCAGAACTGGGATTCTAAGGCAGGTAATGTCTCTTTAGTTTCTCCAGAACTAATAGCAGTAATCATGATTCTATTCTATATCCAACTACTGGGGAGGAAAATGAGTCTCACTGAAGTTCATTAACGGAGTTGAATTCACTCACCTTCACAGTACTGGCAATGGGTTTTGAAGCCAGGTGTGTCCAATTATGAAATTATTATCTTTATAATATTCTACCTTTGCTATTAATTATTTGGTATTAATGGGGCAAGCTTTTTTCAATTCAGTCAACATTAATATGCGAACATCCTCCCATGCCTACTGCTTCAATGGTATTGTACTTCAATTACATGTGTTAGTAATGGACTTGTTTCAACCCGATCCTGAGGAAAGGGGGTGCTGCTGGATTTTTCATAACTGACATCAAAGTGACCACTTTAGTTGCATGTGAAAAAGACTTGTAGATTTCTGCACATACTTTACATATTTAATGCAGTGAAGTAGAATAATCATAGTTCAGGTTTCTGTTTTGAACCCATAACGATTATCACATTGAAATCATGAAAATTGGCCCATATTTTAGGATTCTAAAAACTGTATTTCCAGAATCACAGTTCTTCAAAATCTTAAGTGTAATTTACATTTTGCTTGTTCAAAATTACTTTTCAAACAACTTTTTGCAATGTGTTATTTTTAATGAATTCATCTGCATCTGGGCCACTAAAAAACTGTCTTACAGGCTTCAGGTTTTCTTAGTTAAGAGTACACTATGATTCTAGTGTCTTTTCTAAACTCATCTTTTATGAACTTAATTCTAGTTAAATATACCAATTACTGATAGATAATGAAATTTTGAATATACTTCATATGTAGAAGTATCATTGATCCTTTTCATTTGTGAATTCTGCATTTGTAAATTTGAGCACTTGCTAAAATTTATCTTTAAACCCCAAATCAATACTTGCATCACTTTCACAGATGTGCACAGAGCAATGAAAAATGCGAGTCTCCTGGTACACATTCCCAGTTGTGGTCAAACAAGACAATCTCCGCCTTCTGGCTTCAGCTCTCACACTTAAACAAGTCTCCCTTGTGTGATCTACTTGGTACCATATTTTCCACCTTGTTGTGCTTTCTGTTACTGATTTTGCTGTTTAAAATGGCCATCAAGTGTAGTGCTGAAGTGCTGCCAGTGTCCAAGCAGCCAGAAGGCCATGATAGATCTTTACAGAGCAGCTTAGTTCAGGCGGGAGATATAGGGCTGTCGGTACTAAGTTCACTGTTAATGAATCAACAATATCTAACCAATAAGGTGGATAACTTTAAACATTAGCATGCAGTAAACAAGATTATGCATTGATTGATTGACAAAGATGTTGTGACCAGAAACTCACAGGAATATGTATCTCCATTTCCTCTAGGAGCAATGGCTCTGTATACTGGTCCCTTTATCCACAGGGGATACATTCCAAGACCCCAGTGGATTCCTGAAATTATGTGTGTGTGTGTATGTATGTATGTATGTATGTATGTATATACACACATATAATATGTATCATGTATATATACTTATGATAAGTTTGTAAATTAGGCACAGTAGTATACTAACAACAATAATTAATTAAAATCTTATTGTATTTTACTCATCTCTTAACTTAAAGGAACATTTAATGGATTCCTTTGGCATATCTGAAATGCCAGCAGCTCACAATTTAAACTTATCAATTGCTTATTTCTGGAATTTTTCACTTAATATTTGTGGACTGAAGATGACTGAAATGAAACATTTACCTTGTAATTAATTATATGTTGATGGCCTCCTTGAGATATGATCTGAAAATTCAAGCAGACACTTCAGAAAGATTATATGAATTTAAATCTATTCTGACATTCCGTTACAAACAATAAAATGACTTTGTCCTATAACAAATATATAGTTTATTTTAGAGTTATTTAAATTCTAAAACCTCTGTAAGAAATACATAATGTAATTTTAATAGGTACCTTGTTATCATATGTATTTAGCTTAGCTTTGTGTTCATTTTTCACATTTACATACATATAAATATTTCATATGAAGGAAAATCTTTGTTCATAATTGTAGTTGTCAGAGACAAATATGTGACTATACTAGGATTCTCCAGAGAAACAACACATTTTTATGAATATATATGATTATGATTATATATGTATATGTATGATTATGAAGGCTGAAAATTCCTAAGATCTGAAGCTGTCACACTTAAGACTCAGGAGCGCTGATGGTGTAGGTCCAAAGTGAAGGTGGGCAGGCTCAAGACCAGGAAAGCAGCTGTTTCAGTTTGAACCCAAAGGTAGGATAAAAGCAAGTTCCAAGGGAAGGCAGGCATGCGGGAAGTGTTCCCTCTTACTTGGATAATCATTAACATTTTGTTCTCAGGCTTACAACTGATTGAATGAGGCCCACACACAGTTGGAAGAGTGATCTGCTTCAGTTATTCTATTGATTTAAAGGTTAAACTCATCCAAAAACACCTGCACAGAAACACCCAGCATGATGTTTGAACAGATAGCTGGTCACTCCATGCCTGGCCCAGTCAAGCTGACACATCACCAATTAACCATCACAAAGACTGAGACATTGAGGCACAAATTTAAAATACATTATTTATGTAACAAACATTTACATTATAACAAGCATTATTCTAAAACCTTTACAAATATTTTCTCAATTAAATCACATAAACATCCCAAGTAGTCCCTTTCACAGATGAGAAAACCGAAGCACAGTGGAATTAATTAGCTCGCCTAAGGTAGCACAGCTGAGTACCAGAGCCCGCCACAAACCCATGCTCTAATCCCAAAGCACTAAGTTATGTTGTCTTCCGTCTTTTTTTTACAAAGCTTCCCAAACACCTAAACTCACTTTATCATCGCAATAACATTCTGAGACAACTTTATTACCTCTCTTTTATAGGTAGAAAACTCTTTCAGAATAATTATTCATATATTTAAGCAAGTACCAAATTCTACTCCCCCCCCCACTCTTGAATTATTCTCAATTGTAGAAGGGAGCATTGGATGAAAATGTTTTTTGGGCTGTTATAGTACAGCCTACTTAAATGGCATATGCAATGTGCTTAAAAATAATCATGTAAAATCAGAATTTTTTAAAACAATTTCTTCTGCTCTTACAGGGTTATTGAGATAATATATCATCAGGACACAATTGCTCTAATTAATGTAACAGTGTGATTCATCACCGCAAATACACTATCACGTTGATAATGTATTACTCAGTAAAGTCACCACAGCTGGCAGGAACATCCACAGACTCAGGAAACGTGTGAGTTTATGTGTTTTCTTATTTAATTTACTCAGTTCAGAATGAGGGAGGACAGATATTCATGAAGCTCAAGAGAAAGTTTAAATTTGCTCAAATTAGCTTTCCTACTGTCATTTCTATAAGGGAAAAAGTGAAACCAAAATGGCATTTATTCGCAAAACTTGTATTTGCTTGTCAGGTTTATGGTAGTCAGGAGGAAGTATCTACACCATGATCTATTTGCTCATTCACCAGTTCAATTGAATGTAATCTTCACTCTGAGGATTTCTTTACAATCTGATCTTTGTCCTGCGTGTGCCTGTCTGGGGTACTGCAGCCACTGGATAAGAGTGAGCCATTTGAAACACCCCCAGGCTTGGAGTTAAGGCAAATCTCTGGTGTCCTAGGCCTTCCACTCCCTTTCCTCCAAGATGCTCAGCTTCTTCAAATGGTATCCTGTACAGTGCACACTATTAATGTCACAGGTTTTATGGAGTACAAATTAAAATGATAAATAATCTTTCTAAATGGTAACATTATAAAAGTATAAGGGATTCTTTGAAATGATGTATGATATAGGATTGGTTTTGGCTCAGATAGAAAAGGGTTGAATATTGAACCTAAAATTATCAAGTACAATACCTTTCTGGCATCTCTGTAAAATGGAAGCCATCAGTCTTCACCTTTTCTTTCTACTCCTACATAACCCTGCTGTCCTTGCTTGAATCCATTCAATACACGTCTTCTAAATGTAGGTCCACACTAGGGCATGAGCCTTGCAACCCTTCAACTACAGGAGGCTCCAGCTGCTGAGCTCTGAAATTCATCACAGCCAGGTCTCACATAGGTTCATTCTCAATGACTAGAAATGGCAGTGACACTTAAAGCAGTCCAGCCCCTGGAAAACATATACCTCCTCTGACTTTAAGCCCGAGGCAGGACCTAGATGAACATTTCTTAGACATTAAGGCAGTCATATCTCTCTGTCTCTTTAGATCAGATTTGAGTGTTATCTGAGAATTCTCCCACCCTCTCCTAGATTGTCTTATCATTTTCTTCTCCTACATATTTTCATTAATAAAATACTTATACATCTAATCCTAGCCCAGTATATGGAACACCCCACAAAAACTGACTTCGGTTACTTGCTATGGAAAAATCAGAGGCAGCAGCAAAATCATAGCTATCTCCTTCTCATTAGTAATAAATAATGCAACATTATCCCTGATGCCTAATAAACGCACACATATACAATGTTTATACTTTAGAAGTATAAAATGTAACACAATCCTTATCATATTCTATAAAAGGAGCTCAGAGATATTAAGTAAATAGTCATATGCCACACTGGTAATAGATGGCAAATCAGGAATTTAATTAACCTTGATTCAAAAATGGAGCTTTTAAGAGCTGTGAGATGTTGCCTCCCAGATGTAAACTGCCACTTGTGTTACATAATTCAGTTTACAGCTAATTTTCAGCCTATGCTCTGCCCCCCAAGCCCTATTACTATTATTTCTAAGATCTTGACAAAGTACCTCATTGCCACATACCTCATACATGGCAAGAGTTCAATAAGGTTTCAATAAGTATTCATTAATTGATGAATCAACATGCAGCTAATGGGCAGGTTGGCTTCCTAAAATGTACACTCAGAGATTCACAACCTATTCATAAATACTCAGTTCCAAATGCTTCTCACAAGCTTTTTTCTCTTCAAAGTGTTGAAACATGCAGTATCATCACAAGTTTGGTAAATACCTGCACAGAGTCCTTGGAAATGGTAGACCGAAAAGACATACCTAATTTGATGAAAATGCACAATTAGAAATGTCTACAACCCCTCTCTGTCACTGAATTTTAATATTGCTTAAATGTAAGCTCAAGATTATTTGTTCAAAATAGACATTCTTGTCATTTGGACACTGCTATATTTCTAATATATTCATTTCTTCACGTAACTCTATTTTACACAGAATTTAAACAACTATTAATAATCATTATGGGAGATTTCATTTACACCTTAATTAAATAAGTCAAGTTAGAAGAAGAGAAAAACGTTGATACTAGGCCAACAGCATTATTTATCCCTAGTCACAACAAAACATCCATGCACTTACCTGTTAAATACTTCACAAAATATTTCTGAAGTTTAATGATATTAGAAAGAGTTTATTGTAAGAGTCAAACCAAATTTCTGGGGTATACTTTGTAACAGAGAAAACTAACTTATATAAATAAAAAAATACTGTCTATTATCAATGTGTGCTTTTAGACATTTTCTGAATTCTCATTTAGTTTATTGCTCTGGAAATTACTACTGGCCAAATTGCACTGCCACGGTGTAAGTGGTAAGAGAGTACAAGGGTATTCAAAAGTATCATATTTAGCACAAAAAATCTTGGATCTCATTCAAATGACAACCTGAGCCTACTGTTTACAAAGCCAGAAATATGCTATTAAGTACTAGGTTTATAGAATAAGAAGAGAGGTTAATGCATTTTCTGAGTTTAAAGAAAGTAAAACATGGCTCATTAAACATAATGTGGATCTAAACTGAAACTCTAAGCTTAAATAGTCATCAGTGCAATAACCCAGAATCACTGTATTACATTCATTTCATTCTTTCCACCAATTTTTATTGAGCACCAGTTGTGTGCAGGACACTTCTCTAGCTAGTTAGGATGCACGCTTTCAAGAGGTGTAAGATGTAGTGGGAGAAGTAAGATATATATGCATATGATATGTATAGTTTAAAGTTAAAAGTGATTAAGAGAGGAAGGATCTGGTAAAATAGCAGTTTGAGTGAAAAGATATAAATATTTCTTTCACAAAGATAATGAAAATCCTGACTGGACCCAGAAAAAGATTTAAAATAAAATATGAGCTTAATTCAGCAATTGACAAGAATGTCCATCAATAGGGTACAATAAGAAATGGATCTCACTGCCATTTACTTCCTGTATGGAATCCTGTTTTGTGACACATCCATTTACTTCTAT
This sequence comes from Desmodus rotundus, assembly GCF_022682495.2. Lineage (NCBI taxonomy): Eukaryota > Metazoa > Chordata > Mammalia > Chiroptera > Phyllostomidae > Desmodus > Desmodus rotundus. Next base: position 27,970,180 of record NC_071388.1, on the reverse strand, counting down.
ATTTTGTCAAATGAACTGAAGATTCCAGGAAGAACGTTGGAGGATAGCTGGGGCTAAAGTTTGCTCCAATGCTTGTGTGAATATCATTGAACCCACCTAGTTTACAATAACAAAATTATTTTAATAGTATGTTCTAAATAAATAATTCTTAATGAGAAGAATCTCCTACATTTAAACTTAGCGTCCCTGCTATAACAAATTTAAAATGCCATTTTTAAACAGTTTTACTTTTAATTAAAGTCCAACTAAGTAAAATGAGATCTTACAGTGATTGTGGGGGCAGGTGCGTATAAAGGACCAGTGGTAAAAGTACAATAAAAACAAATAAAATAGGAAATGAAATATAAATGTCAGTCTTTGGAGATAATAATGTTTATGCCAATAAGCCACAAATACATAACTTAAAAGTTATTATAATAAACACTATAGCATTACATAATGTCAGTTATTTTTTCATTGATTATGATAAATTAATCAGAGAATATACCAAAAAATGTTTCTATAAGTGCAATGAAAAAAGCATTTTAATTTTTAAAAAATTACCAAAAAATGTGTGTAGCATATGAATAAAACACTAAATATGAAGTGAAAGGCAAAAAACTTGCATAAATGTAAAGAGATATTCTTACCACATAAGGAACATTTCTATTAGGAAACTTAGGATTATGAATTTGAAAATATTTTTAAGTTGATATGCAGCCCTTTGCAACCACTTTTACATGTACAAGACATACTTTTAACTAAAAAAAAAAAAATAATAAAATCTAGAATATCTCTGAAGCCTCTCATGGAACATGGAAGACTAAGCACTCATATATGTCACCCTTAAATTTCAATTCTACTGAATTGTAAGAAAAGGTTGTCAAAGTGTTACTCCTGGGGAAAATAGAGAAGTGTCAACATCATTTATATAGAAAAGCCTCAGTGTACAAATTGTTTCCTAAGCATATCTTCAATGAATTAACTTCATACTTTTCTCCGTAGACAACTTCTCTCCTTACAGTTCATTGACTCTGAACTTAGTGTTCCCAGCTCCCTCATGAAAAGGGAGGCTTTCGGATAAGTAGACTCTAAGATGCCCCCAGTGATCTTCAGTTCCTGGTGTTTTCGCTCTCGCCTAATATCATACCCTTGAATTTGGGCTGGCCCAGGGACTTGCTTCTGATTAATAAAACACACAAAGGTGATAAGGTGTTACTTTCATGCTCAGACTACGTAAGACTGTGACTTCCATCTGGCTAGCAGACTCTCTTCCTTGCTGGATTTGATGAAGCAAGCTGGTACATGGGAGAGGCCCACCCGACAAGGAACTGAGGACGGCCTCAGGTCAACACTCTTCAAGCCGCTGAGGCCTTGCTCAGTCCAACACTTGCAAGGAACGGAATCCCACCAACAACTACGGAGGAATGGAAACAGTGTCTTCCCCCATCGATCTTTAATTCCTGAGCCATAAAAACTTAGAGGCAATAAATGTGCTTTATTTTAAGCTTTTGCTTTTGTAATAATTTTTTGCACAGCAACAGAAAACTAATACAGGCTATTATGTCACTCTAACAAGACTTCTGTGGTGTGATTTGGTATCTCTGGCAATTAAAATATTAAAATTTTTTCTTCTATTCATGACATTTTAATTTCATCATATAGTGACACATGTATTATAATAAAATTAAATAAATAAAAATATACATAGAGGTATTATCTGAAGAAGACTTTCAGGGTAATATTGTGTTCAAAGAGAGTAAAAAAGTACATTTGAAGAAATCTCAGAACTCCATAACATGCTTATAATTTAAAAAAAAAAAAGAAAAAGAGAGAAGAGTCAAAAGTGAAATGACAATTCCCATAAACACATACACACATACATATGTATATATGTATATGATGAACATAATGTTTATATCAATACTGAAATGTGTTTTCTGTGTCAAATGAAAATTTTCTTCTTAGTTATTAATTTATTTACTCAAGATTAAATTGATGACATGGCATTTGCAAGGGATAATATTCTAAACTGTTTCTACGATTATATTAATGACCTTTCTAGTAGAGAAACTAATTTCACAGAGCTATGTTGATGGGAATTGAAGAAGTTTTAAATCAATGTCAGCAACTTCTGTATATTCATGTTTAACTTTCACATAAAATGATGCAAGTCATACTATTGGGTTGGCCAAAAAGTCCATTTTGATTTTTCCATAAAATAAAAGACACATTTTTCATTTTCACTAATAATTTTATTGATTTGGATATTTTGAGTGTGTCAGCTCTCTTCTTCATGGTATAACATTGATTGTTCTCAGTTAATGTTTCAATTTGATTGCAATCAACTTCAACCAGTCTACCTGACCATGGAGCATCGTCCAGCGAGAAATCCCCAGCACAAATCTCGCAAACCACTTTTGACATGGTCAATGAGTCACAGCAACTTCTCCATATATTATACAAATCTTTTTTTTTTGCATTTCAGTTGTGTTTTTATCTGTCTTAAAATAATAAAGCATGATATGCTGCACATGTTGCTTATTGTTTCCATCTTCAATATTAAAATGGCTGCACAAAAATTCATTAATTTTGATAAGCTTTTTTTGAAATTCACACTGATATGACAGCTGTCACAATACAACCTAACAAAATTGTTTCGAATGATGTTAAATACGACTAAGTGACCATAGAGCCATTATACAAAAAAAATAAATAAATAAAATAAGTGAACTTTTTGGCCAACCCAATATAAATGTCACTTGAATTTTGAAGGCTTTTTTGTTTCATTAGCCAGATCACCACTAGAACACTGGGGTTTTCACACTTCACTAGAAATTATGTCTGCAAAATGGTGCTTAATAATGTGGATTTGTATTTTTGAGTAAAACTAGCTTTATTTTGGGGGAAAGCATTTTCATTATACACATTTGATCTAATAAAATCACTATATTCAGCAGAGATATGTTTTACTTGACCAAAAAAAGGTCAGTGAACTTACTAAATAATATGTAAATTACAATTTAAAAGAATAATAAATTAACTCTCAATTTAACTCATAAAGTTAAATTATAAAGTAAAAATAAAATTTAAATTTAAAACTTCTCTTTTTCAGAAGACACCATTAAGGAAATGAAAAAAATAATAATACATATCTGACAAAGGACTTGACCCCAAATATGTACAACCAAATGTTTACTAGTCCACTTGCATTTGCTGGTGAGGCATTAAAATTATTTATTGCCTCACCAATGTTACCCACAATTTGTATATAATTTGTACATAATGTACTTGAAATAAAAAATTTTCTATATTCTATTTTTCTGTTTCAATCTTTGATGTTCATCTTGGGAGTAATTTCAGAAAAAATATATATCTTTTTCAGAAGTCATAATTTTTAATTCAATAGAAAATATAATATGCAGAGCTCATTCAATCATTCTGAAATTTAAAGATATCTCCTGAAAATTGATTTTTGATGCCAAACTAATTTTATTTTAATCATTTATTTAAACTGATTATAGGTAGGATTTCCCAAGCAACATTAGTGGTGACCTAAATTTCTTTTTTTCTATTTTCATGTAATTTCAAAATCAATATGCACACTTGAAATAATGAGTTCTGAGGCAGTCACAGGAATTTATTATACTTCTTGGCAAGGTATTAGAAATCACAAAATTATGTATATGAGTAATTTTTGGCTTAGTGATGTCTTTATAATTATTAGGTCAAATCTTTTTAGTAATAATAATAAAAGTGCTTTTTCAAGAATTCATTAGGTAAAACCAATAAGAGTTAGTCAGATACATGGTATTGTTTCCTCTTCCTTGCTTTACCTTATGGTCACTGGGTCAAGACTAAACTATCAGAACTCAGTTAATCTAATTACATAGATTTTTTTTTTTTTTGCATGCCAGGTATAAAGAAAATGGGGGGAAAGTGACATTAGCCAGAAAATGAAGACTTGAAGCCTGAAATGAAAATAGTGTATCAGAAGTGAGTTGTGAGTCTGAGTGGCACTTAGCACTGAGTAATGGGACATGGGGCGAAAGTACAAGTCACTGTCATCAGCAGGAAGAGTCAAGGGATATTAGTCTAAATTGACAGGCAAAATTTCAATTTCTGGGTAGGGTTTCTAGATTATGTACATGGAGGATGTCAGAAGTACACATAGATAGATATAAAAGTTAATACAGAGTCCCATAAAATGGAATTCTTAAGTCCTTAACTAGAAACTGGAAAATAAAGGAGTGGTTGCAAACAGGAAATCCTTCAATAATGTAAAGGGGAAACTTGCAGGCAAACATATACCCAAAATAGCTCATAGTAAGTATTAAATAATTAAAATACCGAGGAATTTGTATAACGGGATGATAGAAGAATGGATATAGTATATAATTTGAATCCTGATATTATTTAGAAGTATAAAATTGTATATATCTGAGTAAAGTTTTCATTTTTCTAATGTTTAAACTAGGCCTAAATGACCTATCTTTGTTACTGAACAACTGATTTTTTGACCTTTCTAAATAGACTGCTAGACTCTGTAAATCAGTGGCCCGAAGTACTAATATGAGTACTTACTATCACTGTCAATGTCGTCTTCATCAAAATCTATCTTGATCCCCTTTTTGTTAAGCACTTTCAAAGCCAGGTTTATATTCACCATGATCAAGTCACTTACTAAATATTCCTTTCATGAACTTGACTATCAGTTGCAATTAACTGAATATGTGACTGTGGTAAATGGTCTGAAATTAAGGTGCAATATTATATGCTGCTTTAATGGCTTAACCTCTGCCTCCCCTCCCCACTCTGCTCCTGCAGATAAAGTCCTCTAGCCAAACAACCTTCCTTATCTAAAGGACCAAGGGCAGTTCCTGCCTCTACCTGAGTAGCAGGTTTCAGTACTCTGTTAGCCCACACATTATTCAAAGAAGTCAAATTATGCACTCTGTGGGAACCAGGGCCACCATACTCTCTTGGTACTACAAAGCCGGCTTCCCTCAGACCCAGGTCATTCACTCTGTTTTCCAGCACAAACCCCAGGAGCCTTGTTTAGCATTCAGTGTCCTTTTCGCCAGGCTGTAATTGTGATTATGTGATTAATACACTGTTGCTGATCTAGTCAGTCCAGAGTTGGCTGTCATGTTTTGGCCATCCCCATAATTCTGTGGTAGGAATCCTTTCCACACCAATGAGATGAAAAGGTGGTAATTAAAACAATGGCTAATAGTGGCTCAAATGATAAATATTTGAAGATTTAATCATTTTACATAACAAGCAGATAGAAGTAATCTTTTCATGGTTGTTTCAAGGTGGCAGCACAATGAATACGGCCCTGAACTCTTTCAAGCATTTCAAGCTTGAAACTTATGAGTTAGGATTAATTTTCTTCTTTTTATAAACTAGAAAGCTTAAACACAGAGAAGGTAAGTGATGTTTCGACATTCAAACACTAGTAAATTAAAGCCAAAATTCAATCGGAGGCCTATAATATTCTCAATGTTTTCATGGTTCTGTACAAGTAGAGGAGGACCAATAGAACCCCTCATATCATCTATCATCCATCAACTCATCTCCTGGAAGGTCGAATGTGCCTTGACCTGGCTTGTAGATTTTATAAGTTAAATATTCTGGAGTAAACAAAAAATTCTTTCAGCCCAACAAGAATAAAAATCCTCTTCATGCAGAATCCCAAGAAATATTCCATTTCCCAGAAGCGTCAAATATGTCTCCTCCAATCATTCTGTTCCCTCTCTACATCTCCTTCCCAAGGACCCTTGATTGGCTTTTTTAGAAAAGCTTCCCTCCCAAGTCTGAGTAGCCTGAACAACCACACCGACTGGGGCGTCTCCCTGGAATCTGAAAGGAAAACCTAATGTTTCTTCCAGTCGGTCTCTATAAAGTCTGTGAAGTAGAGTTCACAGTCACGTAGAAGGGAGGCTGGGCCAGGTCCAGAAAAAGGCGATCAGCTGAAACAAGATTAAAGCAGATACATAAGAGAAACAGGAAAAGGACATATTATAACTTTAGATGAAGAGAATATGGAGAGCAGAGACAGTGAAGGACAGTGAGAGGATTAAGAGTGGAGAAAGGGAGCAATACCCTTGGTTCCTCATGACTTGCTAGTTCCTGGTGTTGGCCTTTCCAAAGGCCTCACTGCAATTTACAGTATTGGGTCTTATGTCAAATCATTCCCATGAGTCCCCTTTTAGACAATATCCTAATTTGTTTTATCCTCTTTCTTGGAGTTGGAGGAGCCCCACAAGAGAAGAGAAATACAGTACAAACTGAATTCAGATATGCAAAAGTCAAAAGGTGAATGAGTTTGTATTTCTGGAAATACTAATTTTACTTACATTTAGAAAAACACATACTGTATTTTAATAGAGATTATACTGCTTATATTCAGGTCAGTGTGCTTATATTTCCTAATTGATGTGGGAAAACATCTATGTAGATCCAAGTTCACATGTTATCTGGTGATATAACACCTTAACACAAAGTCTGAGATAATTACAAAAAGCAGTTTCCAGAATAATTACAAAATGTTCAGACATATTTATTACTGTGAGTTTTTCAAAGATTGTTCTTTTCATATTTCCCCACTCCTTAGAAAGTACTAAATTTGTAGGAGTGAAATAAACACTCCCTTAACACTTTATATTTGTATTCTTTAACATTTCAATTTTAATCTTTTCCAGAGAAGCGATCAACTGACACATACAATATCCAATATATTTTACACACTGAAAAGTTGGCATTTTGGCACTCAATTGTCTCACATTTTCACAAGCATCCAGATTTTAAGGACATCGCTGACAAATGATTTTCAGGAAGCAGTCCAGTTATATGAATTGTGTTAGTTTAATATAAAATAAGTTGAGTTGAGCATGCTTGGGTTTTGGAACTATTTTCAGGTTCATTTTAAGAAATCAACAGTTATTTAATTTGTTCATTCCTGACATATATAGTGAAAAGTGGTGAATATGATGTTAAAAATAGTGACATAATATCATGTAAATAAACTCCTTACTTTCTCTTTTGGAGATATCAGACCTCAAGAAATACAATAAATCAGTTCTGTCTTGAGTTGAAATAAATTATGAATCAAGTTTATATGATAATGCAATACTGGATTGAGAGCATTTATTCAAATTGGGTGATAGAGAACATCTCCGCTGATGAAAACTGCCTGTGTCTCCAACATCACTGTCTGCTGCTCTCAGTCCTTAACTTCGCAGTCCTGCTGCACATAGCGGCTCAGAGTTCCTTCTACACAGAGCATGTTGTTTAAGGCCCGTGCCCGTGAGCAGAGGGCCCTTTTTCTCAGGGAATCCATGCAGAAGACTTTCTTTAATACATCTCCCAGCACTTCCATGACATCTTAGGTAATGTCGTTCTTCTCTATTTCCCACCTAACTCCTTACCTGACTTTGTCACATCAGATACTATATTATAATACTATTTTTATTTCCCTGTTTCAACTGAATGTCTGATAGGCCTTTGAAGATACTTGCTACTTTCTGCCCAATCTTGTAATCCCCTGTAAGTCCCTGGGCTTCTATTGATCCCTGTTGTGGTAGCCAGAAGAACTGCAGCCTCACTTCTATGCCGCCTGTCTGGTTTAGGTAACAGCCTCCACTATCCCAAAATCTCCTCCCAGGCGGAGGAGATAAAAGAATGGCCTCGCTCTTGCTGTCTTCACCTATACATCCTATGGACTCACAGGCACTGATTTCAGTTTTGGGGTTATAAGCCAAAACTATCATTTACATATGTGTGTGTGTGTGTATCCTCTCATACACACACACACACATTCTTATTTGCTCAAATTGTTCCTGCTTAAGCCAATGGCAGCTCTTTCATGCTGGATCCTATGTCCTTTTAACATGACACTGTTTGCTAGTTTGTTCTTCTTACCCTCTCATATTTTGGTAGTCCAAAATACTCCATGTTCACTTTATATTTCCCCTACTCCAATTTTAAAATCAAGACTAGTTTCCTATTTTGAAAGATAACCTTAAAAACCAAGGTCTGGGTATTAGATGTGATCATAACTACTGGGGTGTCATAATTTTATGTTCCTTTAAACAGACAAATGAAATATATATGCACATATTTATGTATGAGATGTATATTAATATTATACATATATTTCAGAGTTTTGTCTGATATATATAATGTATATGCATAGGATATGGAGATATTTAATACCAAAGATGCCTTTCCTGGATAACCTGAGTTACTTCTGTTTCTTGGCCAACTGGAACTTTAATCTCCTTGCATTATTCCAGCTTTCTCAAGGTTCTTTAACATGTATAATTATAGAATCATTACTGCTTCTTGAAAATTACCAATCCAGAGTAACCCTTTAATTCTTTGACTCTTTCTTAAAATCACCTTAAACAAGACCTAATCCTAATATTAGCTACTTCAAGTCCTTTTTTGTTGAGACACTTCATGGTTTTTCAAAGAGAGACATCTCCTTGCTGCTGCAAGCATCAAGAAACCTACCTTTATTTATAGCTTTGTTCCTGGTGTCATTTGATAGTTAAGCATCAACAGATGAATCAATCAGGGTAACACAAAAAATATTTAGCATCCGCACTACCATATGATAAACACTCATACTTTAACTGACTTTCCAAAAGAAACATTTTATTTGAGGAAGCAGCTGTGTTTCATTCGTCTTTTTCTATCTGTTATAAAATAATATGCTTGGAAAATAATAAATGTTCAATGAGTATTTGTTGAATGGATAGATCAAATGCTAGTATTTAAACATGAATAATTTAGAAATTTAGAAATTATAAAAACATGGAACATAGAGTCAGGAAATAAGACAGCCTTTAATCTTTAGAATGACTACGAAGGAAGGGTATTTAGATGCTTTTACCAATATCTCTCCAAGAACACACAATTGAACATAGAGATGTTTTCCACTTCTTATATGGTGATATATTGAAAGATTATTTGCTACAGCATTATACTCTAGGGTCCTTGAAGAATTGTGTTCTAACTCACCCACCCCCATCAAGTTCTTATTCTGTATTACGCTACTAGACTCTTCCAAGACCCATGTCTACAAGCAGCGATTGGTCTTTGAGGTCACAAATGGTTTTATTCCAATAGAAATTATAACACGGATTTTGGCTAACTCACTTGTGATTCAGCACCATTGTCTCAAGAGTCCAGACTATCATTAAATGTGTTAGATTTCACAAGTTTTGGCCGCTGAGATAGCATTTGGTGCACTAGAGCGGGCTTTCTCTATCAAACTAATGACGCACTAAGTAACGGCGCCCTGATGACCTGAAGGAATAAATGTGTCTCCTTGAGAACAGGACTCCTAACTAGGGAGCAACTTGGACATTAGGGAGAAAGATGGCTCATTAATGCTCAACCAGCAAGTACATAATCAATAAACTAAGAATCCAGAAGGTGTCTTTAGGTAGTGAGGTATTAATATATTATTGATATTCTTTTTAAACATTGATAAGGCACATCTTGTCAGATAATTAAAGCACTGCTTCTACTAAGTAAATACAAAAGAAAGAGTAAATTTCCAGTGTATTCCTGCCAATTGATTAGCTTGTAGACTGATATAGTAGGATTATATTTAAAGGCCTATTTGGTATTAATAGGAAGTTTGGTTTGTAAATACTGATTTGCTTTTACAATTCTGTACAGCTCAGAATCTCTATGTATAAAAATAAGGTAGTTTCTCTGGCTTTGAAAAATTATACCCATATACATATATTTAAAATTTGTAGTTAAATTGCATAAAACTTTAATAAATATTTCTTGCCAACATTAGAGTTTTTGTTTTATTTTCTCAATTAAGGAGGTAGACAGATTAACGGGGTTATAATGATACCAATCATTGACTAAACTTTTATTTAACTTTTCATTGTTAATTATAGACTCATAGAAATTTGCAAAAATAGTATAAAGATACTTTGAACACTTCACACAGATCCCCCCAATGGTGACATATTACTGCAGTATGATATTAAAACAGGAAATTGATATTTGTGTACCATTAAGTAGACCATAGACGTTATTTAATTCCATCATTTTTTAAAAGTTGCATACATTTGTTAGTGTCTGTGTGTATGTATAAATCATTCTATCTACTTCTATGCCATGTAAAGTTTTGTGTGACCATATCCACAATCAATCTCTTTTGAGAAGTGTTGAGAGATTTAGTTTGATATTAAAGTGAATTATCATGCTAAGACTGTGTATCCAAAGCAATGAGTACTGTGGAAAATTAGTAAAAAGTGATTTTATAATAGCATTAGGAATTAGGTCATATGTTTAATATATTTAATACATTACAGGAAGAATATGTTTGAAAATATATCTGACCTCTTAAAATATGATAACAACCTAAAATTAATAGCAAAATAAAATTTACTGTGAATATCAAAAAAGGTTTTGGTATTTATCTATCACATTTGTTTTAAAGTACAAAATTGTCAGTGACAAATGATTTTCTAATTTTTAATAAACCTTATTTTTAGAGCAGTTTCAACTGCACAGAAAACTTGAGCAGAGGTAAGAGATGCCCCACATACTCCCTGATCCCACACAGGCGTGGCCTCTCCCATTACCAACACCTCCCACTAGAGCGGTACATTTGTTACAATTGCTCCATCTGCACGGACACCTCGTTAACACACAGAGTCTGTAGCTTCCACTTTCGATTTTACTTTTGGTACGTTTGTACATTCTATGGGCTTGGACACCCTGCCCTAAAAACACTCTGCTCTCCACCTATTCACCTCCCCCACCAAATCCCAAACCCTGGCAACCGCTGATCTCATTCTCTCCATAGTTTTGTCTTTAAAGAAAACCTAGGTGGACCAGTGTTTGACCATAACTTTTAGATGAAACACCAAAGTCAAAATCCATGAAACAAATAGTTGGTAAACTGGACCCCTTTAAAATTAAAAATTTCTACTCTGCAAAAGACAGTCAAGAGAATGATAATACAAACCACGGACTGAGAGAAAATATTTTCAAAAGACACATCTGATAGAGGACTATTGTGCAATATATACAGACTCTTATTATGGAGACAAGTAATAAAATAGTTTTGTGGGAAAATCTTTCTATTAGTAACTTTATTGGCACTTTTTACCTGCTTTGGGAACAAAAAAGCCTTGCATTTTTATTTTATGCTTAGCACAGCAGTATATGTAACCAGTCCTGTCAATGGTTTACAATCTGTTACTACCATTATTTATTTTGATGATCAAATTTTCCAAAGTATAGTAAGCAAGAGTCCCTCCCAGTAGACTTCTGTATGCCTCGACATACCTACAAGAGTCAAACACACAGGAGGAGGAGGGGGAGGGGAGGGAGAGGAGGATGGGCCTAGCAGCCACTTCTGCATAGGAGCTTCTCCCACAAACTGCACTTTCTGAGAAGCCTCTGGACTAACCTGCCCCCTAACCCTGGGCTGAACTGCTTATCCACACTGTGTTTCTGCCTTCTAAATCCAGACCTTATAAATATTTCCTGGAATCCTATTTCAACCAGTAAGATTCAGGCTTTCCACATCCAATTGGAGCTGCACAGCTCTAACCAATCAGAGCAGCTCTATTCTGAACAATCATGGTAGTGCCTTTGGACCAATCAAACTGTCAGAATTCAGAGTGTTCATTTGCATAAGGGTGGGCCAATTAGGTACCAGGGGCAGGGACTTCTGTCCATTTCCTCTCTGGCTCAAGGAGCTCACTTTTTGCTGAAGGTTGACAGTGCATTTCCCCTGTCTGGAACCAACACCCTAGAGGGCAATGGGCCATCATGGGGTTAACCATTGTGCCATCAAGAACCAGAGCTACCTAGCTGAAGAAGGGCCTGGCCCCAGGGTCTCCTGGCCTCAGGGCTGCCTCACCACTATGCTCTTTTCTCAGCCACTGTGTATTACCATTGAGCTGTTTGAACTAAATGAAGTTTCCTTCTCCAGAGCACCCCAAATTGGGGATTCCTGTTGACATCTGGATTGGCACCAACAATCACTGGTTGACAGCACAGAGACACAAAATTGGTTAACAGTAACCTAGGACTGGTCATGAGGACAGAACAGGAATGGAGTGACTGATAATGAGTAGGGGATTCCTTTTGGGGGTGATGAAAGTATTCTAGAATTAGGTAGTTGTGATGGTTGTACAACTCTGTGAATATACTAGAAACTGAATTGTACACTTTAAAATGGCAAGGGTATGGTTTATGCATTATATTTTACTAAAGTTGTTAGAAATGAACTTGGCACTTGGTAAGATTGCTCAATACTATAACAAAGGGTCTTCTTAGTTCCATTTCTCCACCGGGGCTCTGCACTCCTGGTATGCATGCTCCTCACCCCAATATGGCCCTGATGTCCTTCTCTGTCTCCCTGTAAATCTCATGTGTATGCTCCGCTCCCATATAACAACACACAGTTTGTGAAGTAAGTTTTTAAGGTGTTAATTTAATCTGTCCTGATGGTTCTTCTGGATCATATCATAATAAATTAAAGACAATGATATTTAAGCTATAATTTCTTTATTGTGAAACTGTGAGTTGGTGCCAATATCTGCAATGTAACACCTCAGTAGCCATTCTAGTTTTTCTCATTTTCTCAATATTCCATAAACACCCTCTTTCCATTCACTACAGGTGATTTTTTACTTTCCTACATACTAGGAAAGTGATGAAATCTGTACATATTTGGAGGAACCTGGGAGCCAGGTTTGTTACTGCCAGAGAAGGGAGAGACAAATATGAAAATGGGGAAAACCAGAATGAATATTAAGCTGTTCGACTGCTTGGCTCCAGTAGGCACCTTGGATTACTGCCACACCCTGTATGAGCTCCGTCCTCAACCCATGGACACTGTGTTGGGTCGCTGTGCTTTGGGTTGCCACAGACACCATCACCCCACACGTAGACTCTTCTCACCCTGCCTAGGCTTCAGCCCCCTGTACTGAAATTGCTTCCTCAGAAAATGCGCTCCTCACCCCACCAGGGCTGTGCGGAGCTGCTGAATGGCTGTGCAGGTAAATTCTCACTCCAGTCAGGCTCCACTGTCCGACAAGAGGTCCTACATTTCTTCTGTTCCACTGTCATGGGGATCAGCCAGGGTGGTCTTAAAAACAGAGTCATGACTGTGGATTTTCTTGCATAAGTGACCTGGAAGAATCAGAAATTGCGGGTAGTTAATTACTGACTCTGGAAGGTATGCAAATGCTGCTGGTAAAGGTAAAATCCCGGATTTGAGTGCGAGCACTGTCACCATACTAAAGAGCACATGGTATTCACGATAAAACTGTTTGAACAACAGGCATATAAATTGTGAAAGGCAATGTCAGAGGAACATAGAAAAAGTCAAGAATATCAATCATCTGCTAAGATGTATTTGTATTGTCTTTGGCCTCTGAACTTAAGTTATTAAAGCCAGAGAGAGAAATTAAGCCTTCTAAAAAATATAAGAGACAAAATATATGCTTTTTGTGTCAAGTTCTGAAAAACTTATCAATACTAAAGAAATTACAAAATGTCTTGAATATTAATTAATTATATATTCAAAAAATACAATTAGATTATACACCAAAGAGTTAAAAGAGTTTCCCCTCATTCTATCCCTTCCCCCTCCCAGCTGATAATCCTCCAAATGATCTCCATATCTATGATTCTGTCCCTGTTTTGCTTGTTTTCTTAGGTTGTTTTTTAGATTCAGCTGTTGATAGTTGTGAATTTGTTGCCATTTTAATGTTGTTTTGATCTCCTTTTTCTTAAATAAGACCCTTTATCATTTCATGTAATAATGGCTTGGTGATGATGAACTTCTTTAGTTTTACCTTTTCTGGAAAGCATTTTATCTATCCTTCAATTCTAAATGATAGTTTTGCTGGATAGAGTAATCTAGGTAGTGGGTTCTTGCTTTTCATCACTTTGAATATTTTTTTTCCAGTCCCTTCTAGTCTGCAAAGTTTCCTTTGAGAAATCAGCTGACAGTTTTAAGGGAACTCCTTTGTAGGTAACTCTCCATTGTGGTCCCTTTAAGGGGAGCCCCTTGAGAATCCCACAGTTTCTTCTATTGCCCCAACATGCACTGGTTTTTACAGCCAGAAGTTATGGGATCTTATCTTCCTGGTGCTGGAACCCTGGGCTGGGTGATCTGATCTGGGGCTGGGATAGTTTGCTACTGAGGTATCACTCCCGATTTTTATCCACCACATGTTAATGTGGGTCCACATGTTCCACCAGCTCTTCGTGCTACTCTGCATCTCCATGCTTAACTGCATCTCCACCCCCTTCTATCCATCTGGATGAATGTGGCTTCTTTAAATCCTTGGTTGTTGGACTTCTATACAGTTCAATTTTCTGACTAACCTGGATGATACTTTTGTAGTCTAGTTGTAATTTTTGCTGTAGTTGTGAGAGGAGGTGACGCATATTTACCTATGCCTCCTACATAGCATTTTTTTTAAGTAAAGAACAGAAAATGAATAAATATTAGAAAGAGAACAATGCATACCTTGTTCAAGAAGTGCCGTAAATACAAAAGGGGGTGATCAATTTACCCTGACACTCCAATAAATCATTTTAAAACAAGTAGTATTCAAAGAAGATTTAAAACAATTTTAGCATAATATATGCATATTTGGAGAAGATGGAAAAGAAAATAAACAGGCTTACCTGAATTGAAGTAGAGAATTTCTGTAGTGGAGTAATAGACGTGGTAGAAAAGTTAAATAATGACCTGATGTTAATGCTCATTGAAGAACTTACTACAAAATTTGAGTTCATACTCTAGAGAATTGTTAAACATTAATTTTTTTAACCATGATATTTAAATAAATAAATAGAAGTTTTAAAAATCTGAAGTGGCAGTGAAACTAGAGGCATTAAAGAAGAATAAGATTACAGAAGAAAGGTGAATCTTGAAGACTATGATAGCAGTCGCCAGAAGGCCATGAAAAGACAACAATGAATTCAAGACATGTTATTGTAGATTCACGATGTGGTAAACCTGGATATGGAAGATGAGGAACAAGTGGGTGGCTAAGAGTTTTTCATAATTTTCAATCCAGTTGATAAAGGAAATGTTGAGGCCTACTTCAAGATGGCAAGAGAAATGGCTTGTTAAGGGAAATAAGGTATTTAATTAAAGTGTTATGTTGAACATAAGGTGATAAATAAAGCATCAGAAATAGTTATCCACCAACCAATGGGAAAGGGTGTGGGGGAAGAAGATATGCCTACATTCCCTGAAGGACTTCCGAATTTATTGGATATTATAACAGTTATAAAATTGCAAATATACCAAACAAATTGATTACCTGGAAATTAGTTTCCTAAAAATATATTTCAAGAATATGTTTTATGATGAAAACTCTGAGACTGTTTCAATCTCTGTTCATGGGGACTTTTTAAGGATACAGAGCAATTCAGGTAACAATGAAAATTTAAAACAGAGACTAAAAATCCACTTTCCTACCATAACGTATTCAACCATCCCTCTCAAATAATTGCCAGGCCCAGAAATTTTTGTAAATACAGAAGTTCAACCATGTATTTTTTACATTTATTTTTCCCTCATGTCACTGAACACTATGCATTGCATTTAGTAGGTACTCAAATATTCTTCTGTAGCTTTTTTATGAGGAATAAAAATAGAGGAATAGAAAAGAGATATAACATAATAGAGAGGGTATAATGATATCTAGACGGTTGCCTACCAAACAAAGGAAACAGATTCTCTGGAAAACTTTTCAAAATTTTGTGTATGGTATGCAGCTATTCAAATCATATGCAAAACAATGCAATATATTGTTATATGAATGTATAATTATGGACCAGATATTTTTTTGATATGCGAAGATAATACTCACAAACTTCAAATTTTAGGACAGTGGTTATTTCTAAAAGGGAGAAGTAAGGGTTTGGGCTGGGGCTTTGCTAATACTTGCAATTATTTATTTCTGAAAAAGGAAAACATAATAAACAATGCAGAGAGCTAAACCTATATTTAATTTGCTCAGTCTTCAGTAGTGAATACTTAAGTATTCATTATGTTCTCGTGAGCAAAATACTTCAAAATTAAAATTGGTCAGTTCAAAATCAATAGTAGAGGTGACTATTATATTCTTTCCAACATTAGGTCAGCTGTATTTAACCATTTATTCCCTGGAGGGGTTGTTCTCTCCATAGGGAATCTTCAGAAAACCCAAGTTTCTTGTGGCTCCAAAGCAGTACCGAGTTTTCAATATGTAAAACAAGAGAGATGTCCCTGATTAAAACTAATAACATCTCTGAAGAACAACTGCATATCAAATTTCTTTTTGATTCATCTTTGGCTCAATTAGAAGGGGCTGTATTAAAATTTAAGTATGGCTTCTAAGTCATATACAAATCATTAAATATGCAGAAATAATGAAGCTGACCAATTTTATTCCTTTTTAATAATACATTCCAATATTTGCTCTTAAGGTAAGGTTAGCATTTATGTATTGATCATGATGCATTATCTACACAGTGGAAACTACTAAACAGTTTTCATCTCCTGTGATATTTCTAAATAATTCAGAAACTAATTTCTGTTTTCTTTTTCTCATTAAACTTGTCTCTTTCGAAAGTAAAAAAAAAAAAAAAAAAGTGTCCTATGGCTTAGTTTGTTTCTATATTGCCCAGATGGCACAAGAACATAAGGTAGCCAGGTAGAATTTGCAGACAAACATATGCCCTGTAGCTTAAACTTTTTTGCATTAGTGATTTTTCTCTCTAAGTTTAGGAAAAAAATAAAAAAAAGAACATGCTCTTTTTCAAGCCTTCCTCTTCATCTAAATGCTAAAGTCTCCCTTGTGTTTTTAATAGCCAGATATTTTTAAATGTCTATTTTCTTACTTCCCAGAAAATCTTAAAAATTAGAAATCTGGCTTCAGCCACCATTCTAAATCCATTAAATTTTCTTCTTGCTAATACCTACGATTGTCTTTCAATACTTATTTTATTGACCTCTTTGTGGAGAGTGAAGGTATGGAGCATTCTCATCTTTCCATGGAAATGATACTTGAGGAAGAACTGTGATTTTAAAAGATGGAATTAAAGAAACATAACAGAGATTCATGAACATTTGAAAGAACATTTTCTGCCCTGTTAATCCCATACTTCATAGCTCATCACTAGAAAATTACTTTTGCTTTTTTTTGCTTTCCTTGAAATCATTTCTTATACTTTCTTTCTATATCAACCCAGCTTTTTTCTTTTTTTTAATTTGTCAAAGATTATATAATTGCATTTGCCTTTAACTAATCAATGTTAGTTTTGTGAAATAACAACATCAAAAGGCCCCCATGTCCTCAGCTATAATATGACGATATGAATGGGACCTATTTATTGTGTTGGTGCACGGATTAAGCTAGTTGATATTTGAGAATAATTATACTGTTAAAAGAATGCATAGACAAACTGATTAATGGGATAAGATTAAAGAGTCCAGAAATAGATTTATACATACATTAGCAACTGACATATTATAATAGCAACAGTGAGGTTGTTTGCAAAAATCTTGATCTTTTCAACAAAACGCTGGGCTAACTGGATAACCATATGGGGGGAAGTATATCTTGATTCACACATGTCTAACATCACACACAAAACAGTTGCAAATATATAGGTTAAATGTGAAAGGGAAAGTGAGAAAGCCTCTGAAAATACATGGAAAGACATTTTAATGACATTTTAATCTTTGGAATAGACAAAGATTCCTTTTAAAATTAAACTTACTATGGTGACATTAGAAAATAAAAATATATAGGTTGCAAATATATGGTTTTATAATATATCATCTGCATATTTCATTGCATGTTTACCACCCAAAGTCAAATCTTAAAGATTTCTTAAACATACACACAGGGCAATCAAAAAAGAGTTAATTCAAGTGTATTAATATTTAGAAATTAGGTTCACCAAAATTAGCTAGTAAGGGAATGAAAAGGCAACCATGGAGTAGAAAAAGATACCCACAATACATATATCAAATAAACACACGTATTCAGTATTCATAAAGGATTCACGCAAATCCATAAAACAGATAATTCAGTAGGAGAAAATGGCATATGTAGCCAAGCAAAAACAGGTGAAACTAATTTACACTGTTGGAATTTAGTGGTTTATCTTGGTGAGGGTGGAGGTGGGATTAGGTTCCAACAGATAAGATAGGAAGGGCAGTGGGGTTTTGCGGGTCCTGGCAATGCCCTCCTATCTGAGAGCCCCGATTACATGTTTTCGGTTTGTGAAAAATGATCAAGCTCTAGACTGATGACATGTTTGTACAAAGTGCTTTATATAAGGTGCTGGGCACATAGTAAACACTATAAAAATGTTAGCCATTATGATTGTTATTATTAGTAGCAGCAGTAGTATTTAAGCAGTGGCTATATTTTCTTGTAGCTTAGTTTGAACATACCATACCACTTTTCTGTTTGCTTTAGAAAATAGTTGTTTTGGAAGTAAGCTTTTTTTTCAGTTCTTTTTCAGGGTAATACTCTCTTGTTCCCTATGGTTCAAAATTTTTATAGACCTCATGTTGATTTTTTTTTCCTGTGTGCTCATCCTTGAACAAAGGAACATCTGCTATGCTGGGTTCTTGCCAACAGCAGGGTGTACCAATTGCACTTGACCCTCACTGTCCACATGAAGGCTTGTAGACTCACCCACATGGATATAATACAGGCAGCAGGTTGACACACTTCCTAGTTTAATTTTTGGAGTCTAGCAGAGATTCATGTAGTGCCTTTCTATCAGATTGAAGGGCATTCTTTCCTACTGTGCTACCCCATTCTCTGAAACACAAGGAAAAGCATATATATCCCAAATCAAAAGCTTTGTAAAGGGTGCTCCTCTGAGACAAGCTGCAGTGTCAATTCAAAAGAAGCATTTTGAAATTCTATTGTGTAGGTGAAATTTCTGCATACAATTTTACTTGAAAAGAATTAAATAATTCCTAAAATGGTTTCAAAAAGAACATGTTATAGGTAATATAAATCCCCTTTGATGAGCTCCAGTGCCTGAAATCCAGCAAAACCTCTCCCACACTACCTCCAAGCACACCCAGGCATGAACTGCTCAGAGGCTGTCCTGATCATTTTGAAACTTTTTTTTTGGCAAATAACAATGTTTCCAATTTTACAAGTTGATAGTGTCAGCTATCCAGTAAGCTGTGGCTTTAAAAAAATATAGCAGAGAAAGTAATGATGCAGTTAAAGTGGAAGTGATTGCCTAGACATTGCGGAATCATCTCATGGCATTAGGCCAGTAGCCACCCTGCTTTCTAGTTGGTGCAGACCTCAGGCTTCCGACGTATTGAAAAGAGGTAGGGAGATGATGAGGCAGAAGGAGGAGAGGCAAAAGAGAGCAGAGGGAAGTGTAACTTTAGCTGTATTAGTGATTTAAATATTCAGCATGGCTTATGTGTATTAATTGGTTGTGATGTGTCTGGCAGTAGGCTGAGTGCCTTATCTATGTTATCTCAATTATTTTTACAACATCCTATGAGATAAATGTGATAATCTCCCTTTTACATAAGAGAATTAAGAATTAGAAAGGATAAGTAATTAGCCCAAGACCATACATCAAGAAACTAGAAGGTCTCTAATTAAAATTCAAACAGTCTTTATTCAAATGCTTATCTTTTTTTGTGCCTGGTTGTGGTCCTTTTAATAGAAAGTTTTAAAAATACATAATAGATGTGCTGGCCTCATTATATTCTGATTAAAGAAAACGATACTAGAATTAAAACTACTATAGTTTGAAGATAGTCACTAAACAATGTGTCAATGTTGTTAAAAATTACCTTATTATTTTTATGACATAAATGACATATAGCCAGTAGCATTTCTAGAAGTGATAATAATAATCTATTCATGTAACTTTCATTAGGAGGAATTTGAGAACAAAATTAGAATTAAACACACTCCACTTCTATTGACATTGTAAATATGATACATTAAGAAATAATGTTTTAAATGTAGCACAAATAAATGAGCTGTGTGAAGGGTCATTTGTAACTCATATTATACTTTTAGTACCCAGAAGATTTGACCCATAAAATTAGTTAATAAACACTTGCTGAATAAATGTACCATTTTTATAACTTAGAGTTTAAAAAGTACTGATACATGTTCTATCAAATGATCCTCACATAAATCCTGTGTTCAGAAATGTCTCCCGAATGTGAATTCCTTTTGCTTGAAAGTGTTCCATACACAAATTAACTTCTCTCAATCTGTTGCTCAATCATTTGAAGACTCTCATTATATGGGTATCCATATAATGAGAATCATTCTTTAATAGTTAATTTAAAATAACAGCAAATTGCCATATATTTTGTAATGCATTTTGGACAATTCCATGACTCAATTGAGTCTAAACGTATTATGTAAATATAACAGGATTCAATACTGTGGCCATCACCTTCCATTTCAGATCTGTTATGCCTTCCATGACTCTTATTGTGTAGTATGAGTGGTGCTCTGTGGTTCTCCCAACACAAAGGCCCTTAGTCATGTCTAGACATGTATCCTGAAGTCATCTTTCTATACAACTTTTTCACCTATAGTTCAATTGCCTAGTAATGACAACTTTACCTCTGCTCCAGCTCTGCTTTTTGTCAACAACTCATTCCACTGTCAGAATCATTCAGTTACACCAGGCTTTTGTCAGTACCTGCCTGGATTATAGCTTCCTAGCGCACCTTAGAATATAGCCACACAACAGGAGAGTGATTGTGTCACTCACATATCTGTAACGCCGTGATGGTTAGAGAAAGAAATCCAGACTTTGTGACTTTGAAGGCCTTGCACAATCTAGTCCAAATAGATTAATATCTCCTTTCTGCCTGCTGTGCACCGTCTCATCAAGTCTAATTTTATTAACCACATGCCATGCTATTTCCCAAATATGAGATTTTGAATACATCTCATTTTTCTACCTGAGTAATCTTTTTTCTAGATATTCATATTTTCATAAGCTCATTATATTTTAGGGTATAGTTTAATTGCCATCTGTTCCAGTGTCACATTTGCCTCTTATGAATGTCCAGAGATTTTTATCTGACCTTTTTCTTAATGACACTTGAAGCCTGGCATAACATAGAGTTGTTTAGATACATGTTTTGCTCCAAAGGCAGGACCAGCAGCCAACACAACTGTATGTTGTCTTCACCTCCTTTCAAACCACCATACACATCAACTGTTTTATATTATGAGCTTGAATAGTCACTATTGAATGCACTCTTCATAAATATGCAAAGGCACTTAATAAATATGGTGTTAATTCTTAATCTTTACAATTATAGCTGTGTAACCATGGGATATTTATTTAGTCTCTCTGACTGTGTTTCTTCATCAGGATATGGAAATAAATTTGTAATGTATCTACAAAGTCTCACATCCAGTATACACTTAATAACTATAAACCTTCTACTTTTAATTCTCAATATACATTTTAAGATGCTAGAATATAGTAGGTCAAAATTTCTCCCCTTCCTTTTCTACATATTGCCTAAATAACAGCCTCAATATTTATTAATTTATCTTCAAATTTTTCTCATATTTTAACATTTACCTCTTTCAGTCCCAGAAAAAAAAAATGGTCTTTAAAGTTTTTCTCTTTGGCCAAGATGACCAAAAAGCAAGGATAATTTCAACAAATTTGGGTCTATAATGTATTCCTTCATTTTTTTCTTCAATAAAGAACAAGTGAAAAACCTCAAAAAGTTTCTAGGAGGGCAAGAGCCCAAAGATGACGGTTGACAAGTGTCATGCATATCTATCAACTTTTGCACATGGACCACAGAAGGTTACAATGTCTCCTCTGCTAAAAAAAAAAAAAAAATGTATACCAAGAGAATTATGCTCATCAAATATATATAAATTCACCATAAGTAACATTACAAAACACCGAGCAATTGTTGAACCATTAGAATTACAAATCAATACTGAGAGGGATGTGCAGTCTGTAAATTTACAATTTTAGGCACTAAAAAAAGCAGATGATGTTACAGCTCTACGTCCTCTCCTGTCAGTTGTTCATGTTCACCAATCCAGCCTGTGCAGGTTGAAATTCTGACAAGCCTTCTGGTCTCAAGAATGAACCCTAGCAATACTACAGCTTCATTCATCTCAGTTGGGATTGGCAACCATCACAGTTCACGCATCTCCCATAGTTCCAGGGCCCTCTAGGGAATGTGAATTGCTGGTTGTTCTTTCACATTTTGGTGATTGTTGTGGTCATGTACGAGGTCTGTCCAGAAAGTATGCAGCCACATACTATGACAAATAGAGATATTTACTGAAGAAGATACAAGATACAAGAATCATTGTAGATAGGACAATGACACCTCAGTCCCCTTCTCAATAGGCACCTCAGGACCTCACAGAGCTCTGCCAATTGCCAAAAGCTGCCCTGTTGTATTTTCTTGAATCTCATCAATGGTCTGAAATCTTTTCCCTTTCAAAGGTGATTTTAGTTTGGAGTAAAGTCAGAAGTTGCAGGGTGACAAATCTGAGCTGTAGGAAGACTGAGTCACCTGGGTGATTTGATGTTTCACCAAAAATCTCTGCACGAGACACGATGCATGACCTGCGGCATTTCGTGATGAAGTTACCAATCATCAGTTGCTCATAGCTGTGGACTTCGGAATCATCCAAATGGTTTCTGCAGAGGAATGTTCAAGCTTAATATGAAATGTGATGCAGATTCATTGCTCTACTCCCTCAGTCACTTTGAATGTGACAGCAACGCAGTACACATGCCTACTCAACAGTGTCTGCTGCCCCCACTGACTAGTACAGTGAAGTTGTCATTGTTCATCCATATGCATTCCAGTCCACTCTCCTTGGCTGACAGGTTACATCAATGTCACACAAAACTATTCTTGTTATATTAACAATGGCTGCATTTTTTCTGGACAGACCTTGTATTATCCGAAGGAGCATTTCGCAACTATGCATATGTCAAAGATATCCCCATAGGCACTACAAGTCTTAAGTTTGCAAACAGAGTTTAGAAAATAGCCATAATGGTTTTAACCAAAAATGGCAATTTGACAAGAAACTGTTTAATATGAGGTCATAATTTAGTTTAGAAACAGGATAGCCTTTTTTTAACCAGATTTGACTCAATGAAAAAACACTTCCTCCCTGAAGTTAAATACTATTAAGTCAAGCTAACCCATAAGTATTGCATGTTCCAATGTTAATTAATTGAAAATTATTTCTAAAATACAAACCTTTGTTACCTTCTGCATTCAGCTGGCCAGCAAATGTGGTTCAGGCCCTTGTCTTACCTGCATCACTATAACTACCCTCTAAGGAGTCTCCCTGTCTCGAATCTTACACTCTTCCAAATCTTTTCTCAGTGATATTCCTAAAAAAGGCCAAACTGATGAGGGATTACTAGAAATCACATAATGGCTACTTACTCTTTGCCGGATAAAAATTTAAGGGTTTTATTTTTTTTTTTTGACACCAGGTTGTAGTAGGCCTTCGTGACCTCTTCATTTTCATTTTTCTTTCCAATTTCAACATCCTCACCAAATGCACACTGACTATCACAACATTCTCTCCCGTTTGCAGAAGGTTCCAGCCTCTCTCTTATCCTCTGACTTTGCGGTAACTTTTCACTTTGTTTAGTATAATTTTGCTGCACTCTCTACACCTGGTGAACTTCTTTCTTAATTGTCATGATTCTTCTCATCTGTTACCTCTAAGCAGTATTCCCTGGCCCACCTAGGAAATTAAATATAGCAATTTTGTACTACTATTATGAATATGGGCAAGTCCGATTCATATTTTTATTTGCCATAGGTAGTGTTCCTTAAGGTTTTCAGCTGTTTTTAATTATTTCAATCCAATTCATTTTTCTACATCTTGAAATCATAGAAAGAAAAGGTTTTTATTTTTCTTGTTCTCTCAAGATTTGTCTGAATATCAGTTGTGAAAATACTTGGAAGATATACTGGTTCTGTTCCAACAGAAGTCAAAAGTTATCAACATCATTGTCATCCTCCTCCTCCTCCTCTTCATCATCAATATCAGCATGCAGTTATAAAGAGATCAGCTGACTCCAGGTTGGCCCTTCTCATTTGTTGAATTAACTCAAGATATTGATTGGGTTGGGAAGAATTTAGTACACTTTGCGTACTATTATAATCAGTATACATGAATCTATTCTCACATTAATGCTATTGGGTAGATTATATTTTCTCAACTTTATAAGTGAAGTATAGAGAGGTTAAGTGACTAGTCAAATGTCCCAAAATAATAAGTGTGAAGCCGAGATATAGAAGCAGGCATTCTCCTTACATTATATCATCCCGACTTTTTAAATTGCTTCTTGCTATAATAACAGTTTTGAGAATATATCCTGAAATTGTTAGATACACACACAACAAATGATGTTAATAAGAAATACATTATTAAAGAAAAGGAGACACTACTTTCTAAAACTACCCCAAAAACGACCAGGGTAAACTGATGCGTGCTTGTTTAATCTTACAAGTTAAAAGTGGAAAGGAAAACTAATGTGCTATACCTACAATATTTAAAAACATCTTATTGATTATACACTGTAACTTAGATGTGAGAATTTTGTTTATAAATTGTTTTATTTTTCTGCAAGATAAATATTGGCTACCTAAGATAGTGGACTGGAGATATTCAAACACAGTTATAGCTATTACTATTCAGTGATCTTTAAAGGGATTCATGTCTGGAGTGTAGCAGAATTGGACTAAATGATTTTCACACTGTCTTCTGAATATAATGCGCTATGATTCTGACATGCTTCACTACTTGCTTAAAAGTTCTTCCTAAAAGAAAGTGCCCTAGGTTTAAATGAACAAATGCTTTCACCAAATTGCTGGTGATAGAACCCAAGCCCAGTGATGAGCTCCTAACCACTACTTCCGCATTAACATAGATTCAGTTTCTTAAAAGATTTTTACCATCCAATTTCAAAGTCCACCAACTAGAAATTTGTACTGAGGAAAAATTTGTTCCCTTACAAGCCCTTTGAGACTGGCAGATCTAATCCGTAAATTATCTCGCTATAAAAGGCAAAGCTTGCCAGGAAAAGACAGGATATAAAATGAGTAAGAGACTGAATGAAAGTATGGTGGGCAATTTTCTTCCCGGCACTGATTATAAATTTAAAAGAAAAAAAAAAAGAAAGGGAAGTAGAGAGGGAAGAAGGAGGGAGAGGGGGAGTGGAGGAGGGAGAAATTGACTTTAATGTTTTGATTAACTTTAAAACCTTAGTTTAGCAAACTGGCCAACCTGGAAATTTTGCATTCTCTTTGCAATTCAATTAACTTTAAAAGTGCTGATAGCCAGACTTCTTTAAACTATTTTAGACATATTTGCCTCACTCTTAAACTTAGCAGGTATTTGAGATCCATCAATCACGTACAAAAAAACTTTCTTTAACATTTTAATTTTTGGAAGACTTCCATATTTAGTGTCAAATCAGCAAAATTGTTCTTTCAGGCTCCTAGGCAAACTAGTTACTCCGAAATGTGCATGTAATGATTGGACATGCCCTGATATAACCTTGATAGTTCTGTTTCTTCCAAATCTCACGGCACTGTCCCTGGGGGCTCCTCATGCTTAACAGAGGTAGTGAACTGATGGTGGTAATACACAGCATTAGCCCGGAGAACCAGAACACCAATAACCAAAGGACCTATCTTCTGGTTGCTTTAAAATTCTTGCATTATTATGTTCCAGTTAAAAGAAAAAAGCAAACAAAATATAACCAGAGACATTGAAATTAAGAACCTTGTAACAATAGCCAGAGGGGAGTGGGGAGGGGATAGTGGGGAGAGGGGTCTATAGGAGCTACTATAAAGGACACAAGGACAAAATCAAGGGGGAGGGTAGAGGTGGGGGAGGGAGGTGGGACTGGCTGGGGTGGGGTGGAGGGATGAGGAGAAAATGCAGACAATTGTAACTGAATAAAAATAAATAAATAAATTTAAAATAAAAGAAGTTTTATGCCAAAAAAATATTCTTGCATTATGATGTCTGGATTCAAAGCTTAAGCCTGTAGGCTTCTCTTTATTGCTATGACTAACTTCACAGCCTCAGAAAGCTTTTTAATATTTGCAGGGAATAGTCGTATTTTCTTTCTAACGGATGTGTATACTTCCTGTATACATGTACAATTTGTGCTTACATAATTCTCTTCCTTTTCATGTCATCAATATTTTCAGTCTCCAAAAGTAAACAATGTACAGGGAAGATTTTCTATCAGCACTTGAATTGTGGCTCATCTCTACTGAGGACAATTGTCCTTGATTGATGTCTGAAAAGAGAGTGACTTACAATTTCATGGTAATCAATGGCAATATTCACTGAGTCAATTACCTGCCATTTTTCTCTTTTGACAATGCTTCTAGGTCAAGAAAAATATTGTTTAGAAATATATTATATTAAGGTAGACTTGAATTCAATTTATGAAAGGCAGAGGAGAAAATATAATTTACAAAGTGTTTAAAAAACAATGTTTACATGCTGAATATCCTTTTTTTTATACTCAGATTCTGGGAGAAGGCTCATAAATTTCCACATTTCAACATGTCTCCTCCTATATAGTATTTGTGTCTTGTATGTTTATTTATTGAAAACATAATGTGTTGTAAGTAAAAGCATAAAAAGGCAGTGTGATGCTGGTACATAAAATATTGGCAATCTCAGGTACACCAGCTTTACAAATTATTCAATCACGTAAATAAATCACTTTGGAAGAAATCAAATCTGGGCTTTATTGCTTATACAAGTTAACTCTTTCTTTTGTTTTCTAAAACTGGAACATATCTTAGTAACGTAGAACTGATTATCAAAGATGTAGTTAAAGATACCTCCAAATAGACACTCATCGAGGACTTTCTTGAACCGGAAATTTCATTCTGGAATTTCTGTTGTTCTTAGAATGTCACTGCTGCCTTGGAGACCTGCCATGTAATATTCCCTGTAGTTCCATATTTAGAAATGCATCTTAGTAGACAAGTTTTAGAATGCTTCTGCCCTAGCCCCAGTGGTGGTGCCCCTCCTTCCACTGCCTGCCCACTCTATAGCCACATCTGTCCAAACCCTGTGCTTTCTCAGCTCAGCTCCTAAGACCAAAGTAAGGCATTTAATTCCATGGCAGGCCATTCACAAGAGACCAAAATTCGATGTTGTGTAGGACCTGAGATGATAACATCTTCTCTGGGAAGGTGAAATTGGGAAACTGAGGGACTAATACCAAGAGCTGTGAGTGGCAGAGCTGAAACATCAGGTTGAGTCTAGGGCTGAGGAAACCACTTCGAGCTGTCTGCAGGGGAAGTTGCTCAGAAAGAAAGAAAATGAAACAGATTTTGCACATGTCTGGCATTCGCTAAACATAAGTAGAGTAATATCCATTAATTGTAAGAGGAAAATTCCATTGAATCCTTCCATTGCCACTGAAATTTTAAGCCAAAAAGAGTAAATATTGATATTCAAGTTCACTGATGATCCCAGAAACAACAATTGGAATATGACCCCTTTTTCTATGCAACATCCCTGTATAGGTGGCTTTAGAAACAAAGCAGGAGATGGAGTATTTAAGACAGAGGGAGGTGAGCTACTTTTCATACATCCCCGTTTCTATAGTAGAAAGACCAGCAAGCCTGTGGCTCAGTGACTGAGGAGTCACCCCGCCTAGAATCAAGGGCAGTTGGGAACAGGAACAGTCTATCTATGTTTCCTGCTCTCATCACCACACGCATGGGAATAGGTTTCTCTTTTAAGAACATGAGTATCAATCCTGCTTGCTTGATTTTGCCCCGTACGAGTTAGGAAGAAATGTAGAAGTCCTAATGAGCGTGAACCTTTCCAGACAGCATCATCAATGTCACAGGAAATAATGACAAAAGCATAACTCCATAAAACCACTTACCAGTTACGAGGAGGCATACCGGACATAAAATGTAAATGCTGTGTGGTAGGAGTGGATTCAGCTGAGACTGGGCCAGTGCAATGTGCACTGTGTCTGGAGTCAGATTTATATACCTGTCCCAGTCGTGCTTTGAGAAAGTGTTTGTTTAGGAAAGTTGTTAATATTCACCATCTGTTTTCTCTTTCTTGGAGGTGATACACATGCTTTGTTGGATTGTTACAAGAATGAAGACAGATGCTTCTAGGAAGTATCCAGGAAGAGTAGTTATTAACATTATTTACTCTTCTAGTATCTATTCTTCTGCTTGATTCCAAGGTCTCTGAAGATAGGGCACATACATTATTCCTTTTCACATGTATTTGCAGAGCCTTATACAAGGCCTGGAACTGAGTAGATAATGACTAATTATTTGTTTCTTTTAATAGAACTGGGCCAGACAAAACAAGGGGTTAAGGTCAATGAAGTGAGAGTAGCAGCCACATGGGAGGGGTTTGTGGGGCCAGGCATGTTGGGGTAGACCAGACAGCCACAGAGCCGCAGGCAAATACGGGAAGTTCCTGCAGACACAATAGGGCATGCTTTCTACAGGGAGCCATCCGCAGGAAATGAGAATTAATAAACTTATAAAAATTAGGGAGAAACAGACAGAGGGTACCAGGTAAGTACATTTCAACAGGCTAGAGAAGCCTGAGCTATGATATACGCCAACATGGAACTTATAAGCAAGCAGACAGCTTCAGGGAAATCTTAAGAAGTTAGTATTGAGTTGCTAGGCAGAATACAGGATGCCCAGTTAAATTCAAATTTCAGGTAAGGGATGAGTAATTATTTTAAGATAAGTATGTCTCATACAAAATATTATCTCTTATTTTTGCAACAATCTTGTATATCATGTATAACTAATATTTTTAAAGAAAAGGATATTCCTATGTAATATTTAGAATATACCTATACTAAAAAAATAAAACTATTTGTTATGTATTTAAAATTCAGATTTAACCAGCGTCTTGTATTTTATTTCTTCTTCTGGTAACCTTAAATTAGTATGTGAAGATTAGGATGCCATTTCAAAGCTGTACCCATATATAGCAAAAAAAAAAGGGATTGATAAACAATGATAGTAAGACAAGAAAATGATTAAGACAGAGGTCCAGATGCGAGAATTCAACCACAGTCCAAAACATAGCTAGCTATCTCTTCTGGAAGTAATGCTAGATAGTTCTTCATATTTTTCCATAATGTAATAAGGTTGTGCCTGATGGCTAAGCCCATCTCACCTTCAAAAATCCAGGATTTCCATATTTCCCTCTGAGTAGGCACTAGATTGGCACTAATGCCCGTCAGGGACAAACTTGAAATTAAGGAAACGAGAGGGAACAGGGCCAGGAATCCAAGCAGATTTTCATTTTTTAAATATTTTCATGTTTTGCATTGTATTTAATTCTGTAAAGTGTCTCAAATCCCTTTAGGACATAAGCTCAGGTAAATCCTAAAAGAATAAAAAATAAATAAGCAAAATCCAGCCCAGCCTAAGGCAATTATAGGAAAACCAAGATAAGGAACCCAACCACAACCCAAGGAGACGCTTGATTTCCCTCCTACCTCACAGCCTGAGCACCCTTTGCCCCTTTAAATTAACAGCTTGAAATCCTTGGCAAATTAAATTTGCAGTTTCTTTTTGGAGCTTTTGATTACGCTTTGGGGTATAGGCATTCTGAAGACTAGCTTGAGTTACTGTAAATAAATGTGATTTTGGCAAAGATTGATTAGAGGTGCTGTTTTGGAAGCTATTTTCAAGTCTTCTTGTTTTTGTTACTTATACCTTGTTTTTCTTCATTTTATACAGTTTTAAATGTTTGCCAATAAGAAATGCTATGATTGAATTCCACAACATTTCCTGGGAGTGAGGTGAGGGAAATCACTTTTTAAAGCATATCGTTGTTTTCTAAGATCCAGGAACCTTTTTTAAGGTGACAGAGAAACATCCTATTATCTACTCCCTGGGTTCAGGCCTCTCCAGTATAAGCTTGTAACAAGTGCTACTAAACTTATGTGAGTAATATGCAGTGAAAAGCTTGACTGAGTTCAATCTATTATTACTTCTACCTTCTGCACTCTAGATCTGTTTCCTTAAATCAAAATTTTTCACTTATAACACTTTTAGATGACATCCATCACACAGTAAAACATTTCAACCTTGTTTTCCACTGTAACAGGTTACCATCTATGTCACCTGACTCCTATCCTAGAGTTCCATATAGAGATGGCTTTAGGAAACTCTTCCACTGAGTTAGGAGAGAAGTGTTATTGATAGCAAGCATTTGTTAGCCCAGCATTCCCTTTGGATCAGTGAAGGGATGACTGTAGCCCTAGAGATTAAAATTATGGACATGAAAACTCTAAATCTTTTTATTACCTGAAGACATAACTGTTAAGCTGATTCAACATTAAAAGAATAAATAAATGGCTGATACCCTCTTAACTCCATTCTCTGTCTCTGTTCTGTCAATGATTCACTCATTTCTTTTCACTTTCTATTTAAAATACTTTGAAACTTTAGAGAAAACTCAGTTATTGTGACCCTTTTCAGTAAGACAAAGTCACCCATATTGATGGCCTCTCCTGAAAAATGAGGATGAAGAGTCTCTGATTTGTCCTTTAGTGTTAGAAAAAAGAAAAGACTTCAACATACGATAATCACATTTAATGAGACAATGTATCTGGGTTTGTTTTATTCTAATTACTATTAATTAACTAGTCAATAAAATAGTGTCTGTGGTCATAGAAGGACTTGGGGTACAATGGAGGCAGAGACCAATCTTGACTCTCCAAGACTACAGATGGCTAAATACCAAATTGCAGGCCTTCCGTGGCTGCCTTTCCCTTCGGACATCCTTCAGCGGTGTTGAGTATGACAGAGTTCTTGTTCACATCAGACTCAGAAGTTTCTCTTCTTCAAAAAAAGGAAAATATAAAATAACATCACATAAAAAAGTGTTTTCATATTTGATGTCTCCATCACATAGATCAGTGTTTAGGTGTAAAAAGTGAAATTGACTCTGGCTTGTTCCAGCAGGATCTGCTACAGGTGTTCAATTGCTCCCAGAATATCAGTGGAAGTTGAAGGAAGACTGCAGAGTAAGCTTTAAAAGCAGAGTAAACTTTAAAGGCTACATGATAGAACTTGATTGCCAAGAGAACTCTGAGTTTTTTCCACAATCATGAAGCACTCAGGTCAGCAAATATCAAACATCAAAAAGCTTACTCCAGGAATGCCAACACTTCTAAGACTGAACTTAGCAATAGAAGCTGTGGAAGTATCAGAAAACTTGGCTTCCACATACAATGTCTCACAGAACCCCACTGAGTTCATGAAAATAAAGTCCACTCATGTAGATGTAGCAAACTGGGGAAACTTATTGTTTAGCTTTCCTTACTTTACTGTATGTTCAGTTTGCTAGGAGGAATTGATGCTGGGTGCTATACACCACCTGGTCACTAAACATCCAGACACCTTCTATCCATGTTTAAACTTCCAAATAACACTAGCAAGGAAAACATTACCATTCAATATAATGCAGCTATGCCCCATAAACAGGAAGAAGAACACTGGACCTTAAAATAAATGATTGAACATTCCAAAAGTCACTGTACCCATTTTGGAGTAATGTTCATCTCTTTTATAAGTAAGTCAATATTCTCACCTTTACACCCTGTAACATATGAACTAGATTAAAAATATCCATCGCCAAAACTGTATACTATATAAAATATTTAAAAAACAAAGAAAATAAGAATTTGTGTAAAATCAATAGATGGAAGAAAGACAGATGATAGATGACAGACTGAGGAATATAGTATGAAACGCCTAGAAAAATCTCAGTTTCTAAAACAAGCTACAACTTTGTAGTTAGTATTTATGATATCTTTCTTTCACTAGATATTTTATGTGTCCTTTGCCTTCAGAAAAACTTCAGTTCATTGAGATTCATCAAATAGAATAAGCCAGTGATTTATTCCTGAATAATTCAAACACCTAGAAGTCTTAGTTTTGAATCACTGTAGTCTAACATTAATTTTTCTTGAGGAACATGGTAGTTGAAGCTTCTTTGTAGAATCCCAAACATATTTATCATGCCACTACTGGATCAATCTGTATGCATTATCTCAGCATCAAAGGAAAGCCCTTATTTACCTATTGGTTCTGAGTCTCAAGGTGCCCATAACAGTCAGGTGTAGTCACAGTTTTAAGTTCCATGGAATCATCATTGTGACTTCTAGTAAATATATTCTTCCTTTAAAGTTTCAAGGCTAAAAATTGGGAGATAGAAAGAAAACATTTCCCTAATAAATCATTTTGTGTAGTTCTGACAGTTGCCATTCCTGACGCCCTTACTTGCTTTCAGGCTTTCTCGGAGGAAATGACAAAATCAGCTTTTCATCCTGCAGTACCGAAAGCTGAAGCACAGGTCATGTGCCACTGCTCTAAGTACCGTGAACTTTGAACTCATCGATATATTGCATAAGCTTAATGGTGATTGGTGTTAGTTAAAAACAAGATTTGGAGATGCTATCCTAGCTTGAATACTCCCTGAGAAAGAGATTCTTGAATGGTATGCTCTCAGAATCCACAGGAAAGAAGCCCTTCTCATAAATCTTCATTTCCAAAGGATATATCTTTTCTGATTTTCATACTCCTTTTTATGAGACAGAAATGTCAATAGTACAGTCTCTTCCCACATGTGTACTCTCCATATGTCCAAAACTTGACTATATCCCCACAAAACCTGTTCCTCTTATGCCAGGACCTGAAATTCCATCCCCAGATGTAAATCTGAGAGCCTTTTCAGTGTGGTCCTTTCTCTCACCGCTTCACTCCTCATTCAGTCAAGATCCTAATTTCTACCTGTGTGTTACCTAGATATTTGCTACCTAGAGATTTGTCAGGTTAAACCATCTTTGCCCATCTATCCAGCCCTATCATTTTTAAATATTCTGCTACATATTTTAAAAGACTTCTACTTTTCTACTAATTTTATATTCATTTTTTTTCATCTAGTTGATTCACTTTCTATTTGTCTTGTCTAAAACCTTTCTTCCCTTCCCACTTTCAATTTTCTCCTAAAATCCATCCTCTGCAGAAACCTTTCCCTCCCACAGATACCCACATACCTAATTCAGGTCATCTCTCAAACCTTACCATTGAATGTGGTGTCCTCCAGGCAATGGGTGACCTGCTACACCTGGGAGAGGAGATATCCCATTGGGTTTCATATCACCCTGGCCCCCCACATCCTAGCTTCACGTTGCAACAACCTCTTCATGCAAGTTTATGTCTCATTATGCTCTTTGCCATAAGGTTGATGGGACAGATATCAATCTTGTTTATAATTATAAAGTTGAACTTAATGTGACTATATAATTCCAAATACTTCTTAAATCAACGTAACTTAAAATTAGTATTCAGGCTCATGTAGTGTGAGCACACAATCACAATGCATGACGGTGTTTGTCTGCAAGTAAAAGATCTCATAGGCGCATTTCATTAAAAATAACTCTTTCTCTATATTGTGATTTTATTAGGGTGTTTCAAGTAAGTTGTGATTGACAACTCAGGCCATCAACAATCGGCAAAGTTCCCTGTCTGAATAGCACTGCTTTGAGGAGGAAGAGAATCACCCACATTAGAGCAGAATACATGGTATGAAGATCAATGTCTCTTCTATTTTCTGAAAACGTGGCTTCCAGCAAGTATTGGAATATAATAACACTTGAGAATCTTTGGTCATATCAGAATCCATATGAAAAATTTAAAGCAATAAAGACATTTTTATATTAATTAATCCATTTCTCTACATCAGATGGTTTGGATTTTGGAAATAGTTCAAGGCTAAAAAATGAGAAACATGTAGAAAGTGCGTTGTCTGCATTACACTAAAATTAAAAGATGAATGGAAATAGTTATTGTTAGGTCTTGCTTTCATAACTTTCTTAAGAATTTCAGACAGCTTAAGTGTTATTTGAGGGAAAGTAACAGATTGGAAATACCAGAGGAATTTGATTTAAAAAATTCATTCATTTCTTAGATAAACCAGTGCTTAAAATCTGTTTCCTTAAAATGTCAGCTAGAATAAGTAAATTTTTTTCTAAGTGCCTGGACTTTTTTTTAAAAAATCTTAGTTTATGAATTAAAATAAAATATCAAAGTATGCAAAATATGCTGAGATTACTTAATGAAAATAAATTGATGTTTAAATAACATTCACATTGTAATTATATATGATTATTTTATAACTACCATATAAATTAATTTGTAACTGTAATTTTACATTTTGTGATATGAAGACTTATTAATTATAGTGGTATAGATCAAGAGTACTATTTTATAATTTTTTTCAACACCAAAATGCATCTTATACTTGAAAGAAACTTTCCAAAAGCCGATATGTGTTTGATATCATGGCCGTATCTTAAATTAGCACCAAAACTAACATGCTCTATGCACATATTCAAATACATTCTCAAATAGAGATTGACATTTGCTCTTCCATAGCTTGAGATTTGGATGCAGACTCAAGTCTTTTGAACACGACAAGGACAGTTAATATAGTTAACATGCCAGTTTGGGAATTAAACAATTTATTGCTAAAAAGCTCTTCGCATTAATAAAAAAACATAATGTTATTCTTGCAACCAAAAAATAAAAGGGAAAGGTATAATTTTGTAGTATATATTCATATTCATGGCCAAATTGTACGAGAATTTCATTTTGAAGGTGATACTAGCACTAGAGTAAAACTCCCCCATAAACTCTACATACTTCAGGGATTGATTGAAAATTAGTTAAATTCAGTGGAAAAAATCATCATTATTGGTTATATAAATTTCTATAATAAAGTACTGAAAAACAATTCTTAATGTACAATAACCAAAACCAAGCAACTAACAAAAAACAAAATTAAAGAAACAAATATTAACTTGAGAAAATGAAAACAAAATGCAACAAATTTTTAAAAATGGAAACTTTATTAAAAGAACAAATATAAACTTACAATCTACTTTTTTCCTAATCAGACCTGTATGTAAAATACAAGCAGTTCTCTGAGTATGTAATATGATTTGCAGTGTTCTAAAAAAGTTGCCCATGCCCCAACAATCTCCTTCTTAAAGTCAAACTGCACCATCAAAGACTTTTTTTAAAGGAAAGGTCTCCATATTGTGTATGCAAATAAACTCATTGGAATGGGGAATTAAATCAGCCTCACAAAAATTAAAATAACACCTGTAGTAGACCGTTCATACAAGCACAGGTAGGAAATGTGGCAGTAAATTTAAAAATGGAGTCCTAACTGGGGGGTGTAGCTGTACTGCTTGACAAGAGGCCTGAATGGTAATGGCCAGAGACTGACCAAGTAACACACTTTGGGAAAAGAACCTCTAAAAAAGCATAAAATCCAACTTTGCTTATTTAAATGTGTCCTGGGCTTGGTTTTTTGTTTGTTTGTCTGGTTTTTGTTTTTTCTCCTGACCTCTAATCCACAAAGTCTCAGGCAGAGTCTCTGACCTGCAAAGCAAGGGTACAACTAGAGTTGTGCTACTATAACTCTTTGCTATAAATCTCCATTATATGAAAATAATTAGAACCGACTCTTTATATCAAATACACAATGTGTTCTCTAGCATGTTGTATACTTAAAAAAGTAATGGAGATAGAGTTTTATGAACTAGCTTAAAAAATAAGTAAAAGAAGATATTGGATTTGGGGTCAGATAGATATTACAAAATTTCTGACGCTGTTTCTTAGTAAATGAATCCAGTAAAAATTAACATTTCTGAAACTCAGTTTCCTCATTTGTTAAATGAAGAATGTGATACTTTCCTTGGAGTTTTTCTTTAATTATTAGATGATAATTTAATAATAAGAAGGAAATTTATTTAAATTGATTTACACATAATACTATTCTCATCAAGAAAGTTATTTTATTACTATTATAATTCAAATTAAAGATGGAAGTTTAATTAATGTTAAATGAACATAGCTTTTTCCTCCTTAAGATTCAAAACTCTGAGTTTAAAAGCATACATTAAATACTATAAAACCCAGAATATATTATTAATATTCATGCATAGCCTTAGTTTTTTACTAAAGTATATATTCAAGAAAACTAAAGAACATCTTACTCATAAGCATATTTTACCACCATGCCTGCTTCCTGCTGTGACAGTATGTTGGCTGAATGGTAGAGTCAATTCTTGTCATGAATAGGAATCAGAGATGAGTCAAAATCATTCTTAGTAGTTAGTATATAATCCTTAGTATCTGGTGCACCCAACAGAGAGACAAAACAACCAAAAACTGAGATACAATTGCTTTTAATATTGAGAAAAAACAGATTAAGGAAAAAAGTTCTGAAAGGGGGAATTTAATGCATGCCAGTATAGAGAACACACAATACTCACCAAACTTAAAAAGATTGACAAAGGTATAAAAGTATAAGCAAGACTTTGAAGGGAAGTTAATAGGAACACGTAGAGAGTTAAAACTACAAGAAAGACAAAAATGAAAAAGAAAAAAAAAAGAAAGGATCTCAGAGCATACAAACTGCTCTAAGATCCTTTACTAATTAATTGCAAACCCCCTTTAAAAAGCACTATATATACTGTATAAGACTATGTGTGTTCATTACTAACCACTCCACAATTTCTATATCTATTGAGGACAATTTGATTTTGGATGTATTTTCTAAAGTCATCCGACTGTCTCTTTTCCTTTCACCACCATCCATGGCTTACCAAAACTCGCATCAGGTTTTCCGAAATGCTCACGACCTGGAATATCTTGATGGAGTGACTGTGGTAGCACAGGAGAGGAAAGTTTGCTCAGTGCTTGCACAGTGACGTTTCTCTACTTCCCTCCCTGTCTTTATGAAAGTAAATAAATAAAATCTTTAGAATTATATAAATAAGTAAAAGAAAGCAAATTACATAGCTACTACTGAGGCAGATCAGGGACGCAGATCTCACCCATCCATCCTGCTGCCCCCCACCACACCCACACAAAGTAAAGAGGACTTTTTACATGCCAATGCCCAAACTTCTGATTGAACTCAGTGTCCTATCTTCTCATCCTTAAATCCCATCCCTCGTATTTTTAAAGCAAATATGTTAAATTGAAATATTAACATCCATACAGAGAAGTATACACATTATAATTGTACAGCTCAGAGTAAATACAAAAGTATCAAATATTTCACAAATTTGCCTGTCAGCTTAAAAGAGAAAACGTGCTAATATCAGGTGTGGTTTTACCAGAAGAGAAAAATAACATGTGTGAGAGCTCAGGAAAGTGTGGGATACTGGATGGTGAAAGAGGAGAATTCTTAACAATCAAAAGAATTACTGATAAACTTTTTAAATATCAGCACAAACATTATGCTTGTTTTCTTTTTCTTTATTTTTTTTCTTTACAAGGAGTAAAATGGGTCCTTTTTGGGGCAAGGTAGAAAAATAAATAAAAAAGTATACCCTACTGACTGACTGTAAACCGATAAAATTGACACTACTAATATCTGGAAAGTCAAGGATCTGTGAAACATGACTGTTGTTTTTGTAATATTCAAGTTTCTGAAAGTGTAAAAGATACCTATATCAACATGGTAACATAAAAGAAGTCAAACATTTGCTTTCTGTCACCGAGATTAAGGCATCTACTTTTGTTTAAAATTAGAATTTGGCATTCATTGCTAACTTACTAGAACATACAAATGACTTTTAAGAACCATGGTTAAAATCAGTTTCCCAAATTATTTAGTCACCTCATTAATCAATATATTTTATTAACTGGAATGCTGTATCTTCTGATGATAATTATTTTATTTATATAGAATATATATCTCAATTTTTAGCTTGAGAAATGTGACACTGTTAGGCATTTCTTGGCACTTAATACCTAACTGGCTTAAAATTCTTATTTTGAGCATCCAGGTATAGTTGCTGCCAAACTGATGTATCTCCATCTCAACCATTAGTATATACACATCATCTAACTGAGATGATTTAAAAATAAATAAATTCACTATACGAACTCTAAACAATTATCTCTATTTATAATCATTAAAACTTTCACACTTACACACATTTCACCATGATGTATCTTGTGTAAAGAATAAATAGCCCTGACTGGTGTGGCTCATTGGATTGATTATCAACCTGAGAACTGAAAGGTCACCAGTTTGATTCTTAGTCAGGGCACATGCCTGGGTTGCAGGGCCAGGTCCCCAGTAGGGGGCATGAGAGAGGCACCACACATTGATGTTTCTCTCTCCCTCTCTTTCTCCCTCCCTTTCCTTACCTGAAAATAAATACAAAATTAAATATTTTTACAAAAAGAATAAATAGCATACAACTCCTTATCTGATGTGTTGTGCAAAAATGTTTGATTTAACCCCGGCTGGTGTGGCTCAGTCGATTGAGTGCTAGCCTGTGAACCAAAGGGTCACAGGTTCAATTCCCAGTCTAGGGAACATGCCTGGGTCCCCAGTAGGGGCCATGTGAGAGGCAACCACACACATTGATGTTTCTCTCTCTTTCTTTCTCCCTCCCTCCCTCTCTCTGTAAAAATTAAATAAATTTTTTAAAAATATTTTTTAAATGTTGATCTAATCTCTAATATCATCTTTGCAAAAATTTTCCCTTCAAAATTCTTTATTGTCTAGCCAATTTCTAAATAACATATTTACTTGGAATTTTTTTAGAAAATATTTTATTTATCAGAGTTTTCACATAAAATTTAACTGGAAAACTAATATTAATTTGACCTTGTTAATAGCTTTAAGCACACCATAATATATTTGTTCTTCATTAAACTATTTTATTAAATGTTGATTTGAGTATTCAGTGTTCCTAGGAATTTAGTTCTTAAATGTTGAGACATGAACCAAATTCCCCAAGTTGTTAATTACACACACATACACATGCACACACGGATATGCAGTGTGTACATAGAGTAGTCAAGATAAAGTAAAGCATGTCTGTAACAATGTAAAGAATGTTAGCAGAAGAGGAGAAACCCTGAGATATAGTAATTTACATGAAGAAAAATATTTCTCCTTGAAAGAAAGTAGGGACCAAAATAGTCTTACAGTAGTCAAGAAACAGTTTTGAGAAGGAAAATTTTTTAAAAATACCTCTGAGGTCCCAATTCTTCAAATGTTCTCTGTGCTTTAATCCTCAGCCTCATGTCAAAAAAGCCTCAAGAGCCAATAGTGACTATCACAGGCAAGGGTATTACCGGATCCCTCTAGAACTTTCTCCCCATATTTGTCAATTTTTCAAAACTGTACCATAAGCCTTAAGCAAAATAAACAAATTCGGTTTTTAACCGTGGGAAGGGAAAATGGTGAAAGCATCCAAAAACGTGATGAAAGACTTTCTTTGATGTTTTTATTGAAGCCAAGAGTAATCACTGTCTTGTTTCTGATAAAATAGCCACTGTTTTAATTAATCTTTAAAAACACATCCATACAATTTCTCTCTAACAGTAATAGAAATAAGGTAAGACATAAACAATAGTGCATTTTTACAACCCTCTTTTAAATAATTATTTCTATAGAGAAAGTTACATTTGTCCAGTGACTGATTTCTCTCTCAGCAGTGTATCCTTATGGA
The DNA here is from genome assembly GCF_022682495.2 of Desmodus rotundus. Classification (NCBI taxonomy): domain Eukaryota; kingdom Metazoa; phylum Chordata; class Mammalia; order Chiroptera; family Phyllostomidae; genus Desmodus; species Desmodus rotundus. The sequence continues at coordinate 27,930,550 of NC_071388.1, read as the reverse complement.
GATAAACTTCTGTCAGCCAAACTGCACTCACAATAAAGTACAAAAATGCTGGCAGGGGGCCTTCTGGGCTAAACAAGAGGCAACTTCGAGGGACTTCAAAATTACAATGCCCCGCCCCCTGGATTATTACTTCTTTCATCGTAGTATTACTCAGGAGAGTGCACATATCTTAATATTTACAGGTAGGACTTTTTTCCTTGAAATGATGCAAATTTTGGTGATTTCTCTCCTGATTCATCTAAGGTGATGCTACTGAACTCTTGGAAGTTTAGAGATATGTAAAAATAAAAAAATTTCAGCAAGAAAATCAAAACACTTGTAATATTTCAGGGAAGGACATAAACCTGATATAATTACAAGAATTTGTGTAATTTTACAAAGTGTGTATTTCTTTCAGAAACAAGGAATTAGCTCTATTTTATGTTTATATGACATCTTTATTGTGAAAAAATACACATAATAAAATTTGCTCATCTAAAGTATTATATTCAAAGATACAATATTTACAAAGTTATGCTAACATTAACTTAATTTTTGATCACTGTAACCAACAGAAAAGGAAACCTCATATCTACATTAGCAACGTTAGACAAAAAGTAGAAAAAGATCTACTTTCTGTTTATAGATGGGCTATACTAGACATGCCATACAAATGGGCTCATATAGTATGTGATCTTTAGGACTGGCTTTTTTTTTTTTTTCATTTAACATGCATACTGATTCACTTCTAAGAGTTTACAGCTGTTGTTAATTGTTTATTTTCTTGTTTATTTGTTTAGTGACTCAGACTGATTCTGTGAAGTCTATTTCCTCTCTAGTGAGCAGCTTCTAATATTCCTTATGTGATTGATTTTTTACTTGTCTCAATCTTTAAGCCTGACTTCTTAGGATTTGGTACTGAGTCAGCATCATTTTGTGGTCAGCTACTGATTGCTCAGCATGTGTAAGATCCAGTGCTTAAGCTGTGCTTAAGCTTCCTGAGCCAGGAACATTTCCACCCTTGACTTTGGAACTGTGTGTGGCTAGGAGGCTGCTTGCACAGTTTAGGGGGTTTACAAGTAATGGTTCCCTTCAAGTAGGTCCTAGTAGCTGGTCTATTCCCTCTCTGGTTAGTTTTGAGACTGTATGCCAAGGGCATAAGAATAGTTTTCCTGACCACTAGTAATGACTATGATTTTAACAGTATCCTTTTTGATGGCCCATCTCCCTCATCTCTGTTAAACTTCTTGCTGGTCAGCTTCTATTAGTGTGTACCAAACTGTTGGCCCCCACTGATTTCAAGTTGATTCCTCCATAGTTTTCATTAACACACCTGGCAGCATAATTTACTCCAAAAAGAGTTGATTTCCTCAGGTGGAGTGTGGTATTACCAGTCCATGAGGCTTGCTCTGCTAACATGCTCCCCATCTTCTCCCTTACAGTACAGAACAACTGTTCTGTGAAGCAGGGCTTGAAGGTAGAACTTACCTTGTACTGTGTGTTTCAGCGGAATTCCAACTTCGGAGTGGGATCTGTGACTGTGAGAAGAGGAACTGGTTCTGCCACGCAGCTCTCCAACTCCCATCAGTAGAGACTGGAATTCCATAGAAGCAGAATCTGCTGGGCTGGCCTGAAGTTGCTGCCACCTGGTCACTGAGCCCTACCCTACAGAATGGCTTTTCCCCAACAGAGAGCTCTGGGGACATGGGGGACTGCATTCTTCAGTGGCTTCCTTGCCAGATCTTCCCTAGAGGGAAGCAGTTGTGAGTAGGAGAGAGACCATTACCAGGCTGCCACCATATACCACATATCTTCTACCGTATACCATCTACCATATGTATCTTTTGCAGCACAGAGCTGGGGAAGATTGGATCTACCACTGATTTCTGAACCTGCTAGAATAGCTTTTCAACATTCTTTAACATGAAGGATCTCAGTGGAAGTAGGGGTAGCCCCAAATTCAAACACTATTATTACTCCCACAGTTTTCACTAAATTTCCAGATATCTTGAATAAACGTTACCCAATTTGCTGTAAGCCACTCTCACGAATTGTTGCCTACTAATTTTGACCAGTTTATAGATGTATCTCTGGGTGAGACCTTTTGCCAAGCTGCTATGTTGCTGTTCCATAAGTCCCACCTTGAGGTTTCCTTTCTAGTTCCAAATGCCAAGTTAGACCAAAGTATAATAGTTTAAAATGACTGCAATCAGCCATGGATTAGAAGGAGAATCTCTAAATAATTGGAAGAGGTAGGCAGGCAGGAGATTGTAAATAGAGCAAAACGTTTTTTATGACCAGTCTTCTTACACAAAAAATCAGAATTATTTATGAGCTCTTTTTCTGAAGGAGCAGGGTGTTAATTTTTCAAATTTCTTGCAATGAAAATTAGATTTTTAAAATTCCAATCTACTTGATTTTAATTTTTTCATTTTCCTTAGCCACTTAAATTTAAAATTAATGAAGTTTCATTTTATAGTGTTATAATGTACATTTATAGCACCTCTTCATAAAATATACACTTAAAAGGATTATTAAATATTTCATTAGAAATTCTGTTTTCTTTTTTTTTTTTTTAGCTCAGGAACACTTTATTCAGTGTAACTCACTAAAAAAAGTTAAACTTGACTATTTTATATCACTATTAATATTAAAACTTTAAAATAAGGTCTTGTTTTTATTGATCATATGGCATTATTTTTGTAGTTGAGAGTCAAAGCTCTTTTCACTATTCTAAATAATTCAAAATGTAATTCCACTTTACTCTTCCATTAATACATTTCATTTAAAAAATATGTGGTACATCTATGCACTTGAATTATAGCATTTTAATTTAAAAATTCTCACTGAATGCTTACTATGAGTGAGGTTTTAAGCTAATTAAAAAGAAATAAAGTATGGCCCCTAACCCAGTAATTTTTATTAGCTAAGGAATGCATAAATTATATTCCAATAAAATCAATATGTTAATGCCAATGAAGGCTGAACACAAAGTACTATGATAGTTTATTATAGGGAAAGATCACATCATGTTAGAAAGATCAAGGAAAAAACTCATAGCTTATTTGATATGTCTGAATTAATCCATCATTCAGCTTCTGCTAGTCAGGAGGGTGTAAGATGTACATCGAGAGATGACAGAGATAGAGATGAAGAGGGAGGTAAAGATAGAGATGGAAAATAACAGGTGAGATCATACTTGATACTTCAGAGTATGAACATTGGGCATAGATTCTTAGGTTAGGTTTGAAGAGAAGAGCTTTGCAGAGAGGAAGTTCCAATGGTGTAAAAATTGAGGCACTTTGTTCAGGAGGGAGTCACAGAGCACTGGGCACTCAAGAACTGATAAGTTAATGTAATTAAATAAAGTGGGCCACATGTAACACAATATGGAGAGATGAGCACATATGAGGCGCAACTCCCCAAAATGGAAGTTACTTATAAAAAATTGTGTATTTATTTTTATGTTTAAACATGTCACCTTCAAAATACCCTCCATTTGACACAATACATCCATCAAGATGTTTCTTTCCACTGCTCAAAAGTTTTTGAACTCATCAATGTTGATGTCTTTTAGTGCTTCTGACATTTTTTGTTTGACCTCTTCCACATCAGCAAAACATTTTCATTTGAGGACTTTTTCTCATCCAGGGAAACAAACAAACAAACAAAAGCTGCTTGGGGCAAGACTAGGGAAGGTGGGACACTGGGGTTTTGTCATTTTTGGTCAGAAACTGCTGAAACTCAGTGAGGTGTGGGCAGGTGCTCATAAATCACTTCTAATGAAATGGGCAAACACATTGAAAAAGTCTGCAAAGAAATTTCACTGGAGCCGAACACAGCCTCTCACAACACCACCAGCTGAAACATTGACAGTGGTGGGTTCCTAGAACACTCACCTAGTGGACGAACCCTGTACTACAAGGGTTCCACCTTTTAGAAGATAATTCCATTTTGGAGGGGTGTTCCTTTCATATGCCCTGCAAAAGACATAGGCTTTGCTCTTCTCCAGACAATCATAAATATATATTTGTGGATGCAATAAATATTTATTGGTCATCGGGCATGTAATCTGCACATTTTAGTTAGCTACCTCTCATTAACCATCTTCATGAGTCAACAGTGTTCACAATGATACTGTTCCATCATTTTTCTCCTTTGGTTCATATAGTCCTCCATAAAAATATCTATGCTTATGATGTCAGTAAGTGTCTTATTGTAAACATTTGAGAAAAAGGTGCTCATTGTTGATAAAGGATGTTCTCAACAAAAACTGGCCCAACATTTGAGAATTTAAGAAAGAAAATTTTGCTGTTAGATCACAATGTAAAAAGTGTACGGTATTTAGTATCTGAAGGTCTCCAGTTTGTTGAAAATTGTCAAGATTTGTATAATTGAATGAAAACTATATATTCATGGCAAATAATTAATGTTACATTTTCAGTGAATAAGGAAAGAATATATTCAACACTTCATTCTGAGGGGAGCTTTCCAAAAATATCACACATAATTCGTATTTCCCATACAGTATATGGGGAAATCTCTAGAAAGATTGTTTCTACTATCTAATTGCAAGGTATTGTTAGGTATGGTATATCTCTGAAAATGCTTATTAATTCTAAAAAGTAATTTATTAAAATACAAATTACATGATGAATATAGTCAATTTTGTAGTGGCAAGCATATACAATCGCAGATTTCTTACAAAGAAATAAACAGATTTTTGAAGATTTCAGACTCTGTGGAAATAGAAAGCAAAGTTAAATTTATTTTTAAAATCCCAGAGACCAACATATTCAAATAAATGTATAAAAAAAAGAGAAAACCTGTGTCATCATCTTGAACAGTGTGCCTTAAACCTGCCTGTTTCTAGAAACAATGATTTGAAACAGAGAAAGACTATAAGAATGGAACGGTAACACATTCAGATGGGGTTCGTGATGAAAGGTGACATTGCTGCCTCCTGTTTCATCCAGAGAGAACAAGGGGTTCTCACACTTCCTAATTAATGCCATCCAGACTATAAAAATCATTATGCCACTATTGAAAAAATCATTGCCTCAATGTAAATGTTCACTACCGTTGCCAAGGATTCCCACATCACTCTGCTAGAAAGCACCTTCCGTTGTTTGTTGTTATTTTTTAACTTACAAAGATAGCTTTACAATTGCTATTGTTGGGAAAGTATAATTCAAAACAAAGTATTTTTCTAACACAGGAAATCCTTTTCACAAAGGTAGTAGAGAAAGATATGAGAAGTTTGATATGAGAAATAGATAAGTTAATGCTTTTTAAATAATAAACCTCACAGGTAATCTGCTAAAGGTTTGCAAAGATAAAAAGAAGTCTCACCTTTTTATACACCCAAGCAGACACAACTGATCACATACATATGGTCAGGATAAACAGTAACTAGTCCTCAAGTAAGAGAACTTGATAGAACCACTGGTCATACATAGTTCTTCTTAACTTAACCCGGTAACTGATGTGACCATCTATCTGTGTTAGTTAATTAACTTTATCCAGAGGGAAAACAACTTCTTATATTTTTATGACAGAGGTAATTATGCAACTTGGAGCTCATCCTATCCTTCCACAGAAAGTGGGGACAGGAGTATTATTTCTCTTGATGTTTTCAAGCCTCTGAGAATGATATTTTTGTCCATAAAGTTAACAAAAGGTCTATCTAATTTTCAAAAGAATTTACTTACATTACAATGAGAAAAGAAAATACTTATGATTTTAAGTTTCTAAAATATATGCTCTGATAAAAAGAAAGTTATCTCTTTCCTTATTTTCAAGAAGGAAGAGTAAGTCTTGTTTTTAATTTTCATTTGTTCTTACATTAGTTAATAAAAATGTTTTATAAGGATTTTCTACAGGCTTAAAATGTACATATAATTATTGCACAATTAAATTGATGTTATTTCATTAAAAACAAAATAATAAATATTTTTAAAATATTTTTTCTCTTTTATTAAGAACTGATTGATATTCATTGGTGTACCAAAAGTCTTTACCATCCTTATGAAATGTGTGTTAAGATTAAACTACATTTTTATGAAGTCACTAACTATTCTGGTAATGCTAAGAAGAGGAAAACCAAAGAGATCTAAAAGTTTATTTAAACATCAGGCATTTAGGAAACAAACTATTGACCATTGAAATTGAAATCACAGTTTATTTTTCTTTATTTTTAATGATACTGTCCCAATTAACAATGAAAATATAAGGATAGATGGACTGTGTTTTGTGCTAAATAGGTTTCCCTTGAAAAAGACACTGAAATATGATTTCCAAAAGAAATGTCACTTTTTGAAAATAGCTAGAATGGCACAAAAGTGAAGAGAGTTTGACATTCCATTTTTCCCAATGTCAGCTGCTCTTCAGTAACTGACCTGCAAGTGTATGAGAAAGGAATCTGGTAGTACTGTACTACGAACAACTGTTTCCCTTTCTACAACCCTTTTTTGGCTCTGAAGGAGTCTGTAATTTTAGCACTTGCACAAAACACACACACGTTACCTTTGTTGTTACAAATTTAATCTATTATTTCTTTTCCAGGAGTTTTCATACTATAAAAATCAGTGCTGTAAAACAGAATTATTCTTCCATCATTCATTTTTTGATAAACAGAAATTTGTATTAACTTAGGGGACAATTTATTTTTTTACAAGTCTGGAACCTTTAATCAATAGTAACTAATGACACAAACTAACTACATGCCCAGTATATGCAAAATACAGACACTTCAACATCTAGTCAATGTAAAAATTAGGTAGCTATTTTGAATTTTTATGCTGTCTTAGGAACCTGGTGTGTTATTTTAATTTATAGAACCTCTTAATTCAGATGAGCCATAATTCATGTGCACCATAGTTATATGTAGCTATTGCTATCTTAATGGACAGTGTGGCCCAAAATAGTCTTGGATGGCCTCTGCTACAGTATGATATGCTGCCCATCACTTATTGCCTTATTTATAAGTTTCAGACAGTGTTCTTGACAGAGCAAACTTCCAATATCCTCCATGAGCTAAAAAAATGATATCTCTCTAGGAATTACCACGATTAAATTTCAAGTGTGCTAAACTCTAACCCATTACAAAAGTCTGGCTAATTTTCACCGAGCTTGCATCACTCACAAGGTTGTTCTGTTAGACAAGGTGAATTTTTGTTAAATGCTAATTGCTCTATATGCAGCATCTCATTTAATCCTTTCATCCATCTCATAAACTGGGTACAATATTATTCCTATTTTATAGATGAGAAACCCAAGTCATGCCTGTTAAAAATCTTGGCCAAGTTAACAAACGTAGCACATGGCAGGGCTAGGATTTTAACCTACTGACTGCAAGGCTCTTCTCTGGATTCTTCTATCACACTATAGTGCTTTAAAGTACCAGTCCAGCCAATATTAGTAGTTCCCTGGGACTCCAAGTGTGTTTATGTGGCCTGTCCAGCTATTGTTAATATAGCAAGAACAGTTTGCACAGCATCGATGTAACCTGGCAACCAAGGAGAATGGACTGGAATGTGCGTGTGTAAATAATGATAACTTCACTGTACTAGTCAGTGGGGATGGGAGATGCCGTTGAGTGAGCATGTGTACTGTGTGGCCATCACACTCAAAATGACTACTAAGCAAGTAGAGCAACAAATCTGCATCAAATTTTGCATTAAACTTGAACATTCCTCTGCATAAACTATTTGGATGATTCAAAAAACTTTCAGGGATGATACAGTGAGTGCAGCACAAATGAAAGTGTGGCACAAATGCTTCAAAGATGGTCAAGAATCTGTTGAAAGTGGTCCACATCCTGGAAGGCCTGCAACAAGCAGAACACCTGAGAATGTTGAATGTGTGTGGGCTGCAATCAACAAAGATCAACAGCTGACAATGTGAGAACTAGAAGCTGATCTGGGAATTCCAAAAACTACTGTGTCTAGATTTTGATGCATGATCCTGTCATGGAGAGTGTTGTGGCAAAATTCATTCTGCTGCTTCTGCAGCCAGAGCAGAAGAAAGAACATGCTACAGTTGTTAGTGACTTGACTCGAACTGCTAAAAATGAGCCAGATTTCTTCAAGAAGGTCATAACCAGAGATGAAAAATGGGTCTATAACTCTGATCTGAAAACAAAGGCCCAGTCGTCCCGATGGAAGTCGCCTGGTTCTCCATGCCTGAAGAAGGTGAGGCAAAGTCACAGCAAGATCAAGACCATGTTAACTATATTTTTCAATTGGAAAGGTGTTGTCCATCATGAATATGTCCCTCCATGCCAGACAATTAATGAGTATGACCTAAATGTTCTTCGTCGGTTGAGAGATGATGAAAATGGCCACAACTATGAGCAACTGGTGATTAGCAACTTCATCACTACAGCGCACCCGCTCATGCATCACTTCTTGTGCAGAGTTTTTTTGCAAAGCGCCAAGTCACTCAGGTGTCTCAGCACCCCTCACAGCCCAGATTTGGTGCCCTGAGACTTCTGGCTTTTCCCAAAATTAAAATCACCTTTGAAAGGGAAGAGATTTCAGACAGTTGATGAGATTAAGAAAAATACAACAGGGTAGCAGATGGTGATTCCAACAAAAGATTTTGCAGAGTGTTTTGAACAGTGGAAGAGACGCCAAGAGAAGTGTGTGAGGTCCCAAGGTGCCTACTTTGAAGGGGATTGAGGTGTCATTGTCCTATATGCAATGTTTCTTGTATCTGGTATCTTCTTCAGTAAATGTCTCTATTTTTTGCATTATGTGGCTGGGTACTTTCTGGTTCAGCTATAGCAATTTCCTAAAATTAAGCACATGAAATTTCACACTTAATTTTAGGAAATTGTTATATCTGAACTGTTTGCTTCCCCCGACATATGATAAACTATCTAAGGACCAGGGTTATGATTTGTTTTGACCAATGGCATGCATTGCATAGAGAATCTGCCAGGCATATAAGTGATGCATATTATGGTTACAACTCCTTACAGTCAGTTCCTTTAGAACAGACACTTATCTTGCATATAGTAAAATGCTAACTAGTAACTTTACATCAGGCTGAATTATGATCAGGGAAAACATGCCTTGCAAGCAAAATATGATGCAATAATTCAATCAATGGTCATAAAGTTGGTCCAAGAGGTTTTTGGTAAAATGAAATCAAGAAAAGCAGAACTAGTGGGAACATTTTTCTCCTTGTTCTCAAGCCTGTACTTGAATCCTGATTGCCTAGTGATGGAATTTGGTTATCAGGTGTGCTAGATAAAGGTAGTAAAGAAAGTCATTGACTATGTAAGTAAAGTGACTAAACTTAAACACATTTTATCATTTAACAATTAACTTTAAACATCCAGACTGCTCTCTCGGTCCCACGATTTACTAAGTGCCTAAGGAACATTGATTATATTTTCATGGTACCAATGGATTTCCCCCAAAAAGCAACTCTTTACTTTCTAAGATTCTCTTGACATCAAGTAAACTGGTAGCACAAGGAAAATTGTAATATAAGAGGTTTTAGTAAATATAGTACAGCTCTGTGTAAACACAAGATATTTTGTTTAGTGTTACATCTAAAAAATAATAGAGTGATAGATCAAATGATTTATCCTTAGTCATTACTAATACAATTAGGTGCCTCGGTCCCCAAGGTTCATATTTCTGAAAATTTTTGTTCTTTTGAAAACTGGGTTAAGTCTGTTCTCACAAACTCTATTTATTTTATTATTATTGAATTTACTGGGGTTACATTGGTTCACATAACTACACCTTTTTCAAGCGCACACTTCCACAAAATATCATCCACACACGGCCTCGTGTGCTCATTGGCCCAAACACAGTGTCTTCCCATCCCCACCCCCACTTTGCCCATATCCGCACACCGCCCCTCCTATTGACCCTCTGGTTAACAGCACACTATATGCTGTGTCTGTATGTTATTTACATGAGGTTTTTTTGTTGTTGTTTGTTTAATCCTTTCAACTTCTTTCATAGCCCCAGTCACCCTCCCCTCTGATGGCTGTCAGTCTGTTCCATGTGTCCATGCCTTTGTTTCTACTTTGTCATTTTATTTTGTTCATGAGGTTCCACATATAAGTGAGATCATATGGTCCTTATCTTTCCCTGACTGGCTTGTTTAAATCAGCATAATTATCTCCAGGTCCATCCACGCTGTTGCAAAAAGTAAGATTCCCGTCTTTGTTATGCCCAAGTAGTATTCCATTGTGTAAATGTAACACAACATTTTTATCCACATGTGTACTGGTGGGCACCTTTCAATTGGAAAGGTGTTGTCCATCATGAATATGTCCCTCCATGCCAGACAATTAATGAGTATTACCTAAATGTTCTTCGTCGGTTGAGAGATGATGAAAACGGCCACAACTATGAGCAACCTTGGCTCAAACCTTGGCTACTTGTTTTCAGACCTTGGCTACTGTAAACAACGCTTCAGTAAACATAAAGTGCATATATTCTTTTGAATTAGTGATTCAGTTTTCTTAGGATATATTCCCAAAAGTGGGGTCGCTGGGTCATAAGGCAGTTTCATTTTTAAATTTTTTGTGGAAACTCCATACTGTTTTCCACAGTGCCTGCACCAGTCTGCATTCCCAGCAACAGAGTACTAGGGTTCCCTTTTCCGCACATCCTCTCCAGCACTTGTTACTTGTTGATTTACTAATGAAAAAGGAAAATTTAAATTGTTTTCAAAAACTCTTTCCAATGACACTAAGACCTTTTGCTATGCAAGAACAAGGGTACTTTATTTTTCAGGCTACTGCTTTTCTGAGTGACCCTTTAGCTGGCTCCCAAGGCTAATATAATAACTTTGTATCTCTTCATGTTTAGTTTCCTCTACACTGTGAGTTATTTTAAATAAATGAAATATTTATTAAAATTGATTATATCACATATTGTTTAACCAACATCTAAAAATGGTAGTTTTCACATAGAACCATTTCCTTAGACAAAAGTTTTAAAAAATTTTTCTCTAGCTAACAACTTTTGTTCTAGTACTGTATCTGATATGATGATGCTGACTATATTAATATTTGATCTTCCCATTATCTTACAAATATTGGATCACTTTCCCAGTTCTAAATGCTCATTAAGTCATGATTTACACAGTATAATTTGTTTAAGACATATATAAAGAAAGGGAATTTTGGAGACCAAAATATGACTTATTCATAGGCACTTCTTATTGACTTGATATTTTTGAAGATTTTTCAATGTGAACTTTTCTATAAATGTAAAACACATTTTCATAAATCACAAGTAGTTTGTATCTCAAGGAAAATGTGCCAAAGAATATCATGTGCAAATTTAGCCCAATTTTGAAAATCATGTAAAGTTTCAAAGTTACAAATTTTATTACATGGAAAAATCCACTTTTTTTCTTTGCTTTTCTTCAATCTGATGTATTCTATTTTACAAATATGTACATAATATGCCACTTATCAGATTTAAACTTTTAAGGAAAAATCTAATCATTTTACTTTAATTGTAATATATTTAATTATAAGTTTTATAAAAATAAGTTGTTCTTGTTATACTTCTTTTAAAAATGAATTTAGAATTAATTATTTACAATTTTTAATATATACCTTTTCCACTCTATCCACATTTTCCAAAGAAGCTGACACTATAAGAAATTAAAGGCCCATAAAAACTAAAATGTTGAACTATAATTCTCCATTAAAAAATAAATCTCCATAACTTAATTCCATTGCATTTTATCATGAAATTTGACTTTTGAAAACAATGCTTTTGGAATTGTAGAAAAAAGTTATAATTCCATGATTTTTAATGTAGACTCATTTTGTCTGACAATGGCTGATGTTTGTAATCCTTTGATATTACAGGAACATTCATGAGAGTTATGAGTATAAAAGTGAGGTATGTTTATAACAGATGGTCAGAACAACCTCTAATCTTTATTTAGAGTAGACTCTCTCAGTATAATTTCACTATTCATCTGTTGAGAATGTGATCATCCCAGTCCCTGTGTTGCTTCCAATATAAAGCGCTGGGCAATGAAGTGAGATGAATTGAGATTTCAAAATGTACAACCTTTTTAAAGTAAACAAATAAATGTACTCAGAGTGACTCACGCCTTTTTCATAGACTGGATTATGTGTTAGAGAAGACTGTAAGTAATATTTTTGTGAAATATTGGAGACATTCTAAAATAAGAAATAGATGTAAGAGGCAAGTTTATACTCACTTAGGTGTGTCATTCATAGGGACAACAAGTCGTTTCCTTTCCATCATTAAAAACGAGCAAAAAATATAAATGTACAAAACAGGAAAAAACTTTTTTCACTTGTCCTGGTTAAAACCTAACAGTAATTTAGTTTAAGAACTTAGCTGTAATGTATAAAATATTTAGACAAAGAATATAAATTCTGATTTGAGAAAAACCCATCAACTTGAATACCATCACCCTTAAAAACAACTCAAATACCTCACCCCTAATATAGAACAGTGGGTTAATTATTATCTGAATAACTTACATTAGGCTCTTGTAAAATTTGTAAAGATTGAATAAATATGTTGTTATGAATTAAAAAATAAAAGAAAAACACTCTTGGCTCATACATATAATTGTTTGCTTTGTGACCTTGGTCAAGTCACAAAATATTTCCAGTCTCGCTTTTCTCATAAGGAGAATGACAGTAATAGTTCCACGTATTTCCAATGCACACGGAAGTGCCTATTAAGCCAGGCCCTCCTGGAGAGCTCTAAAAGCCCTGTTGGTGTCCTTCGCTCCCAAAGATAATTATTAAGCACGATTACAGAATGACTTTCTGAACATTGTGTATTATACATAGACTAATTCTAATTTTATTACGCAGGTTTTATTTGAATCACTTAAATTTTACACTATGAGTAAACCAGATTTTTTCAATACTGGCATTATTGACATTTTGAACCAAATATATATATATTTTTTGTGCAGGCCACTCTGTTCACCATAGGATGCTGAGTGGCAACTTAGGCTTCTGTCGACTAGATGCCAAGGGAACACATTACTGCCACCCCCTACTCCCAACACAAATATGACAACCAAAACAGATATTGCCAAACATCTTGTGGTAGGCAAAATTGCCTCCAGTTGAAACCACTGAAATAAACTATAATTCTAAAATCTGCCAGAATTATGCTGGATTTCAGTGGCATTACATAGTAAGATTCAAACATATTAAAATTCAAACATATGATTTGTTTATTGGTTGGTTTTATTTCTATAAGACAAAATAAAAGCATGCTTAACAATGCCTTTATTTAACCAAGATCAAAATTGGATTGATTAATAATTAGTTATCAGAAAATAAAATTGAAACAAGTTTAAAAAGAGATGGGAAAATGAAAAAGGTGAATGGGCTAAGTTGGTCCCCCAGGGCAATGTTTGATGAAATAGATCTGAAATTCAGGCAAGAATGAAGTCACTCCAGAGCAATTTTCTGAGACTGAAGGCCCTAACCTTTTTAGTCCCAAGAATTGCCTGCAAATACTTTTACATATATAAATTCACAAGTGCCACTCCCAGATTTGGATTCATAGATATGACATGTGACTAAGAAATTTGCAATTTGCTGGTACCCTAAAAATTTTTGGTGGAATAGCAATTCCACACTTTGAACTCTGAAATGTCATATGAAAAAAGTCCTGAATTTCTTGGGAAAATTCCCTTAATACCACCCTAAATTTGAAGGTGAACCTCTAATCATCAATATTGAAATGGAGCATGATTAAGATTTTTTGTTCACCATAAACTCACAGTGAAAAGACAAAAAAGTGTGAATCTGTGTGTGCTTTTTTTGTGATGTGATTCCATTTACTTAATTACTTTTGCAGACAAAATAATTCACTTGTCAATGAAAAAGTATGCATTGTCTAGAGCATACAGTGTGGATACTCAGATTCCAGCTCTGCTCATTTCTTTGCAACAGTCCTATGTCCTAATTTGACTGAGTCCATTTCCCCCCACAATCCCACTCTCCTGTGGAAAATGTTTTTTCTCCATTACAATTAATCTAAAATTCCTATATTTCATATAAATATGTCCTGTTTTGACTTTTCCTTTGAACTAATTATATCATCTTCTTGATTCCCTCATATAAGTAAATTCCTTACAATGTGTTTAATATCCATACAGGAGTCATAATTTTATATTTTCTAAAAATTACCCTTTAACATTTTGGAAAAGTTTGCCTTATCATTTTGTGATACAATGACTTTAAGAAATTTTGTTTCAATATTTTGGACTTTTTCAGCTGTAAAAGATGGTTAACAAAAATGCATAGATCTAGATAGAAGAATCAAGTTGATAGATGTTTATTAAATCATAATATTTAATTTTCTGCCATATCCATAATTTATTTAACAATTTCATTGAACTTTAGCTGGAAGTTTAGTTTCCACTGCTTTGAATCAGTTGGTCTCACAAACTAAATAGAAAATTAGCATTTCCATATTTTTGAGGAAAGCAAAATTAACTTAATTTTTCTTTTACAAGAACTTGATACAGATTAGAGAATTCCATTTAATAGTTTGTTTTAACTTTAAATTATGAGAGTTTCATATGTGACTTCTTTTAGTATAAAAATCACATTATTATGGAAATATTTCCACTTGTCTGTTTTCATAAAATGATCACATAGTTATTTCTTTCCATTCGGGTAATGGCAGAAAGGAATTTGGACCAGCTCTCTTGTTAAAGGCAACCTGAGAGGTTGGAATAAAACTCTGCATAAAATCTTCATAAATTTAAAAATAGGGATGCACTTTGTAGTTTGTCATAAGAAGTAAGCTCTGACAGAATGGTTAACTATCAAACTACTAGTGAACAAAAGAGTAGATGATGAAATATACTATTACAACCTAAAATCTAAAGGCAGGATGGTGAAACAAGTTCAAGTGTGATAGGGAGGCTTCTTAGAACATAGAGTTAAAGGGAAAAGGATAGAATTGTTGGGATTTAGTAGAGAAGAGATTCATGTTTCCTGAAGAATTTGGTTAGTGTGATGAATATCTTTAAAGCTGAATGGAGAATATTATCTAAAATAGTGATTCTTTGTAAAGAGATTTTCCGTTAGTTCCAGGAAGCAGATTGCTGGATTATGCATGCCACCTGGCTAGGGTTTTTAAATGGTTGAAAACATAGTCCAGAATTCCCTTTGTATTGCACAATATCTTCACATCCACTTCTATGGTGCTTGTTAGAAAAATGTTTATTTCTATTTCTGAGCTGACAGCTTTGTAATCATACTGATATTTATTTTTTTCTCTTTTCCTTTCTAAAAAGTCAACATATAAACAAGTGAATTTACAGTGTTTACCTCATGGAATAGTCATCAAAGAATTCTAAAATAATGAGGAGGTAAAATGAATCACAATTTCTTATTCTGTAAGTTAGAAAATTTTACTAATAAGAATCCACAATAGGAGCTATAAACTACTGTATTTATTTTTATTTGAGTTATCTTAAATAATCTATCAAAAACAAACTTCAGGATGGTTGTTACTGAATATCCATTTGGAAACTGTTAATTTAAATTAGAAAAAAAACTTGTGCCCATGTGCCCAGTTAAACAAAATATGTTTCCTTTGAATATAACTATTAAAGCTTTGAAAGCATCTGATACTGTACCCAGTTACTTATAGAACTGAAAAAAAAAAAGGACTTAGTCTTATCTAAAATTACTACTCAGATTGGAAAGAAATTTCTTGGCAAAAAAGTTTCTGAAATAGCAAAGCAAATTGCTGTTTCAGCATAGTGTTCCCAAGATTCTATTTATTTATTAGAACATATTTAACAATTATGCATGTGTAGAACTAATAGTTAATACAAAGTTTATAATTTATGAGAAACAAATGTTAGAGAAGTCCATCATCATTATTAGTTATTGCTAATATTGAAAGTTAATATTTATTAATTACTAGGACTGTGTTGACCCTTATTATTAAAGCAATAAAAACATGAATTTATTTATTTTTATACTCCCATAAAAAGACAATCATTTTGCTTGTTAAAATTAAGTAATCAATTAAATTGTATATTCACTTATTTTGACTTTAATAAAATTTACCAGAGCAAAAAGAGCAAATGGGTCAAGATTTTGATAGCCTAGATGATGTGATAGACCAAGATCACACACCTGTGCCATCACAGACAATGCATGTTATAGGCTCTCACAGGTAACTCTAATTGTGGATAATAATGAGGTCCCTGTCTAATGACAAGGTTGCATGAAGGCTTACTCACTAAACTATACATAAAAGCAAAAATATTTTACAAATAGAATATATAAGAAATTAAATTAAATTTTGTTATTCTTGTTAATTCTTTGTTTCTGATAACTGAAAAAAAAACCCAAAATGCATCTTACTGCTAAAGATCTTTTTGAAAGATCAGTTAAGCTCAAGGCTGCAAGTTTTTCTGTTGAACCCAACGGTCAGGAGCCAGCATTAGCTCTCATTAGTCACTTGACCATAAGGTCTTTCAATTACCTACTTCACATTATCATCATTACTCCAATAAAACATATTAAGAATAGTACAGTATTTTAATATGAAACTTTGTTTTGAAGAAGAATAATTTTATTGCATGGTTAAAATTTTTATGTGGCAAAAACAATGTGCTTTTTGTGAAGATTGTTAAAAGAAACACTGAAATATTTTTGGGATATGGAATAATATGGCTGGAAGTAAAGTAAAAGACTAGGAGACAGTGTTCTGGACAATTTGCAAGGGAACCATCCTGGATTATAAGTCTACATAAAAAAGTTTACAATACTTCATTGAAATATCAACCATTACACCAAATCAGTAGATATTTTAGACTGATAAGGTTGGAGGATTTGGTATAGAGACATACCTACGTGTGAACTGTTGGGACAAACCTACCAATATGATACATGGTTTTGTATTTCTCTGGAAGGCTATTTGTTTTTGACATAGAAGTGTATTCAGTGATTATGAGCACTCCAGAAACAATAGGAATTTATATATAATCTTTTTTAAGAAAGAGGAAAAATTAGATTTCACACAAAGGAATTTAAAAAACCAGGAACTATTTTATTTTGAAAGATCAGCATCTTACAGTTCATTAAGGAAAATTCTCAGGAGAAGTCTTTAATATTTTTTTTTCTTCACTGAATCTTTTATGTTCTAAAACCTCCCCAAACCACTTGGGTAAAGATTTGGCATCTGGAGAAAATTAAATCTGAAAATCACTTTGCAGATTTGACTTTTGGCTAAAAAAATAAATAAATATGATATGATTCGTAGACTTCTATGTTCCACAAAAAATTAAATAGTCTTAAGGTACAGGCATAATTTGTCAAGAGTAGTTGAAAGCTGCTTTACATTCATGAATAAAGGTTTTAAAAGTTAATAATCTGATTTAATTTAAAGGATCATGGAAGCATAATGAAAGTACAGAAGTAATTTTATTAAATGCTTGCTATGCTATGCTACGTACTTTCTAATCTATATTTATAGATGTGTGTGTATATGCAGATCTCTATATCCATATCTATATCTCTACATTTGCACTTTAATTTTCATTTAATTTCTATGAGATAGTTGTGGTCATAGTTTAGGAAACTGATGCTTAATAGGTTAATAACATTTTCCAAGGTCACACAGTACATAAAAGACAGAAGTATAATTTGATCCTAGATCTGTTTGCTTTGGAAATCCTTCCTTCATTCAATACATAAATGTCTTCAATGCCCCAGGTCCCCAATGCTTTTTGTTCTGAAGGCAAACTGGAGAAGAAATCCATTCAATACAACCTTCACGCTCTTTCTCTACATAGTATTTGAGAGACTTTGGCTAACATGTTTCATCCAATCTGCTTTCTCATTTGTTCCAGTGAGGTCATGTCCAACACCTGTGATAAGGACATCCAGCCCTGGAGCTTGTGGCTGAGGCCCAGCCTCCTGGTTCCCAGTTCAGAAGTCTTTTTTCCCACACCACCAATGGATGAAGCAGGACCTGGTGTGTTTTTAACATTTTGTTTATTCACCAAATATATAATTTAGGCTTCCAAACAGGTACATTCACTCTTTCAAACTTCTAGCACTCCTCTCTGTTTCCTCTGTTATGTAGGGAGAAATAAAGTTTATATCTTGGCACAGTTGTCTTTGCAAAGGATACAAATCACTGCTGTCAAAGTGTCCTTGTGGCAGTATTCACTGATTTTTAAGGCGGTTGAAATAAAGAGATCACCCATGCTGTGCTCAGTTAATTTTGCATGTATAGACCTGATGTGGTGTGGAATCTGGTGATTAGTTTACAGCTGGTTTCATTAAAGGACAACACGTGCACAAGAAAAGCTCCTACTTGATACACATTTAAATTTTTTTTTTAAAAACAAGATATCCAGCTAGTTAAAACATCACAATATTGCCTAAAACCTCAGCTTTAACTCTTGCCAATAAGACACAGTGAGGAAACACAGCACGCATAACACCGTGTATGAAGGATTTACTGGCACTAGAAAAGCTTGCAGTAAAAGCCATCTCACAGTTACGCTTACCCGATCCTAACAACCAGCCCGAAATGCTTTAATATAGTGAACAATATTTGTTATTAGAATCTTTTTTAAAGCAATTTTGAAAACACACAGTTGAAGAGTGATTCCATTTGTTTTTATTTCTATATTGAACTCTCTTCCTCTCCCTTCCAACTTTGCAATTGTAACATTTCTGGGGAGCAAAATCAGCCATAAAATTAAAATGAGATAGTGCATATAAAAGGCTCATGGCTCATGTGTAACAGGGGCAAACATTCTGTTAACACTTTAAATTTTCTTTTATCATTAAAGGTCTCTGATTTTTCTACCTAACTCTTAAGAATAAATTTGATTCATTATGCTCTAAGATTTCAAAGTAAGAGAAGTAGAGCCACTTGAAGAAATAGAAACCACTAATCTTCATGGTTTAGGTCAAATTCTAACATGAAGCAAAATATTTGCATAACTAATACTATGTGCAGAAAACATGAGTAATTCTCAGTAAGAAATTGGGGATCAAGCAC
Source organism: Desmodus rotundus (assembly GCF_022682495.2). Lineage (NCBI taxonomy): Eukaryota > Metazoa > Chordata > Mammalia > Chiroptera > Phyllostomidae > Desmodus > Desmodus rotundus. The sequence goes on along the minus strand of NC_071388.1, from coordinate 27,911,531 downwards.
AGCAATTTAAATATTTTGCTCCCAATTTTTTTAAATACAGAAAAAATGTAATAGCTTCTATTTCAATAAATCAAAGCACACATAAAATATTAAAATGAAACATGCAAGTTAATGTTACAAAAATGCAACGGTCTTCTCCGCAGAGTATATTTTAATTTTATGATCACATAGTTTACTTCAACTAAGCATGGGTACAACATAGAGAAACCATTTAAAAATATACTTACATTGGATCTGGGTAATATTGATTCTCATAGTAAGTTCTCAGCTGCAAGTAGGTAGCAATATTATATTCATTGTAGCATAGTTATATAACAGTAATATTTACTTATTTTTTGAGTGTGAGTTCCAGGTTAATTATATTTTCTAAAAAGGTGAACAATATTTCACATTGATTCTTTTAGAGTTTTATGGGTTTGTGTAAGGTATATGAGATTACTAGGGCTGCTTGGCAAAATACCACAAACTGGGAGGCTCAAACAACAAAGTTTTAAGGCTCAAAACTTTCTTACCTGTAAGTTTTAAAAGCTAGAAGTTCAAGGTCAAGGTACCAGCAAAATTAATTTCTCCTAAGGCTTCCTCCCTTGACTTGAAGATGGCCACCTTCTTGTTGGATCCCCACCTGCCCTTTTCTCTATGTTCACTTATTCTTGACGTCTCTTTTTCTTCTCATAGGGACACCAGGCATATATGATAAGACTTCAATTTGTTTAGCCTCAGTTACCACTTGAAAGGCCCTATCTCCATTGAATACCATTTTGGGTTAGGGCTTCAACACATTAATTTTAGCCCCCTAAGACTCATAATTCACTAAGAAAGGAAGAAGCAATTATATTTTAAAATCCTAATGAGTATATGTGCAGTAAAAGATTATTTTTACTCCAAGAAAGATTTGACCCTTGACAAGGTCCTGGGAGGTCACTTCTAAGTCCTTTTAATGTCCGGTCTATTAAGAGTGTCTTTGTTAACTAGTGGACTTTTTATACTTCAGATAGCCTATGTTAACGATGACTTATGGAGGGACCCTTGGTACACGTGTTTCTCTGGAGGGGCTGGCTAAACTGAGATACAAAGGAGTTTATCCTAATTTGAGATTAAGGGCACTATTCTCCAAACTACCAATCTCTCTGCCCCAGACTTCTGATGTGAACTGGAAGCTTGGGGCTTCTCCAAAGCCACCTCAGTTTCAATTATTTGTTACATTCACAGAAGTCATTAAAAGTTAATATGCTTATGATCACAATTATTACAGAAAAAATATACAAATTAGAACTATCAAAAGAAGAGATGCAAATGAAAAAGCCTGGGATGGTTACATATGCAAAGTTTCCACCATCCTCAGGGATGCAGTGTCTCCTAAGTATTAATGTGTGAAAATATACATGGAGTATTGCTAACCCAGGAAGCTCACCCAAGTTTCAGGATCCAGAGTTTTCATTGTGACTTTGTTGCCTAGACATGATCAATTTATCACCCAAGAGGTTGAACTCAGTCTAAAGCTCATCAGCCCCCTCAGTCAGACAGATATCACATGGCCTAATGCCCCTAATCCTTCTAATCACATGATTGGTCTTTTTTGTCCTGGCCAGTCTGCAGTCTGACTCATCTTGTTAGCTTACAAGGT